>NC_044389.1:103309827-103614109 GCF_006542625.1 Nomascus leucogenys | reverse complement strand
AAATACAGAGAGTAAAAGAAATGACCTCATAGGGTTCTTATGAGAACCAAATGAGATTATGCATGTAAAATGCTTAGCCCAATAACTAGTAGTTGGTAAACACTCAACAAACATTAACTATTATTGTATTATTATTAAAATGTCAGTTGTTTGTTTTGGTTTTTGTTTTTGCTTTTAGAGACATGGTCTCACTCTGTTGCCCCAACTGGAGTACACTGAAGCTCACTGTCACCTCAAACTCCTGGGCTCAAACAATCCTCCCGCCTCAGCCTCTCAAGTAGCTGGGAGTAGAGGTGGGTGCCACCATGCCTGGGTATTTTTTTATTTTTATTTTATTTTATTTTATTTTATTTATTTATTTATTTATTTTTTAGAAATTGGGTCTTGCTTTATTGCTCAGGCTAGTCTCAAACTCCTGGCCTCAAGTGATCCTCCCACTTTGGCCTCCCAAAGTACTAGGATTACAAGAATGAGCCACTGGACCCAGAAAAAATGTCAGTATTTTATAAATTCAAGGAAACAAATAATATTTAAATGAGAGTTCAGCCAGGAAAAAAGGAACTACTCAAGGTATCACCAACAAGAAGATGTTCAATATAGGGAATCAGATGCATACAAAGTCTTTGGAAGGAGTGAATGGGCAAAAGTTAAGAAGGTAGCACTACTAATTTCAGGTTATTCCATATCAGCTGTGGACCCAATATCAGGAAGCTGCTGTACTCAGAGATCAGAAATTGCAATAATGACAGGTAATCAATCACTGTCCATGTCACAGCTGCTCTCCTTGCAGCTCAGAAGCTGGAGATAGCCAGGGATGGTCTTTGTGGTCTAGCTTCACTGCCAAAGTTTATATGTGTTGGCTGGGCTTGGTGGTTCATGCCTGTAATCCCAACAATTTGGGAGGCCAAGGTGGGTGGATTGCCTGAGCTCAGAAGTTCGCGACCAGCCTGGGCAACATGATGAAACCCTGTCTCTACTAAAATACAAAAAATTAGCCAGGCGTGGGCAGGTGCCTGGTAATTAGTCAGCTTACTCGGCGAGGCCGAGGCAGGAGAATTGCTTGAACCGCGGGAGGCAGAGGTTGCAGTGAGCCAAGATTGTGCCACTGCACTCAGCCTGTGCAACAAAGCGAGACTCTGTCGTCAAAAAAAATAAATAAATAAAGTTTATATTTGTCAAACCCTTGTGTCAGCTGCCACTGTCACAGAAAGAATGACATGCTCCTTGCAAAATCCTTCCAAATCCTTGAGTCTTCCAAAGCCTCTGAGTACCACCTCATTGGCACAACCTAAACCCTTATCAGAACTGTGCTGGCAGTAGACTCTGGGAAACGCAGCTCCAGGCCTCCCAGCCTCTGTGATACACTATAACACCCTAAACAAATAGTCATTTCATATAATAGTAATTTACACTTGTATAGCACTTTCCAGAAAAGCTCTGTAGGTAGGCAGAAACTGTAGCTCAAAGTTGCAAGGCTGGCAAGAGACTTAGAACCTCATATCTCAAATCTAGGGTGTACTTTTTTTTTATGTCAGTGTGTCCTATTTAATCATCCAGGTTCCACTTTCCCCCTCAAATCTTCATAACCATTTATATTATTGTTTATTGTTTTTCTTTCTTTCTAAGTTGACTCACATTTCTATGTAAATAAATATAAAGAGGAAATTTTGCATCATAAAGTATAATGCAAGTCACAAAACTGTTTTGCTACATAAATGGAAGATAAAAGTAAAAATGAACACACTGAAATCCAAACAGTGATATTAAAACCAGTTAGTAAGGGCTCTGAGCCTGAAGCCTGCTCCTCTTTCTTCAAAGATGCGATTAGCATGTGTTAGAGATGTTACTTATACTAACAGCGAACACCCTAACTGCAAATTGAGACTCTTTGATATATTCACAAGAACTAAAGGGTGAATAAAATCTCTGAAAAATTAAATTTCTCGCTATGTGAGGCAAGGTTATTTAAAGCCTTTGCCATCTTATCTACCGTCAGTAGAACACATCTTACGCTTTGGATAACACTGCTTTCTGCCGTCTTAATTTTGGCAGTTTAGCTGAGAATCAGTATTTATTCATTTTGTTGTTGAAATTATCTGATAGCTGAGCATTCAAAGTATGTCAGTATGTCTTGCCCCTGATGACTCATTCACATAAGATTTTGTTGCTGTTATTAAGGTGAAATTCACATAAAATAAAATCAACCGTTTTTCAAGTGAACCATACGGTAGCATTTAGTACATTCATAATGTTGTACAACCACCACCTCTATCTAGTTCCAAAATATTTTTGTCACCCCAAAAGGAAACCACATAGCCATTAGGCATTTATTCTCCATTTTCCATCTTCCAGTTCCTGGCAACCCTCACTGTTTTCTGTCTCTTTGGATTTACCCCGAATATTTCATATAAATGGAATCATACAATATGTCACCTTTTGTGTCAGTCTTCTTTCACTGAGCATAACATTTCCGAGGCTCACGCATATGACAACTTATATACATACTTCATTTCTTTTCATGGCTGAATCATATTCCATTGTTTGTATACAACACAATTGTTTATTTTTCTGTTGATGGGCAGTTGAGGGTCCACCCTTTGGTTACTGTGAATAGTGCTGCTATGAACGTAAGTGTACATGTATTTTTTTTTTTGAGGACCTGTTTTCCAGTCATTTTGGGTATATGTTGAAGAGTGGAATTGCAGGATCATATGGTAATTCTATATATAACATGTTGAGGAAGCGCCAAGCTGTTTCCACAGTGCTGTGCCATTTTACATTCCCACCAACAGTGCACAAGCGTCCCAATTTCTCCAACTCCCCGCCACCACTTGTTATTTTCTGTTTTTGTGATTATAACCATCCTTGTGAGTGTGAAGTGGTACCTTGTGGTTTTGATTTGCATCTCCCTAATGACTAGTAATGTTGGGCATCTTTTCATGTGCTTATTGGCCATTTGAATACCTTCTTTGGAGAAATGTCTATTCAAGTCCTTCGCCCATTTTTTAAAGTGGGTTGTTTGTCTTCTTTGTTGAGTCGTAAAAGTTCTTTACATATTCTGACCCTTATCAGATATATGATCTGCAAATATTTTCTCCCATTCTCTAGGTTGTCTTTTCACTTTATTGATCATGTCCTTTGGTGTACAAAAGTTTCCATTTTGATGAAGTCCAATTTATCTATTTTTTTCTCTTGTGTGCTTTTAGCATTGTATCTAAAGATCTATTGTAGGCCAGGCACAGCGGCTCACGCCTGTAATCCCAGCACTTTGGGAGGCCGAGGCAGGTGGATCACGAGGTCAGGAGATCGAGACCATCCTGGCTAACAGTGAAACGCCGCCTCTACTAAAAAATACAAAAAAATTAGCCGGGCATGGTGGTGGGTGCCTGTATTCCCAGCTACTCTGGAGGCTGAGGCAGGAGAATGGCGTGAACTCCAGGGGACGGAGCCTGCAGTGAGCCGAGATCGCGCCACTGCACTCCAGCCTGGGCGACAGCGAGACTCCGTCTCAAAAACAAAAAAACAAAACAAAACAAAAAAAGATCTATTGTAAACTCCAAGGTCATTAATATTTACCCCTATGTTTTCTTCTAAGAGTTTTATGATTTTAGCTCTCATATGTATATAAATTATTAAAGCATACTATAAAATTTCCATAGAAATAAGCTAGATTTATTGACCCAGGTTAACTCTATAATCACTGAAATTGACCTACCCTTGAAAGACTCATTTCCTTTAATAAATGAGCTTGTTTAGCCAGACTGTGGAAAAGATCACTGTACTAGATTCTGCAGCAACATATAAATACATTTGTATGTTTATTAGTATATTATTCCTATATACCAATGGGAAGTCTATAGTATGTTCTATGAAAAAATGTTGGCCGGGTGCGGTGGCTCACGCCTGTAATCCCATCACTTTGGGAGACCAAGGTGGGCGGATCACGAGGTCAGGAGTTCAAGACCAGCCTCGCCAATATAGTGAAACCCTGTCTCTACTAAAAATACAAGAATTACCCAGGTGTGGTGGTGGGCACCTGTAATCCCAGCTACTCAGGAGGCTGATGCAGGAGAATTGCTTGAACCCGGGAGGCAGAGTTTGCAGTGAGCCAGGATCGCACCCCTGCACTCCAGCCTGGGCAAATGGAGGGAGACTCTGTCTCAAAATAATAATAATAATAACAGTAATAATTGTTGTTGTCCTGTCTTTATATATTGTTTTGCTTTAAAAACCCCAAAAGAAAACCAGACAGCCCACCAAAGTCCATGACAAGGAAGTTCACAAAAAATAGAAATACAAGTGATAAACATCTGTTCAGCTTCATAAATAATCAAATGAATCTCAGTGGAGGCCAGTGGAATATAATTATTCACCTGTCATATTGTCAAAGATTTAAAAAATTGGTTAGCCATGTGCCTGTATCATGCATATGAAAATCTGCCAAAAGGGTAGGTAGCATGTTAAGAGTTCTTACCACAGTAACATTTTAAAAAGAAAGTTAATAAAGTGCATTAATTATTTTTTGAAAGATCAGTTAACACCCAGAATGTGGTGAAATAGGCACTGCCATACATTACTAACTAGTAAATTGGTAGAATTTAACTAAAGAGCATTTTGGTAATATGAACTAGACTTTATAATGTAAGTACTTCGATTTGGTAATTTAATTTCTAGGAGTATTTTCTAAGCAAATAATACCAAAAAGCTGAAAGATCTCTGATAATTCTGTTTGCCGCATCCTTGTTTACAATATAAAAAATTGGAAGCAACCTACCTGTCAATAAAGTATTCGTTAAATTAAAGTAGCCCATTTAATGGAATTAAAGGCCAGGTGCAGTGGCTCATGCCTGTAATCCCAGCACTTTGGGAGGCCAAGGCTGGAGGATCACTTGAGTCCAGGAATTAGAGACCAGCCTGGGCAACATGGTGAAACCTGGTCTCTGCAAAAATAAAAATAAAAAATTAGCCAGGCATGGTGGCACATACCCATAGTCCCAGCTACTCAGGAGGCTGAGGTGAGAGGATCACTTGAACCCAGGAGGTGGAGGCTGTAGTAAACCACAGACACCACCACACTACAGCCTGGGCAACAGAGCAAGACCCTGTCTCAAAAAAAAAAATAGGCCACTAAAAATTATGTTTGGCCAGGCATAATGGCTCACGCCTGTATTCCCAGCACTTTGGGAGGCTGAGGCGGGCAGGTCATTCAAGGTCATGAGTTGAAGACCAGCCTGGCCAACGTGGTGAAACCCTGTCTCTACTAAAAACATAAAAATTAGCCAGGCATGTGATGCATGCCTGAAGTCCCAGCTACTCGGGAGGCTGAGGCAGGAGAATCACTTGAACCTGGCAGGAGGTGAAGGTTGCAGTGAGCCGAGATTGTGCCACTACACTCCAGCCTGGGTGACAGAGCGAGACTCTGTCTCAAAAATGAATAAATAAATAAAATTGTCTTTGACCTCCAGGCCCACATAATTAATTCATCATATCCCTCTCAGCAATACCTTCACTGCTAACTTAACACCACACACACCACCCTTCCTCAAGGAAGGTATTCACTCTCTCAATGAAAGACACTGATGCATAACTACTTGGACACCCTCTAGTGCCTCCTTCTCATCTCTGCCCACATCCAACAAGTCAGCATGTGTAAATTCTATCCCAAGATAGCTCTTGAATGTGTTTCCTCCCCATCAGCCCCACTACCGCTGTTTTAATTTAATCTCTTATCGCTTCATGTTTGGATTGCTACAGATTTTTTCGTATCTCCAATCTGCTCCTCTGGGTCATACAGAGCTGTGCTCCCACTATTAACAGCATGATTTTCCTAAAATTTAAATCTGACTGTGTCATTCACCTGCCCATTCATAACTTCAAAATACAGTCCATGGTAAGTACTCAACAAATGATTGACAGACAACAATGAATGATTGAATTTAGAGTGAGATTGCTGGTCCCTTCCCAATCCAGAGTAACTGTGGGTTAATCATCATTTTTTATAATCCCCTAACCCCTGTTGGTCTTTAGGCAAAGACTCAATGCATGTGTCTCTTGGCCGTTAGTCCTTTTCTTAGGTTTTGTTACATATGATTTTGTTCATATTTTCACTATCTGGCAACAAGCAGCTTAAGGGGAGGACTGGTATATATTATAAGGTCACTGTGGAATTTTGTGGCATCAAGAAGATGGTCCCTAAGACTGGGAAGGGGGCACTTTTAAAGTGGAAAAATAAAAGACAGCTGTGGTGATTACATATCATCCATTTAACTTTGCTATCTGGGAGATACTAAGATAAACTATGAAATAATTCCCTTCCAAGTAACCAGAGGAACAAAATTTAAAGTACTGAAGGGCGACTAGCAGAGCTGTGAGAGGAGCAAACTCTGCAGGAGCAAGTGAATTTCCTTCTATAACAAAATATCAGGCAAAATGCTGACAAGAAGAAGGCAAAAGCTATACTCTATTCTCTTCAATAAAGGTCCCAATATGACGTTATCATCAATAACCTGGGAGGCTGCAGTCCAGTTGAAGAATGGCCAATTTCAGACATACGTGTCATACCAGTATCAAGGCATTTCTCAGAGAATAGCAAATATACTTTTTTTGACAAATAAAATTTTAGGGTTTGCCTTTTCTGAAGTTGCAAAATCTAGAGCAAAGAAACAAGTCAATACAAGAATCCTCTTTTCATTTTCATGATATCAGTGGACTAAAATATAACAAAATTTGCACTGGTGGACAGACTAAAGTCAGCATTTGATAGTACAGATAATGGCTAGTGGTGACCCTTTTACATTGTGTTCTTATTCAGGTAATGTGTAAACTGTGTCTTATAGTAAACAGGGGATACATGAAAAAAACTATTATTAAGACATAACTATGTTGAGGTTAAAAACAATGTCAACATTTATTCAGGCAGTGTTCAAGGCTGTGTTTTCAATCTTGGAGTTATTGCCACCCTTACTAAAAAAATAATTAAAAGTCTAGGCTGGGCATGGAGGGCCACACCTGTAATCCCAACACTTTGGGAGGCCGAGGCAGGTGGATTACTTGGGGCCAGGAGTTTGAGACCAGCCTCGCCAACATGGTGAAACCCAGTCTCTACCAAAAATACAAATATTAGCCAGGTGTGGTGGTGCAAGCCTGTAGTCCCAGCTACTCGGGAAGCTGAGACGACACGAGAATCCCTTGAACTCAGGAGGTGGAGGTTGTGGCAAACCAAGATTGCACCACTGCACTCCAGCCTGGGCAACAGAGTAAGACCCTGTCTCAAAAAATAAAATAAAAGTCTGAAAAGGCATTTTAAGCAAAATACTTGGACGACAATTTTTTAAATAAACAAATATTCAGTTAAAAAGTACATTTATGGCTGGACATGGTGGCTCACACCTGTAATCCCAGCACTTTGGAAGGCCAACACAAATGGGTCATTTGAGGTCAGGAGCTCAAGACCAGCCTGGCCAACATGGTGAAACTCCATCTCTACTAAAAATATAAAGATTAGCCAGGTGTGGTGGCAGGTGCCTATAATCCCAGCTACTTGAAAGGCTGAGGCAGGAAAACAGCTTGAGCCTGGGAGGTGGAGGTTGTGGTGAGCTGAGATGGTGCCACTGCACTCCAGTCTGGGCGACAGACTGAGACCCTGTCTCAAAAAAAAAAATGACATATGTATATACACACACACTAATCTAAGAGATACTCTGTCTCCCTCAAATCTAAGAGATTTTCTGTATAAGGACAAGATGTTGACCATGGAAAATTTGCCTCTGTCACCTGAGTTTCATTTCCCCTTGGGGTATTCCCAGGGGTGTGGCAGTCATCTGTGCTGCTCAACAGATTATTCTGGCTTTCTGCCTTCCAGACATACGATGGGATTGCTTCCTTGCCCCCTTGGGTTGGGTGGGGTAATCCAGGCTAACAAGTCGTGACAGAATGTGGCATTTGTAACTTCTGTGCAGAGCAGAGCACTAAGTTGCTGGTGTGAGACCGTGTAATGCACCCTTTCATTCCTCTGCCAGGACAACCAGCCATGCTCCTGGCGGTGGCTGCTCCATCAGCCTGGATTACGAAACAGTGTGAAGCAGAAACCCCCCATTGTCTGGCAGTGGAAATGTAGCAATGGCAAGAACTAAGTCTTATTTTTTGCTACTGAAACATTGTGGCTGTCTGTTAGAGCAGCAAAACCTAGCCTGTTCTGACTGATAGAGTAAGAATAGTATCACTAGCCCCATGACCCTAGTTATTAATCTCTTAACACCAAGACTCCAACGTTGACAATAAAAACCCTTTCTTAAGTTTCCATTGCCCTGGCTGACAGACACTGGAACTTTCAAAATGGCATTAATAAATACGAGGAGAGACAGGAGGCTGAGAGAGCACAGGCTTGGAGAATAAGCAGGAATCAGGGTTCTGCCCCTTCTATACTGCCTGATCTTGGGCAAGTTACATCATCTCCTCAAAACTCAGTTCCTTAACAATGAAAAGAGATGATAATAATGGAACCCATCCCACTGGATTGTTTTAAACGCTCAATAAATCTCCATTTCAAAGGTATTCTTCTTGATGAGCTCTTAACTGCCAACTGTCTTAGCTTAGGTTCCCCAGAAAACAGAATCTGAGTCAAATGCTTATGAGTGAGTTCATGAGAGGGACCAGAAGGGAGGGAGAAGGAGAGCAGTGCAGGGGAGATGGGAGAGCCTACCAAGGATGTGAGGTGGCATTAGGAAGGGAGCGACTGGTCCCACAGGACCCATGGAGAAACCTTTCAAAATGCCCTCCATGTATAGGGAGATGGGAGGAGGAAGGAGGAGACATGTCAGCTCCTGTCCCACACTGGCCACAGGTTAGCCTCAGGGAGGTGTTAGGTGACCTGCACTTCTGGGTTGCACAGGCAACAGCACTGAGAGGTGTAGCCCACACCTTGTCATCTCCAGAAGAGCCCTGAGATGGGAGCCGAAAGGCATGGGGTGCTTGCAGGTTGCACCTACGTCAAGCTGGTCAGAGTCAACTGTTTGCCTTATTTATGTCTGCAATAAGTGACAGGTGAGGCTGAGGACTGAAGCATACAAAAGAGGCATCCAGCCCACCACCTGTTTAAAATTGCAAACATTGGCTGGGCACAGTGGCTCACACCTGTAATCCCAGCATTTTGGGAGGCCGAGGTGGGTGGATCACCTGATGTCAGGAGTTCGAGACCAGCCTGGCCAATGTGGCAAAACCCCATCTCTACTAAAAATTGTGGCGGGCATCTGTAATCCCAGCTACTTGAGAGGCTGAGGGAGGAGAATTGCTTGAACCTGGGAGGCAGAGGTTGCAGGGAGCTGAGATCACGCCATTGCACTCCAGCCTGGGCGAGAGAACGAGACTGTGTCAAAAAAAAAAAAAAGAAAGAAAGAAAGAAAAAGAAAAATTGCAAACACCTCACTCTGAAATTTCTCATCCTCCTACCCTGCTTATTTTCCAGCATTTCCTGCCTCACCATCCAATCTACAATATATTTTCCTTATTTCATGTATTCTGTCTTCCCCTGCTAGAATGTAAACCCCTTGAAGGCAAAAAATTGTAACATCAAAGTGTGTTTGTTACACAGAGTAATGGAGTGAGACCCTGTCTCAAAAAAAAAAAAAAAGAAAAATTAAAAGTCTGAAAAGGCATTTTAAGCAAAACACTTGGACTACAATTTTTAAAATAAGCAGATATTCAGTGCTCAAGTGCTTACAGCAACGTCTGGCACATAGTAGGTCCTCCATAAATATTATTATTATCATTTTTATATTTGAGAGGGTGTCTTGCTATGTCGCCCAGGATGGAGTGCAGTGGTGTAATCATAGCTCCCTGCAACCTCCACCTCCCAGGTTCAAGTGATTCTTCTGGCTCGCCTTCCCAAGTAGCTGGGTTTACAAGCATGTTCCACCACACCCGGCTAATTTTTGTATTTTTAATAGAGACGGGGTTTCGCCATGTTGACCAGACTGTTCTCGAACTCCTGGCCTCAAGCGATCCACCTGCCTCGGTCTCCCAAAGTGCTGGGATAACAGGGACGAGCCACCATGCCCTGCCAATATTGTTTTTTTAACCTTTTATTTTGATATAATTTCAAACTTACAGAAAATCTGCCGAAAAAAGTACAAAGAACTCCTACATACAGATTCACCATCGTTAATGTTTTAGCATGTTACCTTTATCAGTCTCCCTCTCTCTCTCTCTGACCCAGTTGACAGTAATCTGTAAATATCACTTTCCTTTTCTCTCAAATACATGAACGTAAGCACATGCTTGAACATAACCATGAGATGATTACAAAAATCAAGAAACAAATTCAAATTTTGTCAATTGTCCCAATACTGCCTTTTATGGCAAAATTTTCCCTAACTTGTGACTCAATCTGTAATCACACAATGCATTTAGTGGTTCTGTCTCTTTGGTCTTTTTCATCTGGAATCGTTACTGAGCCTTTCTTTATCTTTTATGACATTGACATTTTTGAAGAGTACAGGCTTGTTATTTTGTAGAAAGTTCCCGTAATTTAGATTCATTTGAGGTTCTGTCACGGTTAGATTCAGCTGGTAAAGAATATATGAACAGATTGTTGATTATCAAACATGGTTGTTATCTAAGTACAGAGCTCGGACCCTTGTCGTAAGTAGCTACTCTCAGGACCCTAGTCCCCCGCTTCTCTCGCCACACCTAAACTCTAACCCCAAGGGATTGACGTATGGCAGCACCCAGGGTCTTTCCTTCCCAACTCCTGATGTAGCTCCAGTGAAGGACCACATTTACCACTCCCCACCCCCCAGGAGCTCCTGCTCATCCAACTTCACACTATGGAAAGAAAGCAATTCCCCCCTTGTCTTCCAACTCCTCCTCCCTGCCCCCTCCACTTATCTCATTATTAGTAGTATTATTATTTTTGAGATGGAGTTTCACTCTTGTTGCCCAGGCTGGAGTGCAACGGCGTGATCTCGGCTCACTGCAACCTCTGCCTCCCGGGTTCAAGCGATTCTCCTGCCTCAGCCTCCCGAGTAGCTGGGATTACAGGCATGTGCCACCACGCCCAGCTAATTTTTGTATTTTTAGTACAGATGGGGTTTCTCCATGTTGGTCAGTCTGGTCTCGAACTCCTGACCTCAGGTGATCTGCCCACCTCAGCCTCCCAAAGTGCTAGGATTACAGGCCTAAGCCACTGTGCCTGGCTTTTATTTTTTTTTTTTTTTGAGACAGAGTCTCTCTCTGTCGCCCAGGCTGGAGTACAGTAGAGCTATCTCAGCTCACTGAAGCCTCTGCCTCCCGTGTTCAAGTGACCCTCCCACCTCAGCCTCCTGAGTAGCTGGGACTACAGGCATGCATCATCACACCCGGCCTTTGTTGTTGTATTTTCAGTAGAGACAGGGTTTCACCATGTTGGCCAGGCTGGTGTCAAACTCCTAACCTCAGGTGATCTGCCTGCCTCAGCCTCTAAAGTGCTGGGATTACAGGTGTGAGCCATAGCACCTGGCCTCATTCTTCTTCTTTTCCTCCTTCTTCTCATTTTTCTTCCCTTCCTCTTCCTCCATCTCTTTCTCCTTTTTCTTCTTCTCTTTGCTTTTCCTGATATGTTGACTTCGCTTTTTTATGCCAGCTTTCTCCAGTAAACTATACCCTTAAGTCCAGACTCTTCTCTTTCCAGATTCACAACCTAAGAAGAAGACCTCCTTTCTCTATATAGTTCCAATTTTGAAAAAAAAAAAAACTTCAGAAAAGACTTTGATAGGCTCTACTTAGTTAACATTCTCACATCAGTGGTCAGAATTTGGGTTCTGTGATTTGAAGCTTCCCTAGAGCGACAAGATTTAGAATGAAAATGCAAATAAAAGCCACAACCAAAACAAAATTAAAAAAAAAAAACAGAAAATAGTAAGTGTTAGCCAGGACATGGAAAAACTGGAATCTTTGTGCATTGCTGGTAGAAACATAAAACGGTGCAGCCACTTCGGAAAACAGACTGGTGGTTTCTAAAAAAGTTAAGCGTAGAGTTACCACGTGACCCAGCAATTTCACCCCTTAGGTATATGCCCAAAAGACATAAAAGCAAATGTCCACACGACAACTTGTATGTGAATGTTCATAGCAGCATTGTTCATAATAGCCAGATGGTGGAAACGACGCAAATGCCCATCAGCTGATGAATCAATAAACAAAATGTGATCTATTCATACAATGGAATATTATTCGGCCATAAAGAGGACTGAACATGATGCTAATTGAAAAACACCAAATGCTAAAGAGCACATATTGTGTGGTCCCATTGATGTGATATATCCAGAATTGGCAAATCTATAGAGACAGAAATCGAGTGATTCCAGGGCCTGGCGGGGGAGGGATGGAAAGTGACTGCTAATTGTATGAGGTTTCCTTTAAAAATGATGAAAGTGTTCTAGAATGACACAGTGGTGATGGTTGCACCAACTTGTGAATATACTATAAACCACTTCCAAAAAGTGGATTTTATATTTTGTGATTCATATCTCAAAAACATTAAAAGGAAAAATATAAAAGGAAATAGCTTCCCGGAAATATTAACTTACCCAAAGCAATACTGTGGAAGTTAGAGTACGTGCTAAATCTCAAGTTGACTAAATGTAACCAATCCAAACGAAGTTACCATTTAATAGACAGAGTCCTCAAAATATACCGGAAGTAGTCTCCATCAAATCTTGAAGAAGAGTCAAATGACAGGAATTTGTCATTATCCAACCCTTTTCATCAAAAGGAAACGCTGCACCTAGTAGACATGAGTATTTCTACAAGCAAAAGGTATGCCTCATTGTCTACAGAGATGATTCTCCAAATTCTATCATGGCCTGGATGAACCACCACTAGAAATTCTTAAACTCGGCCAGGTGCGGTGGCTCATGCATGTAATCCCAGCACTTTGGGAGGCCAAGGACGGTGAATCATGAGGTCAGGAATTCGAGACCAGCCTGGCCAATATGGTGAAACCCCGTTACCTACTAAAAATACAAAAAATTAGCTGGGCATAGCGGAGGACACCTGTAATCCCAGGTACTCGGGAGGCTGAGGCAGGAGAATCACTTGAACCCAGGAGGCAGAGGTTGCAGTGAGCCGAGATTGCGCCACTGCACTCCAGCCTGGGCAACAGGCTCAAAAAAAAAAAAAAAAAAAAAGAAATTCTTAAACTCCCTTTACTCTGACTCCACATTCTCCAATTTCCTCGTTGCTATAAATTAGGCTTCTGAGGGAAATTCTCACCAAAAGAAGTACTTTGAATGGAAGACAAAACATTTTAAATCATTAAAGACTTTCTATTTGCATTTTAAGCTAATAAAAATACATGTTCATGGACACAAAGGTGTCGGTTATTCATCATTTTTCCACTCATAAGCCCTCAGTCACTCCTGGGTGAACTGAAAAAATTGAGTATATGAGGGCAAATCCCAATACCCAAAGGGAATTTGACTAGGTGAGGCAGCTCTGTATCAGTTACGAAAGCTTTTGACTCTCCCATTAACAGTGACAAATAAAAAGAGTAGCTTTTTATTTATAAAATTACCATAAGATCCAGCAATATCGCATCTCCATATATATATTCAAAAGAATTGAAAGTAGGGTGTCGAACAGATATTTGTACGGCCAACTTCACAGCATTATTATTATTATTATTGAGATGGAGTCTCACTCTATCACCGAGGCTGGAGTGCAGCGGTGCAATCTGGGCTCACTGCAACCTCTGCCTCCTGGGTTCAAGTGATACCCCTGCCTCAGCCTCCAGGGTGGAGGGTTGCTGCTCGTGATTAAGTTGCTTACAATTCCATTACTAGGTCTATGCCGCCTTTTTGCTTAAAAATATTTCCAGAGCTCATTTCCTCCGTTCAGATATAATTATTTAAACTTGAGTTTAGTGTTTTGACATATATTTTTAAACTGTAACATATTTATTAGCATTTTAGTAACATTTAAGATCTATTAGTAAAGGTTCAAGATATATAAATTATTTAGTAACTTTGTAAAATGCCTTTATGGTAGCATATGTTAGCTGAGGATGGGCCCTTTAACTTTTCAAAACTGGAAAACAACCCTTTTAAAGCTGTAAGATTTCTGCTTTTTAAGTGATGGAGGCTTGAATTTAGATAGTAAAGTACATTAACCATTTATTTTAACAGAATCATGTGTCTGTTTTCTTTTTTAAAATTCCTACCAGCCTGGGCAATGAAGTGGCACCCCATCACTACAAAAAATTCTTCTAAAAATTATCTAGGTGTGATGGCGCACCTGTAGTCCCAGGTCCTCGGAAGACAGGCAGGAGGATCAATTGAGTCCAGGAATTTGAGGCTGCAGTGAGTTCTGACTGCATCACCGCTCTGCAGCCTGGGAGACAGAGCAAGACCCTGTCTCTAAAAAATTAAAAATTAAATATAATAATAAATAAAATTCCTAATTCTGATAAAAAGATACATAACATGAAATTTACCATCATAACTATTTTTAAGTGTACAATTCAATGGTATTAAGTCATTGTGCCACCAATTGCCCTGGCTTTTTCATAAAGTAAAAATGAAACTTTGTACCCATTAAACAACAACTCCGGTTTCCTCTCATCCAGCTCCTGGAAACCACCATTCTACTTTCTGTTTCTGTGAGTTTGACCACTCTTAACAGCCTCATGTAAGTAAAATCACAGTATGCGATTTGTGGCTGACACCTTACTTAATGTTCTCAAAGTTCACCCATGTTGTAGTATGTATCTGAATTTTCTTCCTTTTTGAAGCTGAATAATATTTCATTGTATGAATAGACCACATTTTGTTTTATCTCTTCATCTGTCAATGGCCATTCGGGTTTTATCCACCTTTTGGCTATTGTGAATAATGTTGCTATGGGCTGGGCGCAGTGGCTCACGCCTGTAATCCCAACACTTTGGGAGGCTGAGGCAGGCAGATCACTTGAAGTCAGGAGTTCGAGGCCAGACTGGCCAACATGGCGAAACCCTGTCTCTACTAAAAATATAAAAATTAGCCAGGTGTGATCGTGCATGCCTGTAGTCCCAGCTACTTGGGAGGCTGAGGCAGGGGGATCACTTGAACCTGGAGGCAGAGGTTGCAGTGAGCCCAGATCGCGCCACTGCACTCCAGCCTCGGTGATAGAGTGAGACTCCATCTCAATAATAATAATAATGCTGTGAAGTTGGCTGTACAAATATCTGTTCGACACCCTATTTTCAATTCTTTTGAATATATATGGAGATGCGATATTGCTGGATCTTATGGTAATTGTATTTTTAATTTTGTGAGGACCCACCATAGTGTTCCATAGTAGCTGCACCATTTTATATTTCCACCAACAATGCACAGTATTCCAGTTTCACCACATCCTTGCCAATGCTTACTTTCTGTTCTTTTGATACTGTCCTTCCTCATGAGTATGAGGTGGTATCTCACTGTGGTGTTCATTTGTATCTCCGTAATTATTAGTGGTGTTGAGTATCTTTTCATTTACTTGGTGACCACTTGTATATCTTCTTTGGAGAAATATCTATTCAAATACTTTGCCTAGTTTTTAATCGTGTTACTGGGTTTTTCATTGTTGAATTGTAGGAATTCTTTACATATTCTAGATATTAAACCCTTCTCAGATAGATAATTTGCAAATATTTTCTCTCATTCTGTAGGTTGACTTTTCAATCTGTTGATTGTGTCCTTTGATACAGTTTTTTTTATTTTGATGGATCTAATTCATCTATTTTTTCTTTTGTTGCCTGTGATGTTGATGTCACAGCCAAGAAATCATTGTCAAATCCGATGTCATGGATGTTTTTTCCTATGCTTTCTCCAGAGAGTTTTATGATTTTAGCTCTCATAGTAAGGTCTTTGATCCATTTTGAGTTAATTTTTGTGTACGGTGTATGGTAAGGGTCCAACTTCATTATTTTGCATACAGATAGCCAGTTTCCATGCACTATTTGTTGAAAAAGTTGTCCTTTCCCTGTTGAATGGTCTTTGCACTCTTCTCAAAAGTCATTTGGCTATATATGCAAGGATTTATTTCTGGTCTCTCTATTCTATTGGTCTATGTGTCTGTCTTTATGCCAGTATCACATTGTTTTAATTACTGTTGTTTTGTAATAAAATTTGAACTCAGGAATTGTGAGGCCGACAACTATTCTTTTTTCAAGATTGTTTTGGCTATGTGGGGTCCCTTGACATTCCATATTAATTGTACAATGGACTTTTCTATTTCTGAAAAAAATATATTTGGGATTTTGATAGGGATTACATTAAATCTGTGGATCTTTTTGAGTAGTATTGACATCTAAATGCTATTAAGTCTTCCAGTCCAGAACATGAGACATCTTTCCTTTTGTGTTTTTTTTTTAAATTTCTTTCAGCAACATTTTGTAGTCTTCAGTGTGCAAGTCATTCATTTGCCTCTTTGGAGAAGTTTATTCCTGCATATTTTATTATTTTTGATATGACTGTTTCTAGAACCATTTTCTTAATTTTCTTTTCAGATTGTTCATTGTTTCTGCATAGAAATACAATGGAATTATACGTGTTGATTTTGTATCTTGCTACTTTTTAAAATTTGTTTATTAGTTCTAGAAGTTTGGGTTTTGTTGTTGTTGTTGTTGTTTTGTTTTGTTTTGTTTTTAATGGAGTCTCGCTCTGTTGCCAGGCTGGAGTGCAGTGGCGCAATCTTGGCTCACTCTCACTGCAAACTCTGCCACCCGGCTTCAAGCGATTCTCCTGCCTCAGCCTCCTGAGCAGCTGGGACTATAGGTATGCGCCACCATGCCCAGCTAATCTTTGTATTTTTAGTAGAGACCGGGTTTCACCATGTTGGCCAGGCTGGTCTGGAACTCCTGACTTCAAATGTTCCACCTGCCTCGGCCTCCCAAAGTGCTGGGATTACAGGCATGAGCTACCACACCTGGCATCTTCCTCTTCTTATAAAGACATCAGTCCTAAGCCAGGCACAGTGGCTCATGCCTATAATCCCAGCACTTTTGGAGGCCAAGGTGGATGAATTGCTTGAGCCCAAGAGTTTGAGACCAGCCTGAGCAACATAGTGAAACCCCACCACTACTAAATATACAAAAATTTGCTGGGTGTGGTGGTGCATACCTGTAGTCCCAGTTACTTGGGAAGCTGAGGTGGAAGGATCACTTGAACCCAGGAGATGGAGGTTACAGTGAGCCGAGACCATGCCACTGCACTCTAGCCTGGGCAAGAGAGCAAGGCCCTGTCACAAAAAAACAAAAAGGGGGACAACAGTCTTATCAGATTAGGACCTCACTCTTCTGATCTCATTTAACCTCACTTACCTCCTTAAAGGTCCTATCTCCAAAAACAGTCATAATGAGGGCTAGAGCTTCAACATATGAATTTAAGAGGACACAATTTAGCTCATAACAGTGGTCATCCTATTCTTGTTCCTGATTTTAGAAGAAAAGATTTCAGTCTTTCACCACTGAGTATTATGTTGGCTGTGGGCTTTTCAGCTATGGCCTTTATCGTGTTGAGGACATTTTCTTCTATCCCTAGTTTGTTGAGTGTTTTCATCATGAGTGTTAATTTTTCCAAATATTAATACTTTTTCTGCATCAATTGAGATGATTATGTGTTTTTTCTTTTAATCTGTTTTAATGTGGTTTATTACATTGATGGATTTTCATATGTTGAAACCTCCTTGCATTCCAAGAATAAACTTTGCTTGGTCATGGGGTATAATTCTTTTAATATGTTGTTAAGTTCTGTTTGCTAGTATTTTGTTTAGGATGTTTGCATCAATGTTTAGCCACGATCTTAGTTGATAGCTTTCTTTTTTTGTAGTGTCTTTGTTTGCCCTTGGTATCAGGGCATTGAGGCCCTTGTGGAGTAAGTGTGGAAGGTTTCCTTCCTGTTCAATTTTTTTTTGCAGAGTTTGAGGAGAGTTGGTGTTAATTCTTCTTTAACTGTTCGGTTGAATTCACCGGGGAAGGCATTTGGTCCTGGTATTTTCTTTTTTGGAAGCTTTCTTGATACTGATTCAATCTCTTTGTTAAGGTCTGTTCAGATTTTCTATATATTCATTATTCAGTCTTGATAGGTTGTGTGTTTCTAGAATTTATCCATTTCATTCAGGTTATTGAAATTTTTGGCACACAGCTGATCATAGTATTCTCTTAAAAGACTGTCTATTTCTGTGAAATTGGTTGTAATGTCCCTCTTTCATTTCTGATTTATTTGAGTCTTCTCTTTCTTTTTTTCTTTTTTTCCCTAAGTAATGTAGATAAAGGTTGGTCAATTTTGTTGATTTTTTCAGAGAAACGACTCTTGGTTTCATTCGTTTCTCTATTGTTTTTCTAGCCTCTACTTTGTTTATCTCTTTCCTATTCTCATTATTTCCTTCCTTCTGCTAGCTTTGAAGTTAGTTTGTTCTTCTTTTTCTAGATCCATAAGGTGTAAAGGGAACTTGTTGATTTGAGGTCTTTCTCCCTTTCTGGTGTAAGCATTTATAGCTCTAAATTGCCCTCTTAGCACTGCCTTTACTGCATCCCATAAGTTTTGTTATGTTATGTTCTCTTTTTCATTTATCTCAAGATATTTTCTAATTTCTTTTATGATTTCTTCTTTAACCTATTGGTTGTTTGAGAGTGTATTGTTTAATTTCCACATATTTGTGGATTTTCCAGCTTTCCTTCTGTTATTAATTTCTAGTTCCAGTTCACTGTGATTAGAAAAGATATGATGTATAATTTCAGTCTTTTCAAATGTATTAACACTTGTTTAGTGGCCTAGCAGACTTCCTTAATTCTTTCGGAAGATTGCTACTTTTCTCTGTGATTTTGAAATGACCTATGATTGTACAATATTACTTGCTTTGGAAATGTTGGGATTTGTTTCTCATTTGAAGAAAATCCAGAGCTAAAATTGGAAGGAGTGCTGGAAGAACCCAGAGGCTCCTCAGCTTGTGGCTTCTCCACTTTCTACACAGGAGTTCCAAAGTTGTCATGCTCTTCTGTATCAGGCCTGATGCAAAAGGAAAGAGGATGAAGAATTGTCTATGGGAGGTTTTTGTGGGCCAGGCCTGGAAGTGGTTCTCACCACATTTCATTGGCAGGAATTCAGTCACACAGCTATACCTAACTCTTCAGGAGGCTAGGAATGTAGTCTAACTGTGAGCCTAGGAAGAGAAGAAAATGGGTTTCATGAATAGCTGCCACATTCTAGAATTCTATTTACAGTCAAACTGTCAATCAAATGGACATTTAGAAGAAAGACTTCTTATTTCCATGTAGTCTCTCTTAGGAAGCTAATTAAAGATGAAATTCAATCAAGCGAAGAAGGAAACCAAGAAAGAGAGAAATACAGGATCTAGAAATGGTGAATCCAAATCAGGGCACAGTGAATGGGAGGTGCAGGCTCAGAGCTGTTCCGCAGACCTGGGGAGCAAGCAGCCTGCGGGGCAGGAACAAGCCAAGTTCCCACAGGGCAAGTCCTTGACGATAGAAGGGAGAGGATGGAACAGATGGGAGACTTCAAGTTTGGATACACTTGAGGGTATGCATTTGTGTTGTTGTTGTTGCTTGAGACAGGGTAACGCTCTGTCACTCAGGCTGGAGTGCAGTGGCATGATCACAGCTCACTGCAGCCTTGACCTCCCAGGCTCAAGTGATCTTCCCACCTCAGCTTCCCAAATAGCTAGCATCACAGGTGCATGCCACCATACCTAATTTTTTATTTTTAGTAAAGATGCAATCTCACTTTGTTGCCCAGCCTGGTCTCGAATTCTTGGGCTCAAGTGATTGTCCCGCCTCAGCCTCCCACAGTGCTGGGACTATAGGTGTGAGCCACTGTGCCCAGCCAGAAAATGCATTTGAACTTCATGACTGGAACTTTCTCTAAAGAATGACATAGATATGTAATATTAAATCCATAGACCAAGAAATGAACATAAATTAACAGTGAATAACACTTTCTATTTTTTTTTTTTTTTTTTTTTTTTGAGACAGAGTCTCACTCTGTCGCCCAGGCTGGAGTGCAGTGGTGTGATCTCGGCTCACTGGAAGCTCCACCTCCCAGATTCACACCATTCTCCTGCTTCAGCCTCCCGAGTAGCTGGGACTACAGGTGTCCGCCACCATGCCTGGCTAATTTTTTTGTATTTTTAGTAGAGACGGGGTTTCACCATGTTAGCCAGGATAGTCTCAATCTCCTGACCTTGTGATCCACCCACCTCGGCCTCCCAAAGTGCTGGGATTACAGGCATGAGCCACTGCACCCGGCCTACACTTTCACAACCATAAGAAGACAGTTCTTCAATTGTTCATTAATCAAGACTCATAATCAGAAACTATGAAAATCAACCCTAACTGATCTGAACAGAAAAAGAATTTCTTGAAAGATATCAGTGACTCTGGGAACTACTGGAGGCTCAGAAGTTACCCAGTGGGGCCCACAGCCACAGTGAGGCTGTCCAGGGAGAACCCCACTATTGCCACCATTGCTAAGCAACAGATGACATAGTTGATGCTGTCCAACCAATCACATTGGACAGTGAATGTCGTACTGCACCACTGAGTCCCTTCCTCACCTTTCTCCCATCCCTGAACCTGGATGTCATTGCCACCACCACCACTGCCCCAGAAATTCTCAGCATCCATGACTCTTCATGAGCTGTTCCCAATTTAAAACATACTGATGCATAAGATTGGCTCTGCCTAGGTTAAATGCCTACCCAATACCAGCAAGGGAAACTGGGAGGCTAAAGTATTTGCATTTTCTATTTTCTGTAATAGTAGAAGAGCTCTGCCTCCCCCAGGACTGATTAGGTGGAAAATGCCTCAAAATATATGAAAAATTTCAAATTCTAGATAGCAAAAAAGAAGCACATTGATTATCAACTTTTATAATCAATCTGTCGACAAATTAAAGGAAAGTTAACTACAGTTAACTTGATCAGACTTTAAATATTAGCATTCACAATAAAAAAAACAAAGATTCAGCTGATAGAGATGGGAAGAAGAAAAGGATGATGATGAGGAGGAGTAAAGAAAAGAGAACAAGAGGCAAGATTTTAATCTGCTTAAGTGAGGAATTGAAAGATACCATCTATAAAATAAAAAATAGAGGGTTGGGTAACATTTTTTAGCTTGGAAATAGAAATTAAGAGAGAGAAATGGAAGATTTTTTTCTAACTGTTCTGGAAAGAAAATGGGAGAGGATGCTAATCTTAAGTTACATATTTCACTATGATATAAGGAAGTCAAAATACAGTGCCTAACATTTATAAATCAAGAAATCACTGTACATGCATATTATTTAGAGCTATGGGAAAAAATACCAGAAATAGTAGAAAATGGGGGGCGGTAAGGTGTGGAGAAATGGATTCCAGAACTTGCTTTTCATTTCAAGTTCTTATGTATAAGTTGATTTTTTTTAAAGCTCATACAGGCATTACCTTGATTTTTTTCATGTAGCCTGGGAGATTCTTCAATGGAAAGATTTTATCTCTCCCTCTCATATTCATAGGTTAAAACCTTATAGATTTAGATCACTTATTAATATTTTTCATAAATAGAAAAGTATTTCCTGCAAGAAAACCTCACACCTTGATCATATTCTAATTCAAGTTTCTGTTTATCTGTTTACTCTAAATATTGTTATCTTGCTTAATCTGAGATGAAATCTTGATGACATTCCAGAATTCTGTTCCGGCTTGGGTAATACAGAGGAAAAAAAGCTTCCAGAATAGCATTCTGCTGCCTCACCTTTTAAAGTCCTGTATGTATAAACGTGTGTGTGCAGATGTGCATACTAGGATATGTGCAACCCATATCTCCATAAGCCACGTCACTTGGAATTACAGAAACTCCAGCCCTCCCCAAATGGCACCAGTCCCCCATGTCTTATCCTTTTTCATCTACAGCCTGGTACCCACCATATTCCTCCCAGGGTCCAGCTCCCCTGGAATATCCCTCCCCTGAAATGTCACCTGGGGCCCCCTAATGAGCCAAGGAAATTTTATAAAACACTCCTTTTATTGTTGCTTTTTTATGAGAGTCCCTTCTCCTTAGGGCCCAAGCAAGAATCTGAGAGCCAAGCCAGAGGCAAGGTGATGGACTAAGCACTGGAGTCACCCCCACTTGCCCATGGTGTTAGTCAGTGTGGGCGGCTCTAACAGAGTATCATAGACTGTGTGGCTTATAAACAGCAGAAACCTCTTCCTCACAGTTCTGGAGTCTGGAAATCCCAGATCAGGGCAGCAGCATCACTGGGTTCTAGTGAGGGCTCTCTTCCGGGTTGCGCATGGCTGCCTTCTTGCTCTGTCCTCATGTGGCAAAAAGTACAGAGAGAGCTCTCGGGTCCCTTTTATAAGAGCACTCCTATTCATGAGAGCTCCGTCTTCATGACCTAATTGTCTCCCAAAGGCCCCATCTCCTAAGACCAACAATTAGGGGTAAGGATTTCAACATATGAATTTGTGAGGGACACAAACATTCAATTCCTAGCGCCCATTGTCTTTGACCACCGTATGCCCTTTGACTCTCCCTTCCATTAAGATAACTTTCCTTGTGGATTTCCGGCTCTCTTGTGGGCTTGCTAAATACCAGGGTAAACACAATTTGTGTGTGTTGTTCAAATGTTGCATAACTCTACACCCTCGTTATAGAGAGATTTAGCTCATTTGAAGGTTGAGATCAGTCCCTGGTCTGCTAATTACCCAAGATAGAACTGGGTCACTCAGGAACTAAAAGTACAGGAGAGGGAACTGGGGGTTGGGTCCTGCTGTGGTGTTTGTAGACAGACTGTCAAAAGAGTAACCCGGAGGAACACAAGGAGGCTTGAAGCACTGGGTAAGTCTAGCCATGGGACAGGCTCAGTGGCCAGAGCAAAAAACATAGTCCAGATTGGAACTATCACAAATACACATCCACATACAAACACACACCAAGGCCCAGGGCCAAGAAACACATTCCAAAACCCAGGGCATCAGAGGCAGTCCAAACTGACTAAGCAAGATGGCACATCAGTAAGCCAAGCTGATACAACACTGAGATGAAGAGTCAGATATCCAAGTCTAGAAGAGTGCTTCAAGCCAGGGACAAATCCAACTGTCCACATTAGGAAGTCCTGCAAGTCACTAGGGACAGCACTTAAAAAGGAGACAAGCTGGGCGCAGTAGCTCACGCCTGTAATCCCAGCACTTTAGGAGGCCAAGGCGGGTAGATCACCTGAGGTCAGGAGTTCAAGAGCAGCCTGGCCAACATGGTGAAACCTGTCTGTACTAAAAATACAAAAAAAACCATAGCTGGGTGTGGTGGTGTGTGCCTGTAATCCCACCTTCTCAGGAGGCTGAGGCAGGAGAATCACTTGAACCCAGCAGGCAAAGGCTGCAGTGAGCCGAGATCATGTCACTGCACTCCAGCCTGGGTGACAGACTGAGACTCCATCTCAAAAAAAAAAAGAGAGAGAGACAGTAGACAGACAGTGAGTAATTTTTTTTTTTTATGAGACAGAGTCTTGCTCTGTTGCCCAGGCTGGAGTGCAGTGGCGCGATCGCGGCTCACTGCAACCTCTGCCTCCCGGGTTCAAGTGATTTTTCTGCCTCAGCCTCCCAAGTGGCTGGGACTATAGGCGCGCGACACCACGCCCAGCTAATTTTTGTATTTTTAGTAGAGATGAGGTTTCACCATGTTGGCTTGGCCAGGATAGTCTCAATCTCTTGACTTTGTCATCTGCCTGCCTTGGCCTCCCAAAGTACTGGGATTACAGGCGTGAGCCATCGCGCCCTGCCAGTGTTTTTGTATTTTTAGTAGAAATGGGGTTTCAGCACGTTGACCAAGCTGGTCTGGAACTCCTGACCTCAGGTGATCCGCCTGCCTTGACCTCCCGAAGTGCTGGGATTACAGGTGTGAGCCACCACACCTGGCCAACAGTGAGCAATTCTATGGCTATGTGTGACTAGAGTCCTCTGGCTTACATATAATGCCTCTTAATTTTTCATTTGTCCTCCCTTAGAACTTAGTAAGTCTTTTTGAAAACGCCATCCTACACAGATGTGGGAGGGACACTTTGTTTCCACTGGGGGTAGATTGTTACTAGAGAAAGTCCCTGGGGCCAGTGGTCATCACAGTGGAGAACCCCAAAGGAAAACCCAAAAAAAAGAAGTGTTTTGGGGAGACTGGTTCTATTGCCTGCCATACCCCAGCCCCCTAAACCCTCCCCTCTGATCCTTCCCAAGCAAAGAATTTAGCGGTTTTGTGACTTGTGTCATAAACAGGGATGGTTCTATTGCCTGCCATACCCCAGCCCCCTAAACCCTCCCCTCTGATCCTTCCCAAGCTAAGAATTTAGGGGTTTTGTGACTTGTGTCATAAACAGGGATGGTTCTATTGCCTGCCATACCCCAGCCCCCTAAACCCTCCCCTCTGATCCTTCCCAAGCAAAGAATTTAGCGGTTTTGTGACTTGTGTCATAAACAGGGATGGTTCTATTGCCTGCCATACCCCAGCCCCCTAAACCCTCCCCTCTGATCCTTCCCAAGCCAAGAATTTAGGGGTTTTGTGACTTGTGTCATAAACAGGAGTGGTTCCTTTACAGTCTCTATGAGAAGTCCAGACTTGAATATATCAGGCAGGAAACAGCTTAGAACAGGTATCTGAGCAGTAATATCGTCAAGATACCATCTAAACTGAGGGTAGGATCTCGAGGCTAAGATACAAGCTAATTGGGTCACAGTAACGAGTGGGTAGAATGATGTGGCAGAGACTGGCTATGCATCCATCAGATCCCCCTCCTGTCCTGACCAGGCACACAGCTACGTTGCATTTCCAGATCCTTTGCGGCAGGTGTGGTCATGGGACTGAGTTCTGCTCAAAGTGGGCAGAAGTGATGTGCACCCCACTTCCCGTCCACACCCAGGTAAACCTCCCAAAGGCCATCCTCTATGCTCTTTCCCCCTTCCAGAGCAACTTTGGGAGCCACGTGTAGAAGATGGCATGGATGGGATGAGCTTGGGTCTCTGTATCTCTGCTGCTGAACGTGATCACTGAGTAGGATCAGCCACTTGGACTTTCTCTTCATGAGAAATAAAACTCTCTCGTGTGGCATGCAGCCGCTGAGATTTGGGGGTTCAGCTATTGCAACGGCTTGCCTTACTTTACAATTACCTTTATAAATACCAAGAAAACAACCAAAAGATGCCCAGACAGGTTGGTCTCTGGTCCAGCCTTGCACATTACAAGATTGCTGTCAGCAGCCCCGGCTGAATCTTCCACTCCGTATCTGCCCTTCATCTCACCTTCTATTCATAGCCAAGCTTCTTGAAATAGCAGTCTGCGTGTATTTCTCCACTTCCTCTTCTCCCACTCATTCCTTGCTTCATAGAATCTGGATCATACCCCACACCCTACCAAAACTGCGCCTATGACCTCCCGGCTATCAAATCCAACTTAATACTTTTCAGTCCTTACGGCCGTGGCTTTTAATATACAACCATAGACTTCAGAAAATATTACTTTTCTATGTTTCCTAAAACATTCATCTGCTTCCGAGCTTCCTGTCCCCCTGGGTAAGGAGGAAATCCCATCTCAGCCATTACAGGGGCTTCCGTCCCAGGCCCAGGGCCATGCAAGGTTCAGGAAGGCTTTAGATGGCATGGAACATCGGAGGCCGCTGGGTCTTTGGTGCATGAAAGGCTGGCGTGATATGCTTCTTGTCCAGCCATTTGCTTCCCTTGGAAGTGAGTGGCTCTCCTTCATCTGTTCTAAGCCAGGCACTACGTAGGCTGGAAAGCCTGGTGCCTCCCTGGATAAACACAGCACTGCCACCTACCCAGGGGGTTATCAGGAGAATCCACAGGCCTCCATTCATTTCCACGTTCTTTTTCTTTTTTTTGAGACGGAGTCACGCTCGGTCACCCAGGCTGGAGTGCAGTGGTGTGATCTCGGCTCACTGCAACCTCTGCCTCTCAGGTTCAAGCAATTCTCCTGCCTCAACCTCCCCAGTAGCTGGGATTACAGGCACCCACCACCAGGCCCAGCTAATTTTTGTACTTTTGCTAGAGACAGGGTTTCACCATGTTGACCAGGCTGTTCTTCAACTCCTGACCTCAAGTGATCTGCCCCCCTCGGCCTCCCAAAGTGCTGGGATTACAGGTGCGAGCTACCGCACCCAGCCATTTCCCCATTCTTTAAAACACTCTTCTCTCACTATCTCACTCCCAATTTTGCAATCTCCTTGGATATCTTTTTTGCCTTCGAGCAATTCAGCATTTTTTTTTTTTTTTTTTTTGAGGTCCTGGAGGCCAAGGGAATCTTTCTTCTCCAAACTCAAAATCTCTTCTTGGTCTGGGGAAAGGTGAGAATCTCTCTCCCAACACATTCACTCATAAATTAAAGCCTAAATGGGTTATCTTGGGGCTCTTACCTTGATCTCTCTGAGGCTTGAAACAATGTACCTTCATTGCACGGCACCTCTTCTTAGAATTATATGAACATTCTCTCTGAGTTCATTTTCTTTCTTTCTTTCTGGTTATTTTAATTTATTTAATTTAATTAATTAATTTATTTATTTGAGACAGTCTCACTCTGTCGTCCAGGCTGGAGTACAATGGCACCATCTCGGCTCACTGAAACCTCTGCCTCCCGGGTTCAAGTGATTCTCCTGCCTCGGCCTCCCGAGCAACTGGGATTACAGGTGCCCGCCACCACACCCAGCTAATTTTTGTATTTTTATTACAGACAGGGGGTTTCACCATGTTGGCCAGGATGGTGTCAAACTCCTGACCTTGTGACCCGCCAGCCTCGGCCTCCCAAAGTGCTGGGATTACAAGTGTGGGCCACCGTGCCCGGCCTCTTTCTGGTTATTCTTTCTTAGACCTCTTTTTTTTTTTATTCCCAAAATTACTTTGAACAAATATGTATTCTCCTTGTACATTTTTTAAGTTGACATAAAAAAGTAACCTACATCTAAATAGCTGAAAAGAATAAATTTTATAGTACATTATAAGTATCAACATTCTATTTTATTTTCATTTTAGAGACAGGGTCTTGCTGTGCTGCCCAGGCTGGTGTGCAGTGGTGTGATCATAGCTCACTACAGCCTCGAACTCTTGAGCTCAAGAGCTCCTCAGCCTCCCAAATAGATGGGACTACAGACATGCACCATCATGCCCAGCTTTTTGTTGTTGAGTGTGTTGCCTAGGCTGGTCTCAAACTCCTGGGCTCAAGCGATCCTCCTGCCTCAGCCTCCCCAAGTGTTGGAATGACAAGCATCAGCCACGGCTCCTGGCCAGTACCAATATTTAAAATAAAACTGTCGGCTGGGTGCGGTGGCTCACGCCTGTAATCCCAGCACTTTGGGAGGCCGAGGCAGGAGGATCACAAGGTCAGGAGATTGAGACCATCCTGACTAACATGGTGAAACCCCGTCTCTACTAAAAATACAAAAAATTAGCTGGGTATGGTGGCACGTGCCTGTAATCCCAGCTACTCGGAAGGCTGAGGCAAAAGAATCGCTTGAACCCAGGAGGTGGAGGTTGCAGTGAGCTGAGATTGCACCACTGCACCCCAGCCTGGGTGACAGAGCAAGACTCTGTCTCAAAAAAAAGAAAAAAAAACTATCATATCATTCTTCAAAATAGATGTAATGAAATCTAAAATACACGGTGGTTTGTTAGTTATAGCCTACTGCATATTTTAAAAATGTTTTTAATAGTTGCCATTTTATTAATATATAGTTTATTTTTCTCTTTGATATCCTATTTATTTTCCCACAGAATTAAACCCTTATGTAATATGTTTTATGCTTTATAGTCTTTTATTAATCACTACCTTTACTTCTCTGAAAATAGGTATAAATTAAAATTGTCCACGCTTCCCATAGCTACAGGCCTCTAAGTATTAAAGATTTCCTCAGGATTGTGTTGTTATTACAATGATTATTGGTACACAATTGATTAAATATAAATTTGATACTTAATTATTAAACAAGGCTTCTCCTCAGCTTTATTGAGGTGTAATTTTCATCTCCCCCAAATTCACCCATTTTAAGTGTACGTTTTGATGAGTTTGGGCAACCGTGTTCAGTTATGTAACCAAAACCAAAATCAAGATCAAGATATTTGCTGGGCACAGTGGCTCACACCTGTAATCCCAGCCCTTTGAGAAGCCAAGGCAGGCAGATCACTTGAGGCCAGGAGTTTGAGACCAGCCTGGCCAACATGGCGAAATCCTGTTTCTACAAAAAGTACAAAAATGAGCCAGGCATGTTGGCACGCGATTGTAATCCCCACCACTTGGGAGGCTGAGGCAGGAGAATCGCTCGAACCTGGGAGACGGGGTTTGCAGCGGGCTGAGATCACGCCACTGCACTCCAGCCTGGGCTACAGAGTAAGACTCTGTCTCAAAGGAAAAAAAAAAACAAGATATAAAACATTTCCTCAACCCCAAATTTTCCTCTTGCCTCTTTGCAAGCAATCCCCTAATACCTAGTTCCAAGCAATCACTGATCTGGTTTCTGTCACTATAGTTTTGCCATAACAAATTTTTATTGGAAATGTATCATTTAATAGATGAGGCTGGAAATACGTATGTCTTTTCCTTTATAGTTTAGTTATCTGTTGGTAAATATGACCTTTTGCTAAAGTGAAGCAGGATTCAGCATCAATTTTATTCCTATTTTTCATTTTTATAGATGTAAGCTCTGAGATACTTTTTCACATAAACAGTGGAAGGGAAAGGAAGATTTTTTTTGTAGCAATTTCTTTCGATTCTTTGAATTCCTTTTGAGTTTAAGCCAAAAATCACAGAGTGATCTATAAGCACAAGCAATCTATAGGGATTTAACAGCTGACAACTCAATAAGGTCCTACTTCAGTTTTGTTGAATGCAGAGCTGGAGGCCATTTGGCTGACAGAGGGTCTGTCACCTGGCACTGGAGTCATTTGCTGTCTCAGAACCAATATCAATGTTCCTAATTGCCGCTTTGTTTGGGGCCCCAGAGGTTTTCCACAGTCCAGCATAATGCAATATGGTGCTACAAAGAGTATTGCCTTTCTCTTGGAAAGTGGAAGAAAGGCAATAGTGAACGGATAAGAACAGAGATACCACCCCACTCCCCACCTCCCCAGCACAGGTGTGCTCGCAGGCAGAGCAAGTGGAGGGAAGTTACAAATGGAAGTGAGAATCTCAAAATGAATTCTTAAAACCTGCATACTTGCATGTGCCTTGCAGTCTTCGGACGTGCCTAAAAGTGCTTGACCCCAGTTTCAAGGCCTCTGCCTTAAACAGCTAGTATGTGTTTCGATTCAGCTCCAGGTCATCTTCATCGCTTCTACTTCTCCACACTGTCCTTATGTGACCTGATCCACACCTTTGGCTTCAACTCCATACATAGGCTGATAACTCCCAAATCACTTTTCTCCAGCTCAGACCTCTATCCTGAGTCTAACAACCACACATCCAATTGGCCATTCAACATCTTCACTTTCCACTTTTCTGAGTTAGAATGGATATGCTTTCTTTCTTTCCTTTCTTTTTTTTTTTTTGAGACAGAGAGTCTTGCTCTGTCTCCCAGGCTACAGTGCCGTGGTGCGATCTCAGCTCACTGCAACATCCGCCTCCCGGGTTCAAGCAATTCGGCTGCCTCAGCCTCTCGAGTAACTGGGATTACAGGTGTGTGCCACCATGCCCAGCTAACTTTTGTATTTTTAGTAGAGATGGGGTTTCACCATGTTGGCCAGGCTGTTCTCAAGCTCCTGACTTCAGGTGATCCACCCACCTTGGCCTCCCAAAGTGCTGGGATTACAGGCGTGAGCCACCATGCCTGGCTGCATATGCTTTCTTATATGTACACACTTATCCTAACTTATATTTTGAAAAAAAAATTCAACCCCTTATATTGAATTGGGAACAAAGTAGCTAACATTTTTCTGGCACTTGATAGACAAAGTGTTTTCATCTCTCTATGGGTGTGTTTATAGGGTAATGTATATAATGTATACATGTGACTCTTACAGCAAATGCTTGTATCTTACAGATGCAGAAACTAAGACTCAGTAAAATGAAAATTCCACAACATTCCAAAAAACACGAAGGAAACAAAAGATTCATTCTGTGCTGTGACTTGGTTGGACAGAAATGTCTTAAATAAAAATCAACATATGCCTATGTATAGCAGGAGGTACACTGATGTTCAGGTAGATAATAAAAAAGAATATTTATTCACAATTTTTAATAAAAAGTAGAATACATTTATAATCTATATAAAAGCACTTTATCTCATTTCCTTATGGAAATATGAAAAAATTAAAATTGGTTGGCTGGAAAATAAAGAAACCAATACATAATATCTAAGGTCCAAAACAACTCTATTACCAAATACCAACAAATTAAGTACTGTTCTGCCAGAAACAGAAGGTTTGATGTGTAACTTCCTTGGCTTCCTTCCAGCGATTTAATTCTACACAAAAGAAAAAAAAAGTAAAGTGTGCCTATTCTTTTATGCATTGTATTTTCAACATATCATTCATTGAATGTACATTTCCTGCCCTAAGCAACATGTTTGTGGATTGAGAGGAAAAAGCAATCTCTTAGGCTAAATCTTGAACAAATGTTGTTTGTAACAAACCCCAAAACAGAAGGGCATCTTGGTAGTAGTTTGAGTTTCCATACAACACAAATATAAAATGTGATATTTTACAAATATGACAGGCAAGTGATCAACGAAGTCTTTTTTTTTTTTTTTTTTTGAGACAGAGTCTCAGTCTGTCGTCCAGGCCGGAGTGCAGTGGCATGACCTTGGCTCACTGCAACCTCTGCCGCCTGGGTTCAAGCAATTCTTCTGCCTCAGCCTCCCAAGTAGCTGGGATTACAGGTGCCTGCCACCACGCCCAGCTAATTTTTTTGTATTTTTAGTAGAGACGGAGTTTCACCATCTTAGCCAGGTTGGTCTTGAACTCCTGACCTCGTGCTCTACCTGCCTCGGCCTCCCAAAGTGCTGAGATTACAGGCGTGAGCCACCGCACCCAGCTGTTATCAACCAAGTCTTTAAAAATCTGCTTCTTTCCCTCTCTTTCTCTCTTTTTGCTTCAGTTCCTTTTTTTTTTTTTTTAAACAGTCTCTCTCTGCCTCCAGGCTGGAGTGCAGTGGCACGATCTCAGCTCACTGCAACCTCCGCCTGGTGGGTTCAAGTGATTCTCCTGCCTCAGCCTCCTGAGTAGCTGGGACTACAGGCGCATGCCACCATGCCCAGCTGATTTTTTTATTTATTTTTAGTAGAGATTTTATTGGCCAGGATGGTCTCGATTTCTTGACTCGTGATCTGCCCGCCTCGGCCTCCCAAAGTGCTAGGATGACAGGCGTGAGCCACCATACCTGGCCTGTTTTTCTGTTTCTAGTTTTTGGATCTTGTTTATTATTATTATTATTATTTTTTTTTTTTTTTTTTGAGACGGAGTCTCGCTCTCTCACCCAGGCTGGAGTGCAGTGGCGCGATCTCGGCTCACTGCAAGCTCCGCCTCCCGGGTTCACACCATTCTCCTGCCTCAGCCTCTCCGAATAGCTGGGACTACAGGCGCCCGCCACCACGCCCGGCTAATTTTTTGTATTTTTAGTAGAGACGGGGTTTCACCGTGGTCTCGATCTCCTGACCTCGTGATCCACCCGCCTTGGCCTCCCAAAGTGCTGGGATTACAAGCGTGAGCCACCGCGCCCGGCCTCTTGTTTATTATTTCTGTACAGTTTATTATGTATCTGTACAGTTTATTGTTTTATACACACATCAAACTTTCCATTTCCTTCATTATATGTGTTACTCTCATTTTCATCTCCATTGTTTGTACATTTTTGAGATGTGGATGCAGAACTCTAAGCCTTTGCTGGTTGATGGTGAATGAAGCCTGCTCTGTTACATGTTTTATCTGACAAAGGCCTACAGAGGTAAAAGTGCAGCCAGTCAATGAATGAGGGGAGGTGGGCTTTGAATAAGGGAATGGACACATTCCAGTTGAACCAATTTAAAGTTGTATTTCTGTCTGGGCACAATGGTTCATGCCTCTAATCTCAGCACTTTGGGACGCTGAGGAGGGTGGATCACTTGAGGTCAGGAGTTTGAGAACAGCCTGGCTAACACGGTGAAACCCTGTCTCTACCAAAAATACTAAAACCGGGCATGGTGGCGCATGCCTGTAATCCCCGTTACTTGGGAGGCTGAGACAGGAGGATCCCTTGAATCCAGGAGGCGGAGGTTGCAGTGAACCAAGATCACGCCATTGCACTCCAGCCTGGGCAACAAGAGTGAAACTCCGTCTCAAAAAAAAAAAAAAGTTGTATTTCATACTTGAAGCCTTTGACTCCACTTTCATTTGGAAATGATGGCAGGGTGGGGTGCAGAAGAACAGCTTCTATCTTAAGAAAAGCTTCTCTTCTATCTTCCCTCTTAAAGGAAAGAGGAAGCTGAGGGTCTCCAGGACCTCCTAGGTCCAAGTGTCCCCAACTCCATCTCTGGACTGAGAGTTACTTCTCTAGTTCTCAGGTCAGCGGGTGGTGGGCCCATTTTTGAAGTGTGAGCTCACAGGACTGTTGGGCCTGGGGCCCAGATGAGAAACACGTTTCTCCCTCATTTCCTCACTTCTGCCCACTGTCCTCTGCCACCACCATGCCCTGGTTTCATGTCCTAACTCCATCTTATCAAACCAGAGACATAAGCCGTGGGTTATTTATCCCCACTTTGAGTGTGTTAAATAAGACACAGCAACAGTGGCACCAAAAGGACACAGGATGTTACCAACATCCCCAGATGTAATAATGTAGAATATGCTTATTGCCAAACAATACAGTGGTATGGAGAATGAAACGTTAGGGCCCCACTTTAGTTCCAAGCTGAAAGAGCACAGCTCCCTTTGTCCACAGGAATTCACTGCAAAGATTTGCGGTGAATCATTCCACTGTTATTTCCTTTTTTTTTTTTTTTTTTTTTGAGACTCAGTCTCGCTGTGTCGCTCAGACTGGAGTGCAGTGGTGCAATCTTGGCTTACTACAACCTCCACCTCTCAGGTTCAAGTGATTCTCCTGCCTCAGCCTCCCAAGTAGCTGGGATTACAGGGGCCCGCCCCCACGCCTGGCTAATTTTTTTTGTATTTTTAGTAGAAACAGGGTTTCACCATGTCGGCCAGGCTGGTCTTGAACATCTGACCTCAGGGTGATCCAGCTGCCTTGGCCTCCCAAAGTGTTGGGATTACAGGCGTGAGCCACTGTGCTCGGCTTGAAAATTTCCAACAGAAAAGTGGGAAGTGTGGTGGCTCGTGCCTGTAATTCCAGCTACTCAGGAGGCTGAGGCAGGAGAATAGCGTGAACTGGGAGGCAAAGGTTGCAGTGAGCCAAGATCTCACCACCACACTCCAGCTTGGGTGATAGAGCGAGATGCCATCACCAAAAAAAAAAAAAAAAAAAAAAGATGTGAATACTTAAAAATGGAAGAAATAGGCCAGGCTCAGTGGCTCACACCTGTAATCTCAGCACTTTGGGAGGCTTAGGTGGGCAGATCACCTGAGATCGAGAGTTTGAGACCAGTCTGACCAACATGGAGAAACCTCATCTCTACTAAAAAAATACAAAATTAGCCGGGCATGGTGGCGCCTGCCTGTAATCCCAGCTACTCGAGAGACTTAGGCAGGAGAATCGGTTGAACCCCGGAGGCGGAGGTTGTGGGGAGCCAATATCGCGCCACTGCACTCCAGCCTGGGCAACAAGAGCAAAACTCCATCTCAGAAAAAAAAAAAAAGAAGAAATCATCATTTGCATCCCCAGGAATTGATTGTGTACCAAAGACTTTCCCCAAATTGGTAATGAAAGATGCGATTATGAATAATGCTGGATTTTGGGGGGACAGTTGGGGCATTATCTTGATACAAATGCAGTGAAACATCACACTGTGTGTCAACCATCCAGAGCCAGCAGTAACCTGGGTGCATAAAATCTGAGTGACCCCACATGCCAACTCCCTTTGTTTGGTTGGTCTGACTCCACATAATGCTCCCTACGTTCACACCCACGAGGTCTGCGAACCCTCTCTTACTCATCTACTAGGATATTGAGTTCCATATTTATTCTAGTCCTCCTAAGTTTCTACAACTGATAATAACTATTATTAATGATAACCAACTGTGCCCCAGGCCTACCTTTGGGCATTTTAGCTTCATGATCTCATTTCACCACCGTAGCCTTTCTCTACAGATGAGGAAAACAAGTGATTACGTAACTTTCCAATGTCCAAGTTAGTAAGAGTGTCAACCAACCAAAGTCATCTGACTCCAAAACCTGTTACTCTCTGTACCACATCGCACTGCATCCCAAAAAAGTTTGATGTGAAAAGTTTGAAGAGTACGTTCTTCAGACAGTACTGACACTTTATTTTGAGCAATGGTGAATTAGTCTCTCTCTCCTTTCTCCAGCCTCCCACAACCCAATTTTAGTTGGTTACATATTTTTAGTTCTTTACACTTCTAAGAATTTGTAGGTCATTTGAAATTGCAGCATAGAAATAAAGCTCTTGGAGGACTCTGATTGGAGAAAAAAGGTAGGAAACTGAGTTATCAAAATACACAGGGTGGGCCGGGCACCGTGGCTCACCCCTGTAATCCCAGCACTTTGGGAGGCTGAGGCAGGAGGATCACGAGGTCAGGAGATCGAGATCGTCCTAGCTAATACGGTGAAACCCCGTCTCTACTAAAAATACAAAAAATTAGCTGGGAGTGGTTGCAGGCGCCTGTGATCCCAGCTACTCGGTAGGCTGAGGCAGGAGAATGGCCTGAACCCGGGTGGCTGAGCTTGCAGTGAGCGGAGATCGCGCCACTGCACTCCAGCCTAGGCGACAGAGAGAGCCTCAGTCTCAAAAAAAAAAAAAAAAAAAAAAATACACAGGGTGGTGTAAGCATACAAAACTCAAAAGACTGTGTTCCACCCTTCAAATCCATACTCACATGGTGAGTGAGTGTAGTGTAAGAATCCCAGGGTGGGAACACGCAGCAGCTTACAACAGATCATGAATGGACACAACCAACAATCAATTCAATTAATAAACTCTGTTAAATGATTTTTTTTTTTTTTTTTTTTGGAGACAGAGTCTCACTCTTTCACCCAGGCTAGAGTGCGGTGACATGATCTCAGCTCACTGCTCACTGCAACCTCTGCCTCCCAGGTTCAAGTGATTCTCCTGCCTCAGCCTCCCGAGTAGCTGGGACTACAGGCATGCACCACCACGCCCGGCTAATTTTTGTATTTTTAGTAGAGACAGAGTTTCACCATGTTGGCCAGGATGGTCTCAAACTCCCGACCTCAAGTGAACCACCTACCTCGGCATCCCAAATTGCTGGGATTACAGGCATGAGCCACTGTACCCCATCAAATGATATTTTAAAAGTTTTTTGCCATCATATTTGGAATGGACTCTTTTTTTTTTTTTTGAGATAGAATCTTGCTCTGTCGCCCAGGCTGGAGTGCAGTGGCGCAATCTCGGCTCACTGCAAGCTCCACCTCCTGGGTTCATGCCATTCTCCTGCCTCAGCCTCCCGAGTAGCTGGGACTACAGGCGCCTGCAACCACGCCCAGCTAATTTTTTTTTTTTTTGTATTTTTAGTAGAGACGGGGTTTCACCATGTTAGCCAGGATGGTCTCAATCTCCTGACCTCGTGATCCGCCCGCCTCGGCCTCCCAAAGTGCTGGGATTACAGGCGTGAGCCATCATGCCCGGCCCCATCATATTTGGAATATACTATTAGACGGTCTCTTCTAAATAATAAATACATGATATAAAATCATTGCTACACAGGAAAATTATCAACAGAGATAATGACAAACATTATGATGGACATGATACTGAAAACCAAAATCACCAAACCAACAAGTGAAGTCTCAACCATAGAAATAATTTTTTCTACTATAAATGCCAATAGAAGTGATTTTATTCCAGCAAAACAATACCATCTGTCATACTAAATGCTAATTTCTGTTTTATGAGTTTTGCAATTTTGCTGGTACTTAATATGTTTTGAGTTTACAGTTGTACAAGAGCCACAAGCCTAAGCTTATATTTGGTTTTAAATATTTAAATACAGGTATTATCGGAATTCTTTCAGTTTTAAGTGACAAAAGTCTCAAACCAACCTGGTTGTGGTCATTCCTCACACCCCACCTTTATATCCCGGCTCTAATCAGTTTCTTGACCCAAAACTTTGTAGCCATCTCCTTACCTACACCCCATAGCTAAGTATTACCCAAGATTCTGTTCTCAGTCCTCTTTTCTTTTCTTTTTTTTTTTTTTTTTTGAGACTCAAGCTGGAGTGCAGTGGTGCAATCATGGCTCACTGAAGCCTCGACCTGCTTAGGCTCAGGCAATCCTCCCACCTAAGCCTCCCAAGCCTCCCAAGTAGCTAGGACTGTAGGTCACACCACCACGCCCAGCTAAATTGTTTGTAGAGATGGGGTTCCGCCATGTTGCCCAGGCTGGTCTCAAACTCCTGGGCTCAAGTGATCCGCCCACCTCATCCTCCCCAAGTGCCAGAATTGCAGGAGGGAGCCGCCGTGCCCTGCCCTCTTTTCTTCTTCCTTTTGCACTTTTCTTTGGGGGAACTCATCTGCCCACACAGCTGTACTTATTGTGGAATGACTCCCTAAACTCTACACCAGCACCCACCGTTTCTTCAAACCCACACTTCTGATTGCCCAACGGTCATCTCTACCTCCTGTATGACATATCCAGAAGCAGATTTCTCATGATGCTAACGGAACCTAAGCTTCAGCCCCCAGCCCTCCACCCTTGAACTTGCTCCTAGAAAGCCCTAGAATCCCTTCCCTTTCCCTCCCGCCTTCCTTCTTTTTTTTCCCCTCTTGTTTTGCAAAAGTAGGTATTTTAATTACAGACCTCTGTCTCTTTCCTCTTGGATTTTCTCTCCATCATACTTCCCCTGGAACCGGTATCATTGGAATGGCTGTGTCATTTTGGATTCCAGCTAAGGGGAAGTTAAGTTAGGGATGCATCTTACTGTGTTTGGCCACATGCATCCACGTGGTTCACAATCCCTCTGTCTACGGTTACTATCAGCCATCCTGGTGTAAGAATGTCTTCCAGAAATGTCCCTACTGTGCATGAGGGTGATGCGCCCTGCTTTGTGACACAAGGGTGCGGGACCAGAAGGCATGCCATGCCATGACGTGACCTATTGCACCCAGGACCAAAGAGATTCAGGGAGTGGAAGAAAAGCAAGTTTGAAATGTGCAATGAGGAAAGGTGCAGTGGCTCCCAAAGTGGTGGTAATCCCAGCACTTTGGGAGGCTGGGTGGGGAGGATTGCTCGAAGCCAGGAGTTGGAGACCAGCCTGGGTAACACAGTAAGATCCCATCTCTAACAGAAGAAGAAGAAAAAGGAGGAGGAGGAGAGGAAGGAAGGAAGGAAGGAAGGAAGGAAGGAAGGAGGAAGGGAGGGATGGAAGGAAGGAGGGAAGGGAGGGAGGGAGGGAAGGAAGAGAGGGAAGTGAGGGAAGGAGGGAAGGAGGGAAGGAGGGAAGGGAGGGAAGGAGGGAAGGAGGGAAGGAGGGAAGGAGGGAAGGAGGGAAGGGAGGGAAGGGAGGGAAGGAGGGAAGGAGGGAAGGGAGGGAAGGAGGGAAGGGAGGGAAGGGAGGGAAGGAGGGAAGGGAGGGAAGGAGGGAAGGGAGGGAAGGGGGAAGGGAGGGAAGGAGGGAAGGGAGGGAAGGAGGGAAGGGAGGGAAGGGAGGGAAGGAGGGAAGGGAGGGAAGGAGGGAAGGGAGGTAAGGAGGGAAGAAAGGGAGGGAGTGAAGGAGGGAAGGGAGGGAAGGAAGGAAGAGAAGGAAGGAGGGAAGGGAGGTAAGGAGGGAAGAGAGGGAAGGAGGGAAGGAGGGAAGGGAGGGAAGGAGGGAAGGGAGGGAAGAGAGGGAAGGAGGGAAGGGAGGGAAGGAGGGAAGGGAGGGAAGGAGGGAAGGAGGGAAGGGAGGGAAGGAGGGAAGGAGGGAAGGAGGGAAGGGAGGGAAGGAGGAAGGGAGGGAGGGAGGGAGGGAGGGAAGAAGGAAGGGAGATGTGCAATCTGTTTTCACTGAAGCCCAATAAGAAAGAAGTCCTCTCGTGTCAGGAGTATTCCGTAACACAGCAGAGACCATTTCAGATGCACTGCTTTTTTCTCTCTCTTTTGACAGAAATAATAAGAAACAGAATCATTCTAAATTCTGGGTTTCTAGGACACAAACTAGTAGAACTACCAACAGCAAGTACATGTGTAACAGCTCATAAGTGAAAAAACCTATCTCTATTTTCAGAATATTACTCGATAAAATATAATGAGATCAGCTACAAAATATATTATCTCACATAATATTTGACCTATATTGCATAAATAAAGCTAGGTATATGTCCCCCCATTTTCAAATACAACCCACAGAAGTTGTCCAAGCCTGAACTGACACCAAACTCCCTGCCTTCTCTCAGCACAGAGGAAACCTCAGCGCCTGGCTAGCTGGTCCATGAATGCCAGTCTCAGCTCTTCTCATTATGCCACACCAGGACAGGTGCCAATCTCACACTGCGGTGCCTGCTGGCTGCTGTGCTCACCGTGATGGCTTGTGCGGTACACACAGACAGGGACATGGAGCTAACGATGTTGAAGTACCAGGTGGCATCTCTGCTGCTCTGGGGGACTGCCAATCAGCCCGAGAAGCTTGTCTGCTTTCATGTGCCACTGCATGCCTCCTTGACATGTGACTTTAGCTAGGAAAACTTTTTTTCCCCTCTAACTTTTTATTTTTGAAAAATGGCTTTCCTAGAGAGAAGCTAAAGAATAGTACAAGGGGCCAGGCGTGGTGGCTCATGCTTGTAATCCCAGCACTTTAGGAGGCTGAAGTGGGCAGATCACCTGAGGACAGGAGTTGGAGACCAGCCTGATCAACATGGTGAAACCCCCTCTCTACTAAAATACAGAAATTAGCCGGGCGTGGTGGTGTGCGCCTGTAATCCTAGCTACTTGAGAGGCTGAGGCAGGAGAATCTTGAACTTGGGAGGCTGAGAAACGAGAATCGCTTAAACCTGGGAGGCAGAGGTTGCAGTGAGCCGGGGAGATCGTGCCATTGCACTGCAGCCTGGGATAGGGAAACTCCGTCTCAAAAAAAAAAAGTTACAAGGATAGCTTTATACCCCTCATCCAGGTTCAAATAATTGTTACCATTGTGTATCATTTGTTCCCTCCCTTTCCCCCTGGCTCTCTCTCCACCCCCACATTTAAAATTAAGTTGCAAGACACCAGAGTATTTCACCCTGTAACCTTCTGCCTGTATCTTCTGACAACAAAGACGTTCTGCTACAAAACTCTGGCCAAAACCATCACCAGCACCATCACATCCGAGACACAGAACATGGTACAGTAACACTCCCTAACATGCAGTCCACATTCCAGCTTCCTTCGTCATCCACTAAATGCTTCTCATGGTCTTTTTCAATCTAAGACCAATCAAGGGTCTTACAACTCACTTGGTTCTCATGTTTCTTTAGCTTTCTTTTATCTAGAACATTCTCCCTTTTCGTTTTCGTTTTTTAAATGACATTTTTGAAGAGTTTAGGCCAGCTGCCTTGTAGAATGCCCCCAGAATCCATATTTGTTTGATTGTTGCCTCATGTCTAGATTTGAGTTAAACATTTTTGGCAAAATATGACACAGTGTACTTCCCACTCCACCACAGCAGGGAGCAAAGAGTAACAGACTGTCTCACTCTTGGTCATGCCAAGATCACTTGAGTGATAAAGTGAGACTTTATAAATCATGTGACTGTCCTATTTCCCAGCAATCTTCCCTACTGACACCTTGATGTTAGTCCAGTGAGACTCATTTGCACTTGTTCTGTTAAATATTGCCAGTGGTTTTATTATTATTACTAAATGGCTGCAAAATGTAATTTTTCTAATTCTACCATTCTGTCTACATTCATTAGCTAGCACTCTTCATAAAGAAGTTTTCCCTCCCCTGCATATCTAACCTTTATAAAGTATTACTATTAAGTTCTTTCTGTGGGAAAAGGGGGAAAAAGTAATTTAAAAATATATACATATAAACAGGAGGCTGAGGCAGGAGAATCGCTTGAACCTGGGCAGCAGAGGTTGCAGTGAGCTGAGATCGTGCCACTTGTACTCCAGCCTGGGTGACAGAGCGAGACTGTCTCAAAAAAAAAAAAAAAGTTTTTTTTTAATTAACTTTTTTTTTTTTAAGTATTACTACATAGTATCTACGGTGGTGTAGTATCACTATATAAAGTATCCCTAGAAACTCATGGATTCCTGTTTTATTCAGTGTGTTATAAACCACTGTCACTTATTCTTTTTTGGTGATCAAATTGTCCCAAAATTAGCCAGCAGAGTCCCCACAAGCAGGCTCCTCTGAACCTTTGTTGTCGTCATTGTCGTTGAGACAAAGTCTCGCTCTGTCGCCCAGGCTGGAGTGCAGTGGCGTGATCTCGGCTCACTGCAACCTTTGCCTCTTGGGTTCAAGTGATTCTCATGCCTCAGACTCCGGAGTAGCTGGGATTATAGGTGTGCACCACCACACCCAGAAAATTTTTTATATTTTTAGTAGAGACAGGGTTTCTCTGTGTTGGCCAGGTTGGTCTTGAACTCATGGCCTCAAGTATCTGCCTGCCTCGGCCTCCCAAAGTGCTGGGTTTACAGGCGTGAGCCACTGCACCCAGCCTGGCTCCTCTGAACTTTTAACACATCTCCTATCATCAGGCCTAGCTTCATGGGCTTGTGACCCCCCGTGCAAAGGCACAACATCCTGCACTTAGGAAAACTTTCTGCTTGGCTTCATGCTCTCCTGTCTCGAAAAAAAAAAAAAAGAAAAAAACGCCTATCAATCACCTTTTTGAGATGTTGTTTTGCATTTTAGAGGGCATTTCTTTATAATAAATTCACTGAGGCCAGGCACGGTGGCTCATGCCTGTAATCCCAGCATTTTGGGAGGCCAAGGCAGGTGGATCACCTGAGGTCAGGAGTTCAAGACCAGCCTGGCCAACATGCTGAAACCCCATCTCTACTAAAAATACAAAAATTAGCTGGGCATAGTGGCAGGCACCTGTAATCCCAGCTACTTGGGAAGCTGAGGCAGGAGAATCGCTTGAATCCAGAAAGCAGAGGTTGCAGTGAGTCAAGATGGTGCCACTGCACTCTAGCCTGGGTGACAAGAACAAAACTCCATCTCAAAAAAAAATGATAATAATTGAAACTGGATTGCAGAATCAAAAGGAATACAACCCTACTGACACCTTGATTTTAGTCCAGTGAGACTCATTTGCATTTGTTTTGTTAAATATTGCCAAAGTCTCCTCCATAGAAGCTGTATCATTTTGCACTCTTGTCAGAAATGCCTGACAGTGTTCTTTCAGCTGTGAAAACATTCACGCAGAGAAACACCTGTTACAAGTGCCCGAGACTGGAGGGTCTGTGTCTGTGGGTATTGTCTATTGCCAGAAGGCTGGTCTTTTAACCCTTCCCACCATGAGTTTGCTGTGTATGTATGTCCAATAAGACTCAATGAGAATCCATGCCATCAAAAAAGAGGCCAGCCACAAAGAACACCAGAACCTTTGTCTGGTGGAGGCTGGGCATGGTGGCTCACACCTGTAATCCCAACACATTGGGAGGCCTAGGCGGGTGGATCACCTGAGGTCAGGAGTTCGAGACCAGCCTGGCCAAAATGGCAAAGCCCCATCTCTACTAAAAATACAAAAATTAGCCAGGCATAGTGGTGCACGCCTATAGTCCCAGCTACTTGGGAGGCTGAGGCAGGAGAATCGCTTGAACCCAGGAGGTGGAAGTTGCAGTGAGCTGAGATCATGCCACTGCACTCCAGCCTGGGTGACAGAGCAAGACTCTGGCTCAAAAAAAAAAAAAAAAAAAAAAAAAAAGACTAAGATGGTGAATTTTAGTATATTTACATTTTACATAATATATTTACCACAATAAAAAAGAAAAAAAGGCCAGGCTTGGTGCCTCACATCTGTAATCCCAGCACTTTGGGGAGCTATGGAAAGTAGATTGAGCCCAGAGTTCAAGACCAGCCCGGGCAATATGGCGAAACCCCATCTCTACAAAAAATACGAAATTTAGCTGGGTGTGGTGGTGCATGCTTGGGGGCCCAGCTACTCGGGAGGCTGGGGTGGGGGATCATTTGAGCCTGAGAGGTGGAGGCTGAGGTGAGCTGAGATCCTGCCACTGCACTCCAGCCTGGGTGACAGAGCAGGACCCTATCTCAAGATAAAGAGAAAAGAAAAAGGTTTTGAAATTCCTGTCACACAGTGAAAGGATCTCAGCTTGAGTTCAGACTATGACCATGTCCTGTGACAGGGCATATTTGGGCAGGTCTGGAAAAATGGTGTGTTGGCCTGAAAGAGGTTTACTTGCAAAAGGGCTGAGAACTCATTTTAAAGGAAGAAAGATGTGGGTGCCATGAGCCTGATCAAGGAACAAAGTCTTGCTCAGAGGATGAGAGCAATTTTCCAGTTCACATAGGGTCTCCTGTGATACACCCTCAAACACCTTTAAAATCTTCACAGCACTTCTGCAATCACAAATAAATACATGTGATACCTGTTCACCCATAGACTGAAAACTCCATGAGCAGGATCGTGACTATTGGATGCATGGCTTTGTTGCCAGTACCTGGCTTCATCGCCCGGGCAGTCACACCTGCTCGTCCAGTATTTGAATGAATGGAGTTCAGCGTGGTATGTTTCTCTCCAGCCCCGTGGAAGCGCGTCTGGATCTTAGGGTTATAGAAGATTATAAATAAAATAACTGCGCTGTGAATTCTGTAAAACTCTAGGGCGTAGGCAACACCACTTTACAGCCTTTAGAGAACATACCAGGGAGATGACAGCTATTCAGTTTTCGCTTTTGAGTCTCAGAACTTCAGAATTCACAGCAGCAAATCCCCTTGGTTGTGGGTCATGGCAAAGCATTCCCTGGTTTTTCTTGTCCTTCCAACCATCTCAGCCTATCCTAATGTCAGCCATTTTGAAGCTTTGCAACGGCTTTTCTCCATTTTCCTATATTCATATTTTGGAGCTGCATTCATCAAATTCACCATATTCAACTTTAATGGATTTTGTAACTATTAATCTAATTGTCGAGATATCTTTGCAAGAGGAGAACTTTGCATTGCACTTATGTATTCCTTTCTTAGCTCATGGTTCATATTGATGCCAGTGGTTTATAATTCTTGACTTCAAACATGGTCAACTGTTTCTGGTGTAATATCATTACCTGGTTTGCAAAATGAGTGATATCCAGTAGGCACTCTGGAAGGTTTCTGACCTCTGTCGGGGTAATGAAGGCAAACTTAGAGACCCTGATTATGATCCCTCATCACACACACCATACTCAAATGCACTCCTGATGTCTGTGCCTCCTGGTTCTTTGATTTCGTTACAGCATCAGGCTTCAACATCAATTAGTCTCATAGCTCTCTCTTATCAATGACTTGAGCTCCTTTTCATCTCCTGCTGACTTGATAATATCTTTTTTTTTTTATTATTATTTTAAAAAGCCAACTCCATCTACCTCTGGCCTCTTACTTTCTCACTTGGGCTGTTTTAAATTCCCAGTAATGAAATTATTTCCCTCCTTGTTGACCAAGACTCACACTGAAATACTCATGCCTGGGCTCAACCTAATGGGCATGGTACCCAAGCACACCATTTCACACAGGATGGAGCTGCTCCTTCCACAGGGAGACTAGAGGGATGGAAGGAGACTGGGACAAGCGGATGGTGTTTGGGGTCATTGAGATTTGCATGGAAGGAACTTTCTGGACGGGGATCCTCCTGCATTCTGGATTTGCCATGTCTCCTCCAAGGTGTAGCTGTGCTCTTCAATATAATTGCAGTGCTATTGTGGCAAAAACACCACATTGCATTTCAATAACATATCACTTTGCATCCTTCTCTATGTGCCACATGTTCCTGTTCATCACATCGGACTCTTGCCCCAACCCAGATCTGTGCTTCTGAACACACAAAATCTCCAGGTTTTGTTAATAAAAAGGACTGGCATACTGGCATACGCTGCAACACGGTGACTCTTGCAAACATTAGGCTATGTGAAAGAAGGCAGACACAAAAGACTGAAGATTATATGATTACACTGATATGAAATGTCCAGAATGGGCAAATCCATAGAGACAGAAAACAGATGGGTAGTTGCCAGGGGCTGGGGGAGGGGAGGAATGGGAAGGTGACTGCTAATGGGGACAGGATGCCTTTTTGGGGTGATAAAAATGTTCTAAAATTGATTATGATGATGGTTGCACAGTCTTGTGAATACAGTAAAAACCACTTAATTGTGGACTTTATCTTTTTTTTTTTTTGAGATGGAGTCTCACTCTGACACCCGGGCTGGAGTGCAGTGGCGTGATCTCGGCTCACTGCAACCTCTGCCTCCCAAGTTCAAGTGATTCTTCTGTCTCAGCCTCCCGAGTAGCTGGGATTACAGGTGCCCACCACCATGCCCAGCTAATTTTTTTGTATTTTTAGTAGAGATGGGGTTTCGCCATGTTGGTCAGGCTGATCTCAAATTCCTGACCTCGGGTGATCTGCCCGCCTCGGCCTCCCAAAGTGCTGGGATCACAGGTGTGAGCCACTGCACCAGTCAAATTGTGCACTTTAAATGGGTGAATATAAGGTATGTGACTTTTATCTCAAAAAAGCTGTTACACACAAAAATACCTCTGGCTGAGGGGAAAGAGGGAAAAGAAGAAGTTGGTGGGAAGAGAAAATGAACTGTGAGACTTAGAGAAAGCAGAGAAAGGGAAAAAATGTTCTTGTGAAAATAAGGCTTCTCACCCAATTCCTAAGAAGAGAGCTGCGTCTAAAGTATGTTCTGGAAATTGCAGGCACCGGCAGGAGCAGTGGGGGGAAAAGGAAAGCCTAGCTCAATGCTCAATGCTGCAAAAGTAGAAAATGGACAAAGGGCAGAGCCAACAATGAAATCAAACACACCAGCGTGAGCCGTCAGACACCAGGAAGCAGGGCAGAAGCAGCAGCCCGGGACAGAGTGGCAGGAAAAATCATTTTGAAATAAAAATGAAACAGGATGAGGGAGCCCACTCTCTTTCTCCTGCCCTCTTCTCTTTTTTTCCTTCCCAATACACACAAGCTTCTTCACCCCTCTCCTCTCCTCCATTCTCTCGCTGCCCCTCACTCCCCACTTGTTACCCCTATTCTGGCCCTGACCCTTCCTGTCAACCAGGGACCACCCAAGCGATCTTCCCAGAGAGCCCACCTCCCTCGTTCTGATTGACAAGCTCAGGACATCACAGCCTCGAAAACCCACACAGCGGGTCAGCAGTGGCCCTGGGGACTGGCACAAGCTTCCACCACCACCAACACCCAGCACCTGTCCAAGCACCCTGACAGAAGGGCCGGCAGCCCAAAGACGGGGTGACTCATGGATGCAGTCATCAAGAAAGCACCTTCCACGGCGAAACCCCATCTCTACTAAACATTAAAAAAAAAATTAGCCAGGTATGGTGATGAGCACCTGTGGTCCCAGCTACTCGAGAGGCTGAGGCAGGAGAATCGCTTGAACCTGGGAGGCAGAGACTGCAGTGAGCTGAGATTGACCCCCTGCACTCTGGGCAACAGAGCAAGACTAGGTATCAAAAAAAAAAATTGCTGGGTGCAGTGGCTCATGCCTGTAATCCCAGCACTTTGGGAGGCCGAGGCCGGTGGATCATCTGAGATCAGGAGTTCGAGAGCAGCCTGGGCAACATGGTGAAACCCCATCTCTACTAAAAAAAAAAAAAAAAAAAAAAGAGATTGCATGCTGCATTCCAGCCTGGGTGACAGAGAGAGATTCTGAAAGAGAGAGAGAGAGAGAGAGAAAAGGAAGGAAAGAAAGGAAGAAGAAGAAGAAGAAGAAGAAGAAGAAGAAGAAGAAGAAGAAGAAGAAGAAGAAGAAGAAGAAAGGAAGGAAAGAAAAAGAAAAGAAAGAAAGAAAGAAAGAAGAAGGAAAGAAAGAAGGAAAGAAAGAAAGAAAGAAAGGAAAGAAAGAAAGGAAAGAAAGAAAGAAAGAAAGAAAGAAAGAAAGAAAAAACCTTCACAGTGCTACTGGGAAAAGCTCCTTGGCACAGGCCACTTGGTGACTTGCAAGGACAAATAGTGTCTTGAAGCCGGCTCCTTCCACTTCCTCCCTCCTGCCCCCAACACACAGCTGGCCGGGGCTCGAGACCCTGAGGCAGGAAGTCTGAGCTCTATTTTTCAGCTCTGACATGTGGTCTGGGGCACATCCTCCAAACCCAGGGCCCACTTCCCACCTGTATTCATGCAGCAACTTTTTCTTCCGGGTTGCTCAGTCCGGCAGACCTCATGCTCACTGGTGCGGATTCCCATCTTATGACGCTGAAACTTGAATGGGGAAACCCACGTGTCCTTGTCTCCAGAATCTCCCAGTCACAAAGTGAGTCCCTGGGTCAGGCCGGGTGGAGTGCCTATGTCTCAGCCAGTCCCCTGACCCAGGCCTTAACAAATAGACACAGGGGAATTGTCAGGGTGACGCTTTGATAGTGCCTTGTGAAGGGCTTGGAGGAAGAACATCAGGCTACAAAAGGTAACATAATCATCTACTCAGACTTTTCTCTTTTTTTTTTTGTTTGTTCGTTTTGAGATGGAGTCTGGCTCTGTTGCCCAGGCTGGAGTGCCGTGGCGTGATCTTGGCTCACTGCAACCTCCACCTCTTGGATTCAAGTGATTCTCCTGCCTCAGCCTCCCTAGTAGCTGGGATCACAGGTGCACGCCAGTGCCGCCATGCCTGGCTAATTTTTTTTTTTGGAATTTTTAGTAGAGACGGGGGTTTCCTCATGTTGGCCAGGCTGGTCTCACACTCCTGACCTCAAGTGATCCTCCTGCCTCGGCCTCCCAAAGTGCTGGTATTATAGGCATGAGCCACTGCGCCTGGCCCAGACTTTTTTCTTACAAAGGAACTCTAAATGGTGTAAATTCACTCTTTTAAAAGAAAACTCTGACATGATGCAAGGTGCACTGGCCATATAAAGACTTCTGAGAGTCCAGGAGGGCCCAGGGATGAGAAAAGACTCTTCATTCTTAACATTTTATTTGGTTTTGAATGACAAGTCTCCCAAACAGAACTGCGATGACTCCTCCACACCACTAAAGGGGTGACTTCACTCCTATTCATTCAGGTATGTGCAATGGCAACTCATTAAGGACTCACAGTGACCTACCTGGCTTTGTAAATAGGATCTGCATTTCCAGCACTATCCATCAACTTAGATCCACTAAGGAATCATGCCCATGAAAAATTAAACATTCAACTTCTGAAAAGGTTTTAAAAAATACTTTCAATTTAATCTCACCCCCACTCCAACCATCTTTCACCAAGTTCAAGGAATAAGTACAAGAAACACATGAAGGAATGATTTCCTGTAGGATTACACCACCAGGAAGCATTTATTAGGTACCTAATTGCTCATGATTCTGTGCTAATCACTGTATAAATAGAACTGGTCTCAGTCTCTCTCTCTGGCTTTCAAGACCCTCCCTTGTAAGGTAGACAACAGTCACCTGGACAAACAGGTTCAGGACATAACGAGAACATATGGGAACTTAAAGCATCCCAGTGACTAGACACTGAAGCGTTTACCTGATCAATGTCAGAGCATTTTAGGGGTGGGGAGCCAGGGAATAACACACCAGGCAGGGGTAGCTGTTGGGTTTCCTAGGGCCACTCGGGCTCAAGCACGATACTCCCCACACCTCTGAGAAGACCCCCAGGCAGAGAAGGCTGCGGTGGGGGGTGCGGTTGCAGAAAGGAGGGAGGAGGTTTATGGGTAAACCGCTGGACTGGAGTGGGAAGAGGCAGAGGGCAGGTGGCAAGGGTGTGGCCAGGAGAGAACAGCAAGCAGAGATGGCCCTTGCCCAGGAGACAGAAAGGGGACAGCGCAGAGAGCAGCTGTTGTGGGCGGCCCCACCCACGCCTCCAACCCAAGGGCTTTCTCAAGCCATCCCACTGTGCTTGGAGACGTAAGTGGGTTCTAGAAGACTTGTGGTGGGTGTGAGTGGGCGAGCACAGGGTCTAGGTAAGGGTGAAAATATTCCAACTGGAAGGCAAGAGGGCAGGGCATGATGGCCTGTCCTGCTCAGAGGGAGGGCTGGCAAATGACAACATCAAAAACACAGGGGAGAACACATCCTTAGATCTGCTCTGGAGGAGGAGAAGGCCTCAGGGAAGCCCTTGGCATTTCTGCAGATGAATGAAAACCACACAGAAGGGGACCTGAGTGCTCTAGATTGCTGCTGAGCAGTGCGCTGACTTTCCTTTAGAATCAGGCCTTGTAAAAGGGATTGGGGCGAGTGGCAAAACCTGACTTACCATCATCCCGCCTCAAAAGCAAAAGGGAATTCTGTCATTAAAAAGCCATCAAAAAAGCAGCAGCTCTTCTTAGATCTGTAAGAAAGGTAAGGTTGCAGGGCAAACCACTGCCCCAAAATTGGAGAGACAGGAGAATACAGAGAATTGCAATTAACCATTGCAGAAGCCCAGGAGCAGAAGGAGGAAAACCGAAACTGTGATTGATGAATTGCTGGAAGCTGGGCATGGACAAGCCTAAGGGTTCAAGCTCTGGGGACCTGGTCCCAGGGAAACCCCACACTTTTGTGAGTTTACTTCCTGGAGCATGGCCAGGTTGTCACAGTGAATATTAGAGAAAATTTCCTCATGCTTCCAGCAGGCAGAGGGAAAAAGGACTCATTCTGAAACACACCAGAACTGCTACTTCTTCTTCTTCCCCTTCTTCTTCGTCTTCTTTTTTTTTTTTTTTTTTTTTTTTGAGATGGGGTCTCGCTCTGTCGCCCAGGCTTGAGTGCAATGGCACGATCTTGGCTCACTGCAATCTCCGCCTCCCGGGTTCAAGCAACTCTCCTGCTTCAGTCTCCTGAGTAGCTGGGATTACGGGCACGTACCACCATGCCTGGCTAATTTTTGTATTTTTAGTAAAGACAGGGTTTCACCATGTCGGCCAGGCTGGTCTCCAACTCCTGACCTTGTGATCCGCCCGCCTCAGCCTCCCAAAGTGCTGGGATTACGGGTGTGAGACACCATGCCCGGCCTCCTCCTCCTCCTCCTACTCCTCTTCCTCCTCCTTCTCCTCCTCCTCCTTCTTCTTCTCCTTCTGCTTCTTCTTTCTTCTCCTTCCTTCTTCCTTCTTCTTTCTCCTTCTCCTTCTTCTCCCTCTTCTTCTTCTTCCTTCTTCTTTCTTCTTTCTTCCTCTCCTTCTCCTTCTCCTTCTTCTTCTTCTTCCTTTAGACAAGGTCTTGCTCTTCTTCATAGCTCACTGCAGCCTCAACATCCTGGGCTCAAGGAATCCTCCCACCTTAGCCTCCCAGGTAGCCGGGACCACAGGCATGCACCTCCAAGCCTAGCTAATTTTTTAACTTTTTTAAAGAAATGGGGTCTGATTATGTTGCCCCAGCTGGTCTCAAACTCCAGGCCTCAAGCGACCCTCCTGCCTGGGCCACCCAAAATGCAAGGATTATAGGTATGAGCCACCATACCCAGCTGCATTCTGTTCTTAACAACATCTGCCCTTAGGAGAAACTAGATATCAGAGCCTAACCTACCTAGAGGAAGGGAAATACCCAACTCCAGCCCCTTCTAGCAACCTGTCCCCTCTAAGGCTGGGGGGACAATCCAAACTGAAAAACACTTGTAAAGTCCAGGGACACAGGCTCACCAAAAGACCAAGACCCAATATAGGACTATACAGACCACTTCCCCTCTTTAACACCTTACCATTGCATTACTAAATGCCATTTATCCAAGTTCCTTTACATCATGTCCACCTCTCAACCAAAAATTATGAGGCATCCCAAAAGATCAAACTAACAAACACAGCCTGAAGAGACAGAACAAGCAACAGAACCAGAGTCAGATATGGCAGTAATGTTAGAATTATCAGACCAGGGATTTAAAACCACTAGGATTAATATGCAAAGGGCTCTAATGGAAAAAAGTAGACAACATGGAAGAACAGATGGTAATGTAAGCAGAGTGATGGAAAAATCTGGAAAACCACCAAAAGGAAATGCTAGAGATCAAAGACACCAAAACAGACATGAAGACTGCCTTGGATGGGCTCATGAGTAGAATGGACACGGCCAAGGGAAGAACCTCTGAACTTGGGGATATGGTGATAGAAACCTCCCAAACTGAAAAACAAAGAGAAAAAGGATAGCAAAAGTCATCCTATTTCGTGGTTAATAACTACAAGCTTTCCAAACCATTTTAGATCAGGGACAGGACCCCCAGTTCCACTGTAGTCTAGACCCCAAGGAAGAGGCATCAGGTCTAAATGAAACATGCCCTCAGCCTGCAGGGCAGGACACTGGTTTTGTGTCTCCTGGCCCCATCAGAATTTACCCTTGGTGAGACACCCAGGGAAAAAGCACCTTTTAGGAGGGGGCTAGTCCTAGAGGCATTTCCATTTCAACCCCCTCAAACAACACACATATTTCTGTAATTATGCGTGCACATATTTGCTGAAATAAAAAACAGGCAATCTTAGTGAGAAATAAAAGATAGAGGGGATGTATGTTTGAAAGACAACACAGATTTAAGAATATCATGGCAATTCACATGAGAAAATACTAATGGTGACTGCAGTTGTTCGATCCCACTAATTCCCATGGAAATGCCAATTATAGTAAATAATGGGATATGATGTTTGTGCAAAGCAGAGTGGTAAAGATTTCAAGATTGTCCATATCCAAGGTAGAGAAATATGTTCTGTCCTGTGCACTGTTGATCTATACTTATACCACTTGTTTTGGATGGCAACTGGGCACTATCCATCTTTATTAAAAGTCCCTGCCTTTAACTAGCAATTAACTGCCAGGTATCTGTCCTGGTTTCCATCTGTCCTAGAGAGCTACTCAGGTGTGTGCACAAACCAGCAAAAAATGTTTATTACAACAATGTTTAAAATACAAACAAAAATAGAAACAATTTACGTAGCCATCATTAGGGAGACTGGTTAAATTACAGCAGTAAAATAAAGAATGAAAATTTAGGCCAGGCACGGTGGCTTACGCCTGTAATCCCAGCACTTTGGGAGGCTGAGGCAGGCAGATCATGAGGTCAAGAGATCGAGACCATCCTGGCCAACATGGTGAAACCCTGTCTCTACTAAAAATACAAAAATTAGCCGGGTGTGGTGGCACATGCCTGTAGTCCCAACTACTCGGGAGGCTGAGGCAGGAGAATTGCTTGAACCTGGGAGGCAGAGGTTGCAGGGAGCCAAGATCACGCCACTGTACTCTAGCCTGGTGACAGAGGGAGACTCTATGTCAAAAAAAAAAAAAAAAATGAAGATTTATATGGAAAAGACCACACAAATAACTGAAAGCTGTACGTTGTAGAACACCACAGAAAGCATGACATTATTTATGTAAATGTCTGCAGAAAACTATATACATCTATATATAAATATGGTCATGTAAATGCAGACAAGAAAATCTGGACAGATTAAACCAAACTGAAAATAGAATTAGGAGGAAGTGGGCTGGTAGCTGGGGAAGTGTCTAAGTCCATTTGAGCTGCTACAGCAAAATACCACAGAATGGGTAAATTATAAACAATAGAAATTTATTTTTCACCATTGTGGAGGCTGACAAGTCCAAGATCGCAGTGCTAGCCGGTTTAGTATAGCAAGGGCTTGGTCTCTGCTTCCAAGATGGTGCCTTGAACACTGTGTCTCCTGGAGGGGACAAACACTGCGTCCTCATCTGGAAGAAGGGCTGGAAAAAGGAATGAATCCACTCCTTCACACCCTTTTACAAGGGCCCTAAATGATCGAAACACCTCCTAAAAGCCCCAACTTTTAAACTATCACATTGGCTAGTAAGTTTCTGCATAAGACATGAGCACAGTGGCTCACACCTGTAATCCCAGCACTTTCAGAGGCTGAGGCAGGAGGACTGCTGAGACCAGCCTGGGCAACATAGGGAGACCCTGTCTCTACAGAACATTTTAAAAATTACCCAGGCACCATGTGGTGCATGCCCGTGGTCCCAGCCACTTGGGAGGCTAAGGTGGGAGGATCGCTTGAGCCCAGGAGTTCAAGGCTGTAGTAAGCCATGATTGCAATAGTCACTGCATTCCAGCCTGGACAACAGAGTGACACCTTGTCTCAAAAAAAAAAAAAAAAAAAGTTTCTACATAAGAACCTTGGGGGACAGTTTCAGACCACAGCAAGAATCAAGGGAGATTTTTGTTTTTATCTGCACTGAATTTTTTTGTTTACAAGAATGTATTCATGTGTTAAACATTCAATTAAAAATGAATTTTAAAAGAATGGGAAAAAGGAACAAGAACATCTGTCCTCTCATGAGCCAGACAAATAAATAGATAGAATGACTGAGGGGTTGTAAGTGGGGCAGGATGGAACTTCTTCCCAAAGAATGGGCCAGTTCTCTCCCTCATGCACTCCACTTCCAGACCATCTGACCCTTGGGTCTATCAGCTGGTGGCTCCAGCCGTCTACTTGGGAACAGCATAGTATCCACTAACATCATCCAGACCCTCTCAGAATGAGGAATTCACAAGCCCAGGGTCAAGGATTCTGGGAACTAAGTGGCCAGGATCCTCACTGGAACACGACCATTTATAGTTCAAAAGCTCAATGCCAAGTCCTGTATCTGGGGAATTTCATTATGCAAAGAACGCAAAACACTTCACTGCGGCACAGCTCAACCTTAGTGGGTCCACGGCACCTGTGGTTTTCAAACAGGGACTCTGAAACAGTTTGAATTTACTGAATTGGCTTCTGAACAAGTCATCCAGGAGAGATTTTGTGAACGCAGCTTCTCCTGGGCCTAGAATTGACATAGAAAGTAACACTGGGTCAGGCTGAGAAAACAAACAAACAAACAAATAAACCAGAAGACTAGGGAAAGGAAGAAAGCTGGAAATAAGAAGTAACAACATGTCAGGCTGAGTATCATGTTCCTCAGCAGTTTCGCCTTCACATTTCACTCTTTCACCTTTTTGCTTTTCCAAATGAGAGGTTAAAATGGCGAAGCACAGAAGGGCCCTTCATCCTCACAGGATGTTTGACATAAAATATTGATCACAGAAGCCTTTGTTTTCTGTAGAGGGGAACAAAACAATATTTTTTCATCTCTCTCCAGCGAACATGAATGTTTAAAAACTATTTTGCTTGGCCGAGCGCAGTGGCTCTGGCCAGGTTCAGCAGCTCCTGCCTGTAATCCCAGCACTTTGGGAGGCTGAGGCGGGAGGACCGCTTGAGCTCAGGCACTGAAGAACAGTCTAGGCAATATAGTGAGACCTCATCTCTGCAAAAAATAAACAAAATCAGCTGGCATGGCGGTGCATGCCTGTGTTCCCAGCTATTCAGGAGGCTGCGGTAGGAGGATCCCTTGAGCCCGGGAGGTCGAGGACACAGTGAGTTGAGATTGTGCCATTGCACTCCAGCTTGGGTGACAAGCAGAGACCCTATCTCAAAAAACAGCAACCAACAAAACCTATTTTGCTGACGAAAATTACAATCACAGGCACACTAAGCCAAACAGCATCCCATTCCCTTCATCAGTAATTTAATGAATGGTGACTTTGCACAGAGGTTCGTATTCAAGGAACTAGAATGCTTAAAATGCTATTATAGTCTTCACTGTATTGAAATTATAATAAGAACATATGATGCGATGTCGAATCCTAGGTCTTGTAGCAATTGGAAAAATGTTTTCTGTATATAGAATGTACCTACTGTGACCCACCATTTGTAGGTTCTTGGTAAATGAAATAAAATCCAATTAAAATTCAGTTGTTGGAGCTGTTGAATCACATACACATATGTAAACATATGTATACGTATGGTGATAACTATTATATATTTTTGTATACTTGAAACTTTTCATAATAAAAAATTAGAAAAAAATCTGTTGCTTCTTCCAAAATCTGTTTCAGATGATCTTTTATGATCAACTTGTTCAGACCTTCCCTGGCCACTGGCTAACAACTTCCCAGCAGATGTCTCTGACTTTCTCTGCCTCCACTTTGCAGTCCAGCCTATATTTAGCAGCCGTGTAGCTCTTCTAAAACAAAGCTTTTATCTTGCCACTCCCAAGTCTCTTCGCAGCTCCCCACAGAGTCCGCACGCCTCTGCCCAGCTTTCCCGGTTCTCAGCCTCCCGCCCCTCCCTCCCACTTCATCCTAGTTCTCCAGGACCCATGGGCTAGGCTTCTCACCAACGTTTTATTTGCGCCTCTGCCTACGGGGCACCCCACCGGGGGGTATGGATCCCTATGGCCTTCCGTTGTCTAAATTTGACCTGCTCCTGTTTCATCCAGAGTCTCACTTCCTCCATTCATTCCCTGATTTCGGCATCGGAAGTCCAGACCGCAATCATCCAAACTCCTGCCACTTGAATGCAAATGGCATCTATCACATGCCAGGCACTGTTCTAGGCACTTAAGATACATCAGCGAATAAGACAGATAAACTTTGCAGAGCTTACACTCTAGTGGGGATGGGAGCAAACCTAATTCATATCCACAATAAATAAGTGTATTATATACAAGCAGACCCTGGAGATATTGCAGTTCTAGGCCACTGCAATAAAGTGAATTATCACGACAAAGCAAGCCACTCAATTTTTTTGGTTTCCCAGCGCATATAAGAATTATGTTGATGTTTTACTAGAGTCTATTCAGTGTGCAATAGTATTATGTCTAAAAAACAATGTACGTACTAACTTAATTTTTAAAATACCTTATTGCTAAAAAAAAAAAAAAAAAAAAAAAAAAAAACGCTAACCCTCATCTAAGCCTTCAGCAACTCTTTCAGCTGGTAGAGGGCTGTGGCTCGATGTTGACAGCTACCGACTGATTATTGATTTCTCCATAATCGGCAATAAGGTTGTTTTGCTTTCTGATCATTCATAGGCTCACTGGAGTAGCACTTTTAATTTCCTTCAAGAATTTTTTTTTTTTTTGAGATGGAGTCTTACTCTGTCGCCCAGACTGGAGTGCAGTGGCGCAATCTCCGTTCACTGCCGCCTCCCAGATTCAAGCGATTTTCCTGCCTCAGCATCCTGAGTAGCTGGGACTATAGGCACGTGCCACCATACCCAGCTAATTTTTGTATTTTTAGTAGAATTGAGGGTTTCACTATGTTGGCCAGGCTGGTCTCAAACTCCTGGCCTCAAGGCCACCTCGGCCTCCCAAAGTGCTGGGGTTACAGGCCTGAGCCATCACACCCAGCCCCAAGAACTTTTTTTCATTCATAACTCAGCTAACTGGTTCAACAGGCCTAGCTTTCAGCCTGTCTTGGCTTTGGACATGCCTTCCTTACTACGCTTCATCATGTCCAGCTTGCGATTTAAAGTGAGAGATGTACAACGCTCTTCCTTTCGCTTGAACATTTAGAGGCATCGTAGGGTGCTAATTGGCCTGATTCAATATTTCTGTATCTCAGGAATAGGCAGGTGTAAAGAGAGGGAGAGAGACAGGGAGTGGCTGTCGGAACAGTCAGAACACACACAACATATATTGATTAAGTTGCCCATTTTATGAGCACAATTCTTGGTGCCCCGAAACAATTACGATAGTAACAGCAAAGATCACAGAGCACCATCACAGAAATAACAATAATGAAAAAGCTTAAAATACTGTGACAGTTACCAAAATGGGACACAGGGACACGAAGTGAGCACATGGGTCTTGGAAAAACAGCACCAATAGGCTTGCTCCATGCAGGATTGCCACAAACCTTCCATTTTGTAAAAAGTACAATATCTGCAAAGCACAATAAACGGATGCACGATAAAACGAGGTGGGCCTGGCCAGGCGCGGTGGCTCACGCCTGTAATCCCAGCACTTTGGGAGGCTGAGGTGGGCGGATTGCCTAAGCTCAGGAGTTTGAGACCAGCCTGGGCAACACGGTGAAACCCCATCTCTACTAAAATACAAAAAATTAGCCAGGCGTGGTGGCGTGTGCCTGTAGTCCCAAGTACTAGGGAGGCTGAGGCAGGAGAATTGCTTGAACCCAGGAGGCAGAGGTTGCAGTGAGTCAAGATTGCGCCACTGCACTCCAGCCTGGGTGACAGAGCGAGACTCTGTCTCAAAAAAAAAAAAAAAAAATCAAAACAAAAAAAACAACAACTAGGTGTGCCTGTGGTTATGTGGGAAGACGGTAAGTCTATAAAAGAAGAAACAGTTGGGAAGGTCAAAGAGGATTTGCAAATGCAAAGCAGGAAATGTTTCGGGGTGGGGATTGTACTTTTTTTTTTTTTAGATGGAGTGTCGCTCTGTCTCCCAGGGTGAAGTGCGGTGGCACAATCTCAGCTCACTGCAGCCTCCACCTCCCAGGTTCAAGCGATTCTCCTGCCTCAGTCTCCTGAGTAGCTGGGACTGCAGGTGCACACCACCATACCTGGCTGATTTTCACATTTTTAGTAGGGACAGTATTTCACCATGTTGGTTGGACTGGTCTTGAACTCCTGGCCTCAAGCGATCTGCCTGTCTTGGCCTCCCAAAGTGTTGGGATCACAGGCGTGAGCTGCCGTGCCCAGCTGGATTGCAATTTTAAATAGCATAATCAGAGAGGCTTCATGGAGGAGGTAATATTTGAGGAAAGACCTGAAGAAGGTAAGGGAGTAGGCACTGAAGATATTGGGGGAACAGTGCTCCCCCAGACATCTGGGCAGCCAGGCACAGGGACCCCAAGCAGAAAAGAGTCCTGTGAGGGTTTCGTGTTTTCTTTACAATTTGTCAATGTGGACACCATACTCACACCAGAGAACAGCAAGTTTCCTACCTGGCTTCTCTGCCTCCCTCCTTCCCTCCCTCCCTCCCTCCTTCCCTCCCTCCCTCCCTCCTTCCTTCCTTTCTTCCTTTCTAACTTTCTTCCTTCCGTCCTCCCTTTCTTCCCAATATGCCCCACTTCAATGGATGAGTTTTCCAGCTCCCTCGGCTGTCTTCTGCATTGCACATGACAAGTATCCACTAAATATTCATTCATTAGAAACAGACAGACGATGCTGTGCCTCTGTAGCTCTCTAGCATCTACCATAGCACAGATCTCAAGAAGACCCACAAGATACATTTGTCAACTAGTCAATGGCCTCTTATGGGGCCCTGTGCTGTGTGCTGAGGCTACAGGGAGGAGCAAAGCCTCCTATTTGGGGGCCCACTTCTGCAGTTAAGTTCATCTGGTGTCCTTTGTAATACTGCAAACAGAACTTCTTACGCTGTAGCTGAATGACAGAAATATCCCATTCCAAACCTCTGATGGAAACTGGCCAAGTCAGTGTGTGAGAGGAAGAAGGAAGGTAAGAGGTGGAGGAGGTGGAAGGAGGGAACTTCAAGGTCTTTCGGCGCAATGGTGTGGTTGGCCTGTGGGAAACTCAGTGGCTGTGAATTCAGCTTCATTTTGCCCAGCGTTCAGGGGCTGCTCAGTGCCGGAGAACCACATGCTGCCTATGAAAATGCAAAGTAAAACCAAGGAGGCGTGTCAGAGAGCCACGATTCGCACATTTTAACTAAAAACACAGCTATAAATCATGTTTATCACCATATGGAAGTCATTATGGAAAGTGGGAGACAAATAGACATGAAGAAACAAAAATTAGGATTTCATCTGCCCTGATTCTTAGTCATTTATTACCATCCGGCTGGGCACACACTTTAGGAACCACAACAAGCAAGATTACCCAACCGGAAACACCTTGTCGCCTCAATTAGATTGAATTTTATCTTAGCTGTGATATAGAGCAACAGTGATTTTTTTTTTTTAACTGGAAGGAAAAGATGAAAAACATCTTTTTCTTCAGGATTGACATTTCTTAACACAGATTACGGCAGGCAGGCAGTTGACTTCTTTTCTTACCCTGACGATTTTGTTATCTTCTGCAGAACATAATCACTTCAGTGTCATTCCAGCCACAAGCACAGGGATCTAGTCACTCATTCGTTCCCCCATTTGATAGAGGCAGGAGACAGCCAAATGATCAGGCCAGTAGGGAAGGGTCCCCAGAGAACACCCGGCCTGCCCAGGTCGTTGTGCACAGGTGGCTTATCTAAACATGCCCACGGTCAAAAATCCCATCCCTTCACACCTGCGCAGTAAGGAAAATAAACCACTGTGGAGTGACTCAGACTAAGGGCCCACCTGCCCACTGGAAGAATGGGGTGGACCCACGAGGAATTCCCCTTAAGCAGGGGAGGAGTCTGGACTTTTGGACTCATGGGTGGCAGCCTGGTATTCAATTTGTGAGGCGGAAGCCTGAAGGCAGGACCCTTCTTTAACTGAGAGCTTTCCTTTTGCTTAATCAGTTCCGCCCTCCTCACCCTTCAATGTGTCCGCGTGCCTATTTTTTCCTGGCTGTGAGACAAGAACCTGGATTAAGCTGAACTAAGGAGCAAAAATCCTTGAATCACATTCATGGCCCTGTGCTGTGTGCTGAGGCTACAGGGAGGAAAATGACAGTCAAGGACCCTGCCCTCAAGAAGTTTAGAGTCTGGAAAGGGACACAGGCATTAAAAAAGTAATTTCAGGCCAGGCACAGTAGCTCACATCTGTAATCCCAGCACTTGGGAGGCCGAGGTGGGTGGATCACCTGAGGCCAAGAGTTAAAGACCAGTCTGGCTAACACGGTGAAACCCCGTCTCTACTAAAAATACAAAAATTAACCAGGCATGGTGGCAGGTGCCTGTAATGTCAGCTACTTGGGAGGCTGAGGCAGGAGAATCACTTGAACCCAGGAGGCGGAGGTTACAATGAGCCAAGATTCCACCACTGCACTCCAGCCTGGGCAACAGAGCAAGACTCCGTCTCAAAAAAAAAATTAATCTCATGCAAAAACACCCTTGCAGACACACCAGAAATCATGTTGGATCAAACTGACAAGTTGACACAAAAAATTAACCATCACAGGGGTGGTGAGGAATGAAGTTGGAAAGTGCAACATGGGCAGATGTACCAGGGCCTTGCAGGCAATGCTAAGAGTGTTTATCTTTATTATAAGAGCATTGCGTAGCCAGTACAGGGCTTCAAAACAAGGCAAGAAATACTCCATTTAGTATGGGGAAAAGATTGCTTTGATTGTTGTTCAGGGAAGAGACAGGTCTGGACGAATTCAAGGAACACTGCATAGAAGTGACATTTAGGTTAGGTCTTGAAGATGGAGAAGGATTCAGTTACTTGGAGAAAGTAAGCAAATTCTAAATAAGAGAAATGCATTAGCTAAGGAAGAAAGATGGCAGCCAAGGATATTCAACAATGAAAGTATCTTGAATGATAGGAATAGGGAACGTCAGGGGAGAAGGAATCTAAAATGAGCATAGCAAGGTGGCTGGGGGAGAATCACAGAGGGCCTTGAGTAGTAAGATAAGGAAACCATAGCTCCATTCTATCGAATTTGATGGTTTCTTTGAGCAAGTGATTGACATATCAAGTCTCTTTTAGGAAGATGACTGATATGGTTTGGATCTGTGTCCCCCCTCAAATCTCATGTTGAAATGTAATCCCCAATGCTGGAGGTGGGGCCTGGTGGGAGGTAATTGGATCGTGAGGGCAGATTTCTCATGAATATCCTAGTGCCACCCCCTTGGGGACTGTCTTGGTGATAGAGAATGAGTTTTCATGAGATCTGGTTGTTTAAAAGTGTGTGGCACCTCCTGCCTCACTCTCTTCCTCCTGTTCCGGCCATGTGAAGTGCTGGCTCCTCATTTTCCTTCTACCATAACTGGAAGCTTCCTGAGGCCTCACCAGAAGCAGATGCTGCCATGCTTCCTGTATAGCCTGCAGAACCGTGAGCCAATTAAATCTCTCCTTATAAATTACCCAGTCTCAGGTACTTCTTTATAGCAGTGTGAGAACAGACTAATACAATGACTACTGATGATAGTGGATTGGCCACTGGAGAGAATGCTGATAGAGCAGAGAGCACTTGGGGAGAAACCATTAAACACTGAAAGAGGAAGAGGTGGTGGAGATACAGTGGAGAGAACAAATACAATAGACTTATCTGAGGTCAAATCAACAGAACCCAGCAACGGATCAGACATGGAGAGAAAGCAGAAAGAGTGAAATAAAACTCCACGGTTCTAGTCCTCCTGCCTTGGCCTCCCAAAGTGCTGGTATTACAGGCCTGAGCCACAAAGTCTGGCCAACCATGAGGTCTAATGAGACACCTTGTAAGGGCATTTAGAGCTCACAGGGGAGATAGGGAACATAAAAGAAAATGGAACCTTAGGAAGTCAACATCTGGCAGAGGAGATGAGTGCAGAGGCAGAAGCAGTGGGGAGAAATCAATGAAGAATAAAAAAATAGGAATGAGAAGGGTCTTTCCCCCTTTTCCATCACACTCAGATAGAAACTAGCACTCACATCCCTGCGTGAACCCGGGAGGCAGAGGCTGCAGTGAGCGGAGATCGCACCACCCCACTCCAGCCTGGGCGACACAGCAAGACTCTGGTAGAGAAGGGATTTCGATCAGGGTGGCAAAGATGAAGCCACAAGACCCCAGTTGCCAGGGGGAAATTCGCACGAAAGCCACAAACTAAGAAGAGTCAGGGCCAGGCGCGGTGGCTCACGCCTGTAATCCCAACACTTTCGGAGGTTGAGACAGGAGGATCACTTGAGGCCAGGAGTTTGACATCAGCCTGGCCAACATGGTGAAACTCTGTTTCTACTAAAAATACAAAAATTAACCAGGTGTGGTGGTGCGCACCTATAATCCAGCTGCTTAAGAGGCTGAGACAGGAGAATTGCTTGAACCCGGGAGGCGGGATTGCAGGGAGCTGAGATTGTGCCACTGCACTCCAGCCTGGGTGACAGAGCGAGACTCTGTCTGAAAAAAAAAAAAAAAAAAAAAAGGAAGAGTCGGGAAACCACAGCCCATGAGCCAGATCTATCCTGCCTGCTGCCCGGTTTTGTGCAACACATGGGCTAAGAATGTTTTTACATTTTGAAATGGTTAAAAAAAAAACCAAAAGAAGAACACTACTTCATGACATGTGAAAATTATTTGAAATTCAAATTTCAACACCCAGAAATAGTTTCACTGGAGCGCAGTCACCCTCAGCTGTTCACATATTGTCTGTGGCTGCTTCAGGCTGCAGGACGGAGTTGAGTCAGCGTGAAGGAGACTGTGTGGTCCACAGAGTCTAAAATATTTCCCGGCCAGGCGCCATGGCTCACACCTGTAATCTAAGCACTTTGGGATACTGAGGAGGGAGGATCGTTTGAGCCCAGGAGTTCGAGACCAGCCTGGGCAACACAGCAAGATTTCGTCTCTACAAAAAAAATGGTTTTTTTTTTTGAGACGAAGTCTTGCTCTGTCGCCAGGCCGGAGTGCAATGGTGCTATCTCAGCTCACTGCAACCTCTGCCTTCCAGGTTCAAGCGATTCTCCTGCCTCAGCCTCTTGAGTAGCTGGGACAACAGACGTGTGCCACCACACCCAGCTAATTTTTGTACTTTTAGTGGAGGCGGGGTTTTGCCATGTTGGCCAGGATGGTCTCGAACTCCTGACCTCAAGCAATCCACCTGCCTCGGCCTCCCAAAGTGCTGGAATTACAGGCATGAACCTGTAATGTGCCCAGCCATTTTTTTTTTTTTTTTTTTAAGACAGAGTCTTGCTCTGTCACCCAGGCTGGAGTGCAGTGGTGCGATCTCAGCTCACTGCAGCCTCTGCCTCCTGGGTTCAAGCAATTCTCCTGTCTCAGCCTCCCAAGTAGCAGGGACTACAGGTGCACGCCACCATGCCCAGCTAATTCCTGTATTTTTAGTAGAGAAGAGGTTTTGCCATGTTGGCCAGGCTGGACAAAAAAAAAATTTATTTAATTAGCTGGGCAGGGTGGTGCATTCCTGTAATCCCGGCTACACAGAGGACTGAGGTGAGAGGATGGCTCATGCCCAGAGGTCGAGGCTGCAGTGAGCTACGATTGTGCCACTGCACTCCAGCCTGGGTGACAGAGTGAGACTCTGTCTCAAAATAAAATAAAATAAAATATTTTCTATCTGGCTCCTTTCAGAAAAAGTTTGCCTACCCTTGCACTGGAAGCAGGAGGGAAAGAGATGGGCTTGTTGGAAACCAGGAAAGGAGAAATTGACAGAGCTGCAGGGGGCAATCCCTTTCCACCTTCACCCAGGACTGAGGTCATGTCATACAAAAGCCCTGTGTTGTTCAGAGGACCAGAGGAGTGAGACCAACAAACTGCAGTGCATGTTGGCACGTTACTTACAGATGCGCATTTGGATTTTTATTATGGTTGTTGCTCTATTGTATGTTTGTGTGTTTCCTTATTACATTTATTTATTTATTTATTTACCTATTTATTTATTTATTTTGAGATGGAGTCTTGCTCTGTCACCCAGGCTGTAGTGGAGTGAAATGGTGTGATCTCCGCTTACTGCAACGTCTGCCTCCCAGGTTCAAGCGATTCTCCTGCCTCAGCCTCCTGAGTAGCCGGGATCACAGACACACGCCACCATGCCTGGCTAATTTTTGTATTTTTAGTAGAGATAGGGTTTTGCCATGTTGGTCAGGCTGGTCTCGAACTCCTGACCTCAAGCGATTCACCTGCCTCGGCCTCCCAAAGTGCTGGAATTACAGCCATGAACCACTGCGCCCGGCCTCTATTACCTTTAAAAGTGCTCCTTGAAGAGAAAATCCACTCTGCCGTTTCAAGCTTGACTTCCCTCCCCAGTCTTAGGGACTGACCACTGGGGCAGAGTGACATTTTCCGACAGTGCTGGCTCATTATTTTCCTCCTGGAATTGCAAATCCAAGGGTCAAGTGGTACAGCCTGCACCCATCCAGAAGGGGAGGGAATCCCACCAGAGGTGCCCTGAAACAAAGAAAACAAATAACTTCAAAACCACATCCTAAAATCTGGACCTGTGACAGGACAGATGGAACTCTGGATTGTTTGATTCTATCAGCAGAACAGAGGAAGGAAATGTTTTAAAACGAGATTATGTTATTTTCCCCAGTTATTATGAAACCTTCCTGAAATGAACTTTAAATATCAGCCACCACTTTCATGGGGCTGAATGGGATTCAGCGGTTAGGAGCGTTGCAGGGAAGTGGGGCAGGGCAGAGGTGGGACAAATTGCAGATCCCTGTGGGGTCCCTTGGCTAGGTGACAGTTAGTCTATAAAACACAGCTGTGTGTGTTAGGGAGGGAATGGTGTCTTTAAAAAACTCTGTGCCCAATAGGAACATTAATTAAAGGGTCTTTTTTCAAAGGACATTAATCATAATGAATAAAAAGCCTTCTGCGACTTTTGCCCTCAATGAGAAAATGACTGACAACTACTTATCGTATAGAGAAGAAAAAATATCCTAGAAGTTATGAAAATTTCCCCAAAGTGAAATCATGCAATAATCCTTTATAATGCTAGGCTTGCTAGACAGAATTTTCCAGAGGAAGCTGTCTATATCATCCAGCCCCAAGCCCTGCTGAATAATACACGATAGCTGCATCATTAGTGTCCTCTAGCCAAATGACTGACCAGGCAGGATGACATGATGTGGTCGCTTGTCCCCTCTGCGTGGGTGTCCTCCCACACATGCCTCTCTATGCCAGGGTTCCTCAAGACCCTCTGAGAGTCAGCTCCTGTATCCAACCGCTTACCTGACATTGCCTCCGAGAAGTCTTAGAACGCCTGAAATGTAAAGGTCTTCCCCAGGCTCCTCCCAGTCTTCACCTCCCTATAAATGGCATCAACACCCATCCACTCATCAAGCCAGAACTTAGGATTCATCCCCAATTCTTCCCTCTCCCCCGACATCCGATTCATCAGCAGATTCTGGGGCTTCACTCTCCCAGGGATCTCTCCCGTCTGAGGCTTTCCCTCCAGTGGTTTATTGCTGCTATCATGGTCTGGGTGAGCATCATCTAGACTTGCCCTGGACTAGTGCAAAAGTCTCCTGCGTCTTCTCTCTTCGTCTGTTCTCAGGGCCCACAGCCAGACCATTCTCTACAGAGTTAAAAAGAATGACTTCTGAAGGAGTGAATAAGCCCGCATCATTGCCCTGCTTAAGATCCTTCGGCGACTTCCCATAGCATTTAGAATACAATGCAAACTTTTCTGCAGCCTTGCAACCCCTGCTTGAATTGGTCTGGCTATTTCTCTAGTTTCTTCTCAACCCCACTTTCCTCACCTGGTATTCCAGCAGCTTCGGGATTTCACAGTCTTCAGACACTCTTGTGCCTTCCCACTTCTAAGCCTCTGTGTTTTCGGTTCCCTGTGCCAGGAACGTTCACCCACTGCTCCCCAACTTCAGAGACCACCATTTTGGATACATAGCATTGGCCTGACATTCTTTTTCTTTTAACTGTCAGACATCAGGGCTGACCTAACTGTCACTACTGGAGTTCAATATGGCCCCCAAAAGAGCACCCTGCCGCTGTAAGTTCTGAGCCCATTGAGAAATGAGACAAAGAATCTAGGCAGATGGAGACCAAATGCATCAGCTATATTTCTTACAAAACTGATATTGGAGAATGTGGCATATGATACCTGCAAACAAGTGGTTTCCTAATACCAATCCCAGATTGGATTTACCCACCCAGTCAGAGGCCATGCAGGGTCTGGACAGACCCCCGATGTGGGGGGTCTCAGGGCCTTAGTGCAGCCCTCCTGGCACCCCCAGCTTCCTTGTAAGATTGTGCATGTTTGTCCCATCAGTTCGTGAACTTCCTAAAGCAGACACCAGGCAGAATAAAGAATACAGGGAAAGGCCGGGCACAGTGGCTCATGCCTAGTAATCCCAGCACTTTGGGAGGCCAAGGCGGGTGGATTGCTTGAGCTCAGGAGTTCGAGACCAGCCTGGGCAATATAGCAAGACCCTGTCTCTAGCAAAAATACAAAAAAAATAGCCAGATGTGGTGATGTGGGCCTGTGGTCCCAGCTACTTGCGAGGCCCGGAGTGGGAGGGTGGCTTGAGCCTAGCATGGAGAGGTTGCAGTGAGCTGTGATCACATCATTGCACTCCAGCCTGGGCGACAGAGCAAGACTCTGTCTCAAAAAAAAAAAAAAAAAAAAAAAAAAGAACGGAGGGGAACAAATATCGTGGGAACAGTTGTTATGACTTTGAGGCATTTATTACCACATTAGGGGTGACGTACATTGCAAATGAAATCCCAGCTAGGGTGGGACTTTAAACAAAATATGAGCCAGCACAGAGGACCCTAGCAGGGCTGGCCCAGCCATGAAAACCCCAGTTCCAGAGAGCTCTGTCTCTTCTGGGCTCAGCTAGAGGGTATAAAGAGGCCAAGGGAAGTTCTTTCCTCCTCACAAAACAGTCACAGGGCCTTGTGTGATTTTTCTTCTTCTTTCTTTCCTGTTCTTCCCCTCCCCCTCCCCCCCCCTCCCCCTCCCCCTCCCCCTCCTCCTCTCCTCCGCTCCCTCCTCCTTCTCCTCCTCTCCCTCCTCCTCCTTCTCTTCCTTCTCCTTTTCAATCATTCTAGAAACAGAAAAAGTGTCTGCCCATGACTTTAGGGTTAAATGGTTCAATCCATGTCACAATAGCGTTGACATCCTGGTGATAAAATGGGCCCTCAGACATTAAATTAATCTTGTTTTAAAACCAGTGCTGCTGCATTTGAAGTCTCTCTCTTCCAAAGAGATCTAAGCCACCCCCATACAATATATATGTGGTAGTAATCATTGTGCAGGCATTTCTGAGAAGTGGTATAATCACTACTTAAATCCACAATCTGTCTAACTCTGCGCCCTCTCACGCTAGCATTTACATTCTTTGCTAAGGGTGATATTTAAGCCTGAAATACTGCCTAGAAAGAGGTAGAAGGCACTTCCATGTAGGACAGGCAGCCCATGGGGGAAGCCTAACCTACTGGATTGAGGACAGCAGGAAACAGAGTTATTAAAACGTACGTCACAGCCAGATGGAACAAGCTCTGTTCCCAGGACAGAGCTCTGTTCCCTTAGCCCCCACTCCGGCCCCGCTTCCAGGGGATCCTGGAGGCCCTGGGACTAAACAGAGAGGTGTTGCTATTTATTGCTACTGAGAAAGACTCCTTTAGAGCTCGGTGTACATACAGAAACATGTCCAAGGACCTAGGTAGGTAAATTTGTACAATAAATCCTTAAAGAATCCCCACTGCCCCACTGTGTTCCACATGCGACTTCTAAATATGCTGCGTCCTTCAGGGGCTTCTTCCTTTCCAAAGGCAGCGGTGTCTATGGCGACCTTCAACTTCAACTGTCAGCCAAGGAAGGGATGTGCCCAGGGGAACTTACTTGAACCCACACTATTTGTAGGCAGCACTCACTGCCTCTAAAACCAGATTAAAAATGGTGCATTTATTGCACACCCCTCCTCTCTCCTCTCTCTCAGACAGACAGACAGACAGACACACACACACATGCACACATCCAGTGGCAGGGGTGTGGACTCCCAGCCGCCCGCCCAGGCAGTCTGGGCTGTACACACAGTAGTTGTTTAATAGGTGTTTGCTGAGTAAATGCATTCGTGGATGACAACGCACAGAGAAGCAGAAATGACATCCACCTCCGAACAGGAATGTGAGCTTCGGTTCCCCTTTAATGGTGAATTTGCTGTGGGAGTGGCCCCTGCCTTTCTCAGTGGGGCCCTGGAAACGTGGAGACAAGAACCTGAGTGGTAGAAGATAAACACTGAGGCATGGTGGGCTAGGAAGGTAGGGAAGGTCGGATCCCAGGGCCCCAAATGTCCCCTGGCTCCAGAATGGGGTCCCTGGTAAGCCTTCCTTCATGTTCATCTCCTGCGTGGAAATCCAGAAGCTGCCTCACTTCTAGAACCCTCTGACCAGAGCCCCTCTGCTTGGCGCCTCCCAGAATCACACAAGGAAAAGAATCTGCCTTGGGGTATATACCCAGCAATGGGATTGCTGGGTCAAATGGTATTTCCGGTTCTCAGTCTTTGAGGAATCGCCACAGAGACATGCACACATAGGTTCACTGCAGCACTATTCACGATAGCAAAGACATGGAATCAACCAAATGCCCATCGACGATAGACTAAAGAAAATATAGTACATATACACCACGGAATACTATCCAGCCATAAAAAGGAACGAGATCATGTCCTTTGCAGGGACATGGATGAAGCTAGAAGCCATCATCCTCAGCAAACCAACTCAGGAACAGGAAGCCAAACACCGCATGTTCTCTTATAAGTGGGAGCTGAACAATGAGAACACATGGACACAGGGAGGGGAACATCCCACACTGGGGCCTGTTGGGGGAGGACAAGGACGGGGAGAGCATTAGGGAACAGAGCTAATGCATGCTGAGCTTCATATCTAGGTGATCGGTTGACAGGTGCAGCAAACCACCATGACACACGTTTACCTATGTAACAAACCTGCATATCCTGCACATATTACTTTAAAGAACCCCCCCCTCCCCCGCCAAAAAAAAAAGAATCTGCCTTTGATATTCCAGGCCTGCCTGATTGCTGGAGATGCACATCCTTAGTGACCATCGGAGCAAGGCCGTGGGGAGGGCTGGGCCCTGAGACCCAGGAGTGGCCCTGCCTGGCCATTTGCTCAAGAAGTATGCAAGCCGGATCTACAGCCGGTGCACCTTGTTCTTCCGGGCACCAGAGGCCCACGTGAAACCTCTCAGAGGAGACAGAAGAAGGCCACCTTTCATCTCAATGAGCCAACAGCCTCACATCTTTAAGTCCTGCCTAATCTTACGAGTCATGAGTCATCGCTTCTTCCCTGCCAAGTCATTCAGGATTCAGTGACTCCAGCTGCCCTCAGGATCTGATGGAATCCTGAAGGCAGAGTTCTGAGACTGCAGTCCAGGATACAGAAGCCCCCGGCTCCGTACGGGCCTCCTTGGCTTCCAGGCAGGACCCACCCCAAAGCCCTCATGGCGGCAGAGGCCTGTTTTCAGGTCTATTTTTAAAGATCTCTAGGGGAAGTGGTTTCTGAATGCTCTGTAGGAAGAGGCTGTGAACAGAGATTGTTTCATTTGCTCGGGGCTGGCAACAAACGGCCGTACAACCCGTTCTCACCGCGCCAGTGTGTTAAAAAGCACGGCAGACTATGAATACCTTTTGCCAGTTGGACTGGTTATGGAAACCGATGGCTTCCCCTACAACTGGGGAGGCTGCCAGCCCGGGTTTCTTGGGACAGTCCCTGAATATCTTGGTCTAGCTTCGAATGCACTTGCTTTATGAGTCACCGTTCAATTAAAATAAAAGTGGCCAAGGAAAAAGAATCGAAGGAAAAGACAGGAAAACTGTGCAGAGGTTCCAAAGCAAGAACGCATTTATGTAACAGGCATGCCTTACTCTAAAATCACCAACACAAAATCCCAATTTACAATACAGAAATTGCCTAGAATAGAGGCAATTATACTCATGGCAGAACGTGAATGATTTCATTTTACCAAGAAAACAAAGAAAGAAAATTCATCAGAAGTTTCCTTTTAGTCTCTTCTCTAATAAATTTTAACTATTACTAAACTGTCAGAAATCTGATTTACATCTGACTTTTTCCAATCCCCCTGTATTGTATAAAGTAATCCCTTCTTGGATTCTGAAGCTGGCCACCTAAGCTTGGAAAACACCAAATGCTTTTGTAATTCTAGATAATAAGAAGTGCTCGTTTGGCATGAAAGAACATGAACTATAAACACCAGCTCATCAAAGGACTTCAAACGTCTTAACAAGGAAAGAAAACAATCCAGTCCAGGAGCCAAACATGATAACAAACCCAACTCATAGAAGGCTTCAGTCATCAGGCACCGAGCCAACAGCGGCTGCGCTCCCGGCTTCTTCCTCTTTTGTAGCTTAACAAGTTAGAGAGGCGGGGGTTGGGTTCACCACGTTTACCATTGGGTTGATGTTATTTTTTTAAAACCACTTTATTGAAGTATGGTTGGCATGTTAAAAAAAAAAAAAGCTGTATATATTTAATGTCTACATTTCAACGAGTTTGGGGATAAAGTATACAATGGTGAAACCATTACCACCTCAAATCTAAAAACACATCCATCACCTCCCAAAGATTCCTCCTGCCCTGTTTATTATTATTTGTGTGTGCACACATCTCTGTTTGTGTTAAAAACACAGCACAAGGCTGGGCACAGTGGGTCATGCCTGTAATCTCAGCGCTTTGGGAGACCGAGGTGGGAGGATCACTTGAGCTAAGGAGTTCGAGACCTGCCTGGACAATATCCTATCGCTACAAAAAAATATATAAAAATTAGCCGGGCGTGGTGGTGCACACATGTAGTCCCCGCTACTCGGGAGGCTGAGATGGGAGGATCGCTTCAGCCCAAGAGTTTGAGACTGCAGTGAGCTATGATTGTACCACTGTACTCCAGCCTGGGCAACCAAGCAAGATCCTGTCTCCAAAAAATAAAGAACACAGGGCCAGGTGCGGTGGCTCAGGCCTGTAATCTCAGCACTTTGGAAGCCCGAGGCAGACAGATCACAAGGTCAAGAGATCAAGACTACCCTGGTCAACATGGTGAAACCCGTCTCTACTAAAAATACAAAAATTAGCTGGACTTGGTGGTGGGTGCCTGCAGTCCTAGCTACTCAGGAGGCTGAGGCAGGAGAATCGCTTAAACCCAGGAGGCAGAGGTTGCAGTGAGCCGAGATTGCCCCACTGCACTCCAGCCTGGCCACAGAGCAAGACTCCATCTCAAAAAGAAAAAAAAAAAAACACGAAAAAAAAAAGAACGCAACATAAGATCTACCCTCTGCACATTTACGTATGCAATACAGGAGGGTTAGCTCTAGAAACTATACTGTATAATAAATCCCTAGAACTTGTTGATGTTGCATAACTGAAGCTTTGTATCATTTAACCATTGCCCCACCCCCTGGTGACCACCATTTGACGCCCTGCTTCTATGCGTTTCACTATTTTAGACTCCACAGAGAAATGACGTCTTATTTTGATCTAATATTTAAAGTGAGGTTTAGACTTGGCAAAGGCAGGAGAAGAGGAGCACAGGGTCCTTGTGGACCCGTTTCTAGTCACCCTCTTTCCCACATCTGGCCCAAAGCAGGATGAAAGCCCAGGGCCAAACTGTAAAGCAGATGAAGCGACCCTTAGCTTCCTCAGCCCTCCCTCCCTGGTCACTGTCTCACTCTTTCCTTCTTCCCACAGGTCCTCCCAGTCCTGTGTCCTCCTAGAAACCAGACCCTGAGGAGGAATGTGGCCATGCCTCTCTGAGTAGCAGCTGCATCTGGCAGGTTGACAAAGCCTTCAGGACGTGGAATGCGCTCTAACTGGAATTTCAGATGTCAGAAGGAAGGGAGGCACTGGGCAAAACCTCACTTTTTGATGGGGAAGAAAGGTACAGAATGAAATCACAATGAGGCCCAATGTGAGCCACGTGTGAGACCAGGCCCAGTGCAGCGGGTAGACCAGTTGCTCAGGAGAAACCGCTGTTCAAGGCCATGGATCCATCTTCTTAAACCCCTTTGATCGACTACTTATCTAGTGGACAAGAGTGACCCCGACCGCTGCCAGCTCTTCCGATGTGGCCTCAGTAGTGCTCTAGGTGGGAAGGGGGACGGCTCTGACTCACAGAAGAGAAGTCTCCCCTCCAAAAACAATCCAGACATAGGGTCAAGGGGAGTATTTGGGGATAGAAAATGGCATCAGAAGTCATCCGACCTGGCCCTGTCTGCAGGTGTTCTGGGCTTGTGCCATGTAAACACACAGGAAGATGTCTCATCACCAGCCTTGCCTGGAGAACCAGTTCCACCTGCCCACTGCCTGCAGCTGCTTGGAGGGCAGGCCCAGGAAAAGCCTCAGTGAGACCCTATTCCTGGGCAGAAATGCCTCCCTGGACAGCCACACCAAGGCGTCTGAAATATTTTATCTTGGGTGGGGAAAGAATGAGAAGTAGATGAGCTGTAGCAACGATCTTTTCTATTTCCTCCTCTAGCTTGCTCACAAAGTGGTTCCCCAAGTTGCAGACCCCACAAGTTAGCACTTAGGGCCTGAGCCAAGTTATAGCGTCGGTCCCACCTTAGGGCCAGGGGCCAGCCGTCTGCCCTCAGCCATCCTTGGCTGCAGAATGCCCCTGTGGCAGGGACGCCTCCCAGCCTCCCAGGCAGGTGGGCAGCTGAGTTGTCAGCAGCAATGCTGCCTGTCCAAGGAGATTCGGGGGTCAGCAGTATCTGTTGCAGTGTGACACATCATAGGGCACTGCAAGTGACTTCAGGGTCAGGTTTTCCTCCAGGCAGGTTTCTGTATCTGTCACTGGCACAGGTGTTTCTTTCTTCCTTCCTTCCTTTTTCCTTCCCTACCTTCCTCCTTTCCTTCCTCCCTCCCTTCCTTCCTTTCAACAGAGTCTCACTCTGTTGCCCAGGCTGAAGTGCAGTGGCACAGTCTTGGCTCACTGCACCCTCCGCCTCCTGGGCTCAAGAGATTCTCCTGCCTCAGCCTTCTGAGTAGCTGGGATTACAGGTGCCTGCCACCACATGTGGCTAATTTTTGTATTTTTAGTAGAGACAGTTTTGCCATGTTGGCCAGGCTGGTCTCAAACCCCTGGGCTCAAGTGATCCACCGGCCTTGGCCACTCAAAGTGCTGGGATTACAGGCATGAGCCATGGCACTGGCCCTTTTTCTCATTATTATGCCTGCAGGTCTGCGCTGGGGCCCCAACCTTCTGTTTCTGTCTTAGAGGGAGGTTGGATTCTCCTTGACATACTTCACTCCTTATCTTGTTGCTTTTGTGCCTACCCTTCTGAACGACAGTTTGGGGACAGAGATTTTGAAGTTAGAGCCACTTTCCTGTACCTAGTAACTTGGCAGGAAGAAATCTCAGAGAGAGATTCAGCTGGAGGCTGGCATTGCCTTTGCTGGAGAAGCTGCGTCCTGTCTTCTCGGCTGAGACTGTGAAACGTCTTGTTCCAGATTTCACTCTACTTAATTAGGGCATTCTTCCTGCCATATGGAGGCCTCGAGTCTTGCAGTCACTGCTTTACATTTTGTGGAACTCTGGAAAGGGGCCAGGATCCTGAGAGCCTGGGGGTATGTCGGAGCTTTTATCCTATGATATTTCCTATCTCCTGAGGCTGCTTCATTTGTTCCAGAGAGTTCGTGAGAAATGTCGGGATTGTCTGGATTAACCTTCCTTTATTGGAGTGGGGGTTTAACCTTCCTATATACAGTCCTGCTTTATCGGAGGGGGGTGATGAAAGTGGAGTCCGGAGCTGCTTTGGGTTATGCCAGAGTCGTGTTTCTTTCTTCGACAACACTTTTCATTTTTTTTTTTTTTTTTTAGACAGGATCTCGTTTTGTCACCCAGGCTGGAGTGCAGTAGCACAAACAGCTTACTGCAGCCTCGACCTCCTGGACTCAAGCCCACGAGTAGCTGGAACTACAGGTGTGTGCCACCACGCCTAGCTAATGTTCTGTAACTTTTGTAGAAGAGGTTTCGTCATGTTGCCCACGCTGGTCTCAAACTCCTGGGCTCACGGGATCCTCCCACCGTGGCTTCCCAAAGTTCTGGGATTACAGGCGTGAGCCACCGCACCCGACCGATTTTCAACATTTTTAATGTGGGCTTGTACTTGTTTCCATGTTTGGCCGCTGACAGTGATTTTCTTTGCTGGACATGACCATGTTTTGCTGAATGATTTAGGCTTTGGCGGGGGGAGAGAGACCTGTGCTCTGGCCTTATTTACTCTTGAGAAAATACAGGCGCATGGATACAGCAGCCAGCGTTCCCTGGTAGGGTGTGGGCAGCAGCAGGCTGTGGGGTTGCCTCGTGGTTCTGGAGGAGCGAGCGGCTCAGCTATCCACACAACTCCTTCACCAGCCTTTCCTCACCCCCCTGGAGATAGCCTTGGACTTCGCCCTCAGCTGGAGCCAGAAGATACGGGCCCAGCTTTCAGTGGAAGTTACACTGGAGAGTAAGAACTCCCTCCATTTCTTTTAGAAGCCTCCACCCTGACCGCTAATCTCTCTCCGCACACTCAACCCACAGGAATGACTTCACTGGCCGTCCCCTCCGTGTGACCTTGTAAGGAACCCACATTCCCCGATTTCTCTGCCATTCCCTTCTCCAGGCACTCAGGAGTCTATCTCCTCTCAGATAGAATCGTTTCCCAAGACAGTAACTCCTGACTTTGGCGTCTAGGGGTAGGGATATGAAGAGTACCTTTGGGGGCCAGGTGCAGTGGCTCACACCTGTAATCTTAGTGCTTTGGGACGCCAAGGTGGGATGATTGCTTGGGGTCAGGAATTCAAAACCAGCCTGGGCAACATAGCAAGACCCTTATCTCTACAAAAAATTTAGAAAGTTAGCTGGGTGTGGCGGTGCACACCTGTAGTCCCAGGTACTCAGAAGGCTGAGGTGGGAAGGTAGTCTGAGAGTTTGTGGCTGCCGTGAGTCATGACTGCACCACTGCACTCCAGCCTGGGCGACAGAGCAAGACCCTGTGTCTGAACATAAATAAACAAAGAGTGGCTGGGCACGGTGGCTCATGCCTGTAATCCCAGCACTTTGGGAGGCCGAGGTGGGCAGATCACTTGAGGTCAGGACTTCGAGACCAACCTGGCCAACATGGTGAAACCCTATCTCTACTAAAAATACAAAAATTAGCCAGGCAGGGTGGTGGGTGCCTGTAATCCAAGCTACTCAGGAGGCTGAGGCAGAAGAATCATTTGAACCCAGGAGGCGTACGTTGCAGTGAACTGAGATTGTGCCACTGCACTCCAGCCTGGGCGACAGAGCAAGACTCCATCTCAAAAATCAAAAACAAAAACAAAGAGTGAAAGAGTGCCCTCGAGTCTGTGGAAGAGCATGGTGAGGTGTGAGTGGCCCCTGCATGGGCAAAGTGCTTTTCAAGCACCCTGATATCCAAAGTGGCTGACTCGGGGACAGGGGTTCCCTTGCCACCCCAACCAGAGAGCTCCCCTCAGGATGGGCACAGGATGGGGAGCAGCATGGTAGGGTATTTCCTTGGGAGTCAACTGACAACTATGCACAATCTTTGAAAATCGTTATTTCAAAACTCGGCCCCCTCTACAGTGTGGCGTTACTGCGGCGAAACACAGCCTCCCTGTCCTGATTTGGACTTTCCACTTTCCAGGGAAGGCTCTCAGCCTCCTCCTGTGTGTGGCTGGGTCGGTGCCAGCCTTTCTGGGCACCGAGCCTCCGCTTCTAGAGGCTTATCGCGGATTCCCAAATTGGGAATGGGAGCAGAGACAGCCAAGGAAGAATTTGCTGAACAGACCTGGGGCTGTCACACTCTGGGAGCCGGAGAGAAGGCTGGGAAAGAGAGCCGCTATTTGGCAACCCCACTCCCATCTGCCAGAGATGGAAGGAATTCCTCATCTGACTCGCCGCCGCAGGTGCTCCTGTAACAAGCTGTGGCTCCTCCACCTGCTGCCCTGGGAGCCACCTGGCTCTGCACATGTGGTATGTGTGGGGCTTGGGGCTCAGGGCTGTCAGGGAGGGCGCGTGCAGTGGGGGCTGCAGGAGGGGACACCACTGTATTCCACCTCTCCATCTCTGGCTTAAATTATAACTGTTTTATTTTAAGCAGCAGAATTCCTGCGTTGGAATAAGGCTTTGTCTGAGAGGTGGTCACAGAAACAGATGTACAGAATCTCCACTTTCAGAGGCGGCTGCCAGACACAGACACAGACACAGACACAGACATAACGGGCAGGTCCGGCCCTGTGCAGCCAGTAGGAGATGCTCCTTCCGGCGTGCGCATATGGTCACATCTCACTTTATTTTGAATTTTTTTAGAGACAGGGTCTCGCTCTGTCACCCAGGCTGGAGTGCAGTAGCGTGATCTCGGCTCACTGCAACTTTTCCCTCCCTGGCTCAAATGATTCTCCTGCCTCAGCCTCCCAAGTAGCTGGGATTACAGGCACCTGCCACCATGCCTGGCTAATTTTTGTATTTTCAGTAGAGAAGGGGTTTCACCATGTTGGCCAGGCTGGTCTTGAGCTCCTGACCTCAGGTGATCCACCCGCCTCGGCCTCGCAAAGTGCTGGGATTACAGGCGTGAGCCACTGTACCCGGCCAAAACGACAGAAATTAATTTTCTTGCAGTTCTCAAGGCCAGGGGTGTGGAATAAAGATGTGGGCAGGGCTGGCCCCTTCTGGGGTCTCTGAGGAGGCTCCATCCCTTGCCTCTATCCTGGCTTCTGGTGGCCACTGGCGATCTTCCTCATTCCAGTTTCATCCTCCCTCTTCACCTGGCCTTCTCTGTTTCTCCTCTTGTCTTCTGTGTCTTATATGGACAGTTTTCATTGAGTTTAGGGCCCACTCAGTTCACCCAGAATGTTCTCATCTCGAGATCCTAAATGTAATTACATCTGCAAAGACACTTGTTCCAAATCAGGGACCATTCACAGGTGCTGGTGGACAGATCCGTTAGGAGGGGGCACCATTCAACCCAGGTGTCCCAGTCTGCTCTGGCTGATGTGACAAAATGCCACAGAGTGGGGGGCTTAAATAACAGACATTTATCTTTTCACAGTTTTGGAAGCTAAAAGTCCATGATCAAGGTGTTGGCAGATTTGGCTTCTTCTTTGTCTTGCAGGTCGTCACCTTCTCCCTGTGTCCTCACGTGGTCTTTCCTCTGTGGGCTCTGTGGATGTATAGCCCTGCTGTCTCTCTGTCTGCCCCAATATTTTTTTTTTCTCTCTCTTTTTAAGAGACAGGGTCTTGTTCTGTCACCCGGACTGAAGCACAGCGGCACGATCATGGCTCATTGCAGATTCAATCTCTCCTGGGCACAAGTGATCCTCCCACCTCAGCCTCCCGAATAGCTGGAACTATAGGCACACGCCACCATGCCCCTGCTAATTTGTTTATTATTTGTAGAGATGGAGTCTTGCCATGTTGCCCAGGCTGGTCTTGAACTTCTGAACTTAAGTGATCCTCCTGCCTCAGCCTCCCAAAGTGCTGGGACTACAGGTGTGAGCCACCGTACCCAGCAAACACTTCCTCTTCTTACAAGGACACCAGTCATATTGAACAAGGGTCCAGCCTAATGACCTCAGTATAACTTGATTACCTCTGTAAAGACCCTGCCTCCAAATAAAGTCACATTCTGAGGTGCTGGGGGGTTAGGACCTCAATCTATGACTTTAGGTGGGACCCAATTCAGGCCATAACAATGAGTGAAGGTTATTTTCAAGCGCAGCCTTTGCTAAAGAAGAGAAGAAACACACATTTATCCTCTAGTGATTCATCTCCCACTCTGGGGTTCATTCTCACCTCGAAGGGCCTGGGCGCAAAGTGGTACTCTGTACCGAGGGCTACCATGCGCCAGCCACTGTTCAGCACTTCGCATATATTCACCGACATCAGTCTTTCCTCCTCTCTTACATGTCACCTCTCTTCAGCGTGTTTGAGAAAGGGCGATAGGTTATCCCACAACCGTTCCCAAGGTCCCTATCTTACCACTCCTCCTCACACCAGCTGTTCCTCCTGTTCCGTCAGGGCCACTCTTCGCTTTGCTGTTGACCATGATCCAGAGAAACCCTGGGCTGAAGTCCCCTTAGTACCATATGCCTGCTTTTTTAGAAGGCTTTGCAGAGGGGGAGGTGGAAATAGGGCAGACCACACCTGTCTTTGTGGCCCCATCCATGACTCCGCTCTGTAAAATCATCACCTTGTTAAACAAGTTCTGTCTGTTAGGGTAATTTTGATGGCAAGTAAGAGCAAATCGAACTCAAAGTGGCTTCAATAATAAAAGGAATGTATTGGCTGACATAAATGAAAAGCCTGCAGATGGAGTGGGCTTTAGGCAAGGGTTGATCCAGCCGTTCAGCAATGCCACTAGGAACTCATTTTTTTTTTTTTGAGACGGAGTCTTGCTCTGTCACCCAGGCTGGAGTACAGTGGCGTGATCTCGGCTCACTGCAAGCTCTGCCTCCCAGGTTCATGCCATTCTCCTGCTTCAGCCTCCCACGTAGCTGGGACTACAGGCACCCACCACCACACCCAGCTAATTTTTTGTATTTTCAGTAGAGACGGGATTTCACCGTGTTAGCCAGGATGGTCTCGATCTCCTGACCTCATGATCCGCCTGCCTTGGCCTCCCAAAATGCTGGGATTACAGGCGTGAGCCATGGAGCTCGACCATCTTTTTTTTTTCCTAACGTGAAAACGTCTTTAATCTTCACACTTAAAAAAGTATTATTTATTGATGAAAAACTATTTTTTTCATCAACTGTAAGTCTTTGCTCCCTTTGCTTTTTAAAAAATTTTTAAATTTTGTGAGTACATTGCAGGTATATATATTTCTGGGGTAAATGAGGTGTTTTGTTTGTTTGTTTCTTTTTTTGTTTGAGACAGAGTCTCGCACTGTTGCCCAGGCTAGAGTGTAGAGGCAGATCTCTGCTCACTGCAACCTCCACCTCCCGGGTTGAAGCCATTCTCCCACCTCAGCCTCCCGAGTAGCTGGGATTACAGGCACCTGCCATCATCCCTGGCTAATTTTTGTATTTTTGTAGAGACGGGGTTTTGCCATGTTGGCCAGGCTGGTCTTGAACTCCTGACCTCAGGTGATCTGCCTGGGTCGGCCTCCCAAAGTGCTGAGATTACAGGGGTGAGCTACTGCACCAGGCCAACATGAGGTGCTTTTGATACAAGGATGCAATGTGTAATAATCACATCATGGACAGTGGGATAGGAACTCACCTTTCTTTCCATCTCTTGTCCCTGTTTTCCTGGTATTGGTTTCCTTCAAAGGCCCTCTCCCCTCTTTGGTTACAAGATGGCCACTAGCGTCCTGCAGATTTAGCTGGAAGAATAGCCTTCTCCCATCTGGGTCAGAAGTCCTCAGCATGCCTCTGATTGGACATTTTTGGTCACATGTTCATCTCTGAACCAATCAGTGTGGCTGTGGATAGGGTGGGACCACCCTGATTGGCTCAGAAAAACAAGGACCCCTTTCTGGGGCTGGAGGGTGGTGGTAGAATCTCGGCCCCACCCGGAACCACGTGGTTGCTGCAAGACTTGGGCTGCAAAAAGGCAGCTTGACACAGACGTCAGGGGGCTCAGCTTTGTCATCCACAACACGAGTTACTAGATTTCGCTGGGGGGTGGAGCAAACAAAGCCTAATGACAGCATGAAAGGAAAATTGTATGTATGTAAAATATGCCTTGTCCAGTGATCCAGGGGGAGGGTCTTTAAGGAATACCCTTGTTGTAGCCAGAAGTATGGTCCCCACCAAGGAAATTCCACGCCCTAATTTCTGGGACTGTCAATACGTTATAGTGCCCCTGAACATGTTACTTTAATGGGGCAAAATGTTTGCAGATGTAATCAGTTGAACTTCAAATAGGGAGATTATCCTGGATTATCTGGGTGGGCCCAATATGTTATGTTGTTGTATTATACTGGCCCACCCAGATAAAGCAGAGGCAGAAGAGGAAATCAGAGAAATTCGAAGTACAAGAAGGCTTGGATGTGCCACTGCTAGCTTGAGGATGGAAGAGTCCACACGAGAAGGGACACAGTTGCTCAGAATTGAATTCTGCCAAGAATTGCAATGAGCCTAGAAGTAGCTTCTCCCCAGAGCCTTCAGATTAAAGCCCAGCACAGTCAACACCTTGATTTTGGCCTGGGAGACCCTCAGCCACCTATCCAACCCAGCTGTGTGGACTTCTGACCTACAGAATTATAAATGAGTGTTGTTTGAAGCCACTAAACTTGTGGTAATTTGTTACAGAGCAGGAGGAAATGAGCATGTCCCCATGGGCTGCAGTTCTGGCTTGTTGCCTACTGGCGGGGGCCCTTTCTACAAGAGGACCCACTTCTCATAGATTCCAGCGTATGACCTTTCCGCCCCTCTTGGTAAAATCCTCCCTACTCCACCAAAGCACGATGGTCTTCTCCTGGGCTCAGCATCTCCCAATCTAGTATACTTTCCTCAAATAGGAGTTACTCCATTTTTAATAATACCCCAGGCTCCAGCAAGACATTCCAATCCAGAACAGTCCAGAGTGGCCATAGGCACACTTGGTCCTGTCCCCTTTGGGATCTTTCCATGCGTATGGGCCCCAACACACTTCATTATTCTTACAATTGTCTCCTACGCTCACTCCAGCCAGGCTCTGCCCTCACCTGCTCTGCACGTCATTTAAACTGCAACCTCTTGGTTGCAGAACCAATGGTCAACTCTCAGTCTTCATCTTACTTGGCCTATCCGCAGCGTTTCAACCAATAGATCTTTGAAACACTTTCCTTCTTTCTTTTTCTTTTCCTTTTTTTTTTTTTTGAGACAGAGTCTCACTCTGTTGCCCAGGCTGGAGTGCAGTGGCACGATCTCGGCTCACTGCAACCTCCGCCTCCCGGGTTCAAGCGATTCTCCTGCCTCAGCCTACCGAGTAGCTGGGACTACAGGGGCATGCCACCATGCCTAGGTAATTTTCGTATTTTTAGTAGAGACGGGGTTTCACCATATTGGCCAGGGTGGTCTCCAACTCCTGACCTCAAGTGATCTGCCTGCCTCGGCCTCCCAAAGTGCTGGGATTACAGGCATGAGCCACCGCACCTGGCCTGAAACACTTTCTACCATTGACTCCCAGGCCACTACGCTCTCTGCCTTCACCTTTCTCTCTCTACCCCATCCTTCTGTCCTTGCTAATTTCTCTCCTCCCTGTATCTTAGGACTGTCCCCAGAGCCTAATGCTTGAGAGTCCTTTTATGCCTAGAACACCATCCACACACAGGTCACTCCCCAAAGAACATCTCCAGCCAGGCAGCCTCTACCCAGGGCTCAGTTACCACTCCAGCCTGTCCATGTGGATGGTCAACTTGACATCACAAGGTGACCACGGCCAAGACCAGACTCCTCATCCCCCCACCAATGACACCTGCTGTACTCCCAGCCTTACTTTTCTCAGTGAATGTACCCTTCATCCTTCTGGTTGTTCAGGTCCAAAACCTCGGCCTTGAACTTGACTCCTCTCCCCCACACCCTGCCTCTAATGCATCAGCAAATTCTGTGTGTGCTGCCTACAAAACACAGCTGTACCCTTACCACGTCCACCACCCCCATCACCTCCAGCTTCTTGCCAACATCCTGTTCCAAGCCTCCATAATCTCTCACTTGGATAGTTACAATAGCCTCTTTTTTTTTTGAGTCTCACTCTGTCTCCTAGGCTGGAGTGCAGTGGCTCGATCTGCAACCTCTGCCTCCTGGGTTCAAGCAATTCTCCTGCCTCAGCCTCTTGAGTAGCTGGGATTACAGGCACCTGTCACCACGCCCGGCTAATTTTTTTTGTATTTTTAGTAGAGTCAGGGTTTTGCCATGTTGGCAAGCCGGTCTCAAACTCCTGACCTCAAGTGATCCACTCACCTTGGCCTCCCAAAGTGTTATGATTACAGGTGTGAGTCACTGTACCCAGTCCTCTTTTTTTAATTTAATTTTTTATTGCGGTAAAATAAATAACATAAAATTTACAATTTTAGCCCTTTTGAAATATACAGTTCAGTGGCATTAAGTGCATTCACAATGTTGGGCAAACATCACTCCTATTTCCAGAACTTTCTTATCTTTTCAAACAGAAACTCTGTACCCATTAAACATTAACCTCCCATTCTCCCCTCCCCATGCCCTGGTAACAACGCTTCTGCTTTCTGTCTCCATGGATTGGCCTGTTCTGGGTACATATCTCATGTAAATGGAATCGTGCAATAGTTGCCCTTTTGCGTCTGGCTAATTTCCCTTAGCGAAATGTACAACAGCCTCTTGACTGGTCTCCCTGCTTCCTTCCACCTTTTCCCTCTTAAGTTCATTTTCAACAAAACTGCCAGAGCGATCCTTTGAAAATGCAGGTCAGAACTTCTCACTGCTCTGCCCACATCTGCCAGTGGCTTCTCAGCTCCCTTAGAGTAAAATGCAGTCTACAGTATCACGAACTCATCTTCTGCTCTGCTGCCCCTGCTCCCTCCTTTTATCCGCAGTGGCCTCCTTGCGTCACTCAAACACACAGGATACATGCTCACCTCAGGGCCTTTGCACAGGCAGCACCCTCTGCCTGGGACTCCCTGTCTTCCTCCAGATGGCGACATGACTTAATCTCACCTGCTAGCCTCTGCTCAGTTGGCACCTGGGTGACACCTGCCCCCACCCCACTCCTTATCTCCTTTTCCCACTTAATTTTTTTCTAAGCACTCATCATTTGGAAAGTATATAACATGCTACGTCATGTACTTGTTTTGTTTATTGAGGATCTCCTCTTAAATTCTAGTAAGTCCTCCATAAAGACAGGGATTTTGCCTGACATACTCACTGCTGTATCCCAGAGCCCAGAACTGTGCCTGGCACACAGTAGGCACACAATAAGTATTTGGTAGCTGAGTTACTGAATGTATGGGAAGCTGTTGGTATGAACCTAGGATGAACGGTTCTCTAGCCCTAGCTACACAGTGCCATCACCTAGGAAAATTGTTATGTAGAGATGGAGTCTGGATATGTTACCCAGGTTGGTCTCAAACTCCTGGACTCAATTGATCCTCCCATCTCAGCCTCCCAAAATGCTGGGATTATAGGCATGAGCCTTCATGCCCAGTCAAGGGAATTTTTTTTTAACTGACTTCAGGCCAGGCATGGTGGCTCATGCCTGTAATCTCAACATTTTGGAATGCCAAGGCAGGAAGATTGCTTGAGCCAGGGAAGTCAAGGCTTCAGTGAGCTGTGATCATACCACTGCACTGCAGCCTGTGACAGAGTGTGACCCTGTCTCGAAACAAAACAAAACAAAACCTTGACCTTTAGGACAACAAAATAGAATATCTAGTGGTGAGGTCTGAACATCAGTATCTTTTTCTTTACATTTCCTAGGTTATTTTAATGTGCAGCTTGCATTGAAAATCAGGGTTTTACCCAAACACATCCCTAATGACAAATATTAATTCTCAGAAGTAATACGTGTAAACCCACAATGAGGAAATGACATTTTCCTAACGGCCCCAATAATTTGCAGTATTGCCTTTCACAGTGGAGCAGGCCACACATTCTATTTCCTCCCCACTCCATGTCAATCAAGCTCCTGTACCTGCTACAAATCAAGAACAGCCTAGTGACTACTGGATTAGATGCAGCCAGACTAGCATATTCTGCTAAAATGTAGAAGTACTTCTTTGTAAGGGTCAGAGTAACTTGAGAGTCAGTGGTCATCTTCTCTCCAGGCCTCTGTCCAGAAGTGGCATTGAGCAAGGAAGTAGTCTTGTTCTTCTAGTTCCTTAATTTAATTTTTAAAACAACTGTACAAGGTAGCCGATCATCTCAATTTGCTGATGGGAAAAAAAGGCTCAGCAAGATAAACTCACCAGGGTCATACGCGAATAAATGTCAGGATCGGAGACGCTAACTCAGATTGTTGGACTCCAGAGCTCGTTATATTTTAACCACCATGCCCTGGGCTTCTGGGGCACGGGGCAGCAGATGATATAGGGTTGGGTTCCTGGGAGCCCACGCTGAAACTGGAGGGACCACACGGGCTAATCACTCACCTTCTAGAAGTCTTTTGTTTGCAGACAAGTTCAAGCTCTAACCCAGAGAGATCAGACAGGAAGAGGAATAAAAGCAAGAGGCATGCCTGGGCACAGTGGCTCACACCTGTAATCGCAGCCCTTTAGGAGGCTGAGGTGGACAGATCACCTGAAGTCAGGAGTTCGAGACCAGCCTAGGCAACATGGCGAGACCCTGCATCTACTAACAATACAAATATTAGCCGGGCCTGATGGTGGTGCCTGTAACCCCAGCTACTCGGGAGGCTGAGGCAGGAGATTCACTTGAACCCAGGAGGTGGAGGCTGCAGTGAGCCAAGATTGTGCCACTGAACTCCAGCCTGGGTGACAGAGTGAGACTCTGTCTCAAAAAATAAAAAATAAAAAAAAGCAAAAGGCTGTTATGGATTGAACTGTGTCTCCCCAAAATTCATACGTTAGAGTCCTAAACCCCAGTACATCAGAATGTGGCTGTATTTGAAGCCAGGGCCTTTACAGAGGGGAGAAAGTTAAAATGGGGCAGTTAGGGTGGGCCCTAATCCAGTCTGACTGGTGTCCTTGTAAGAAGAGAAGATTTGGACACACAGAGACACCAGGGGCACACACAGAGGAAAGAGCACGTGAGGACGCAGGGAGAAGGTGACTATCTTCTTCCATTTATTAAACTCACAGGCCACAAGATGAAATAACATGTTATGAAGAAAACAGGGAGTGTTGGCTTCAGATCTTATCTCCGCATATATTTTCTGGGACAATACCGACTGGGTCACTAAATATTTTGGAAGAGATATAGGGAGAGGCAATGGCTGATGACCGAATGTGAGGATGGTGCAAAGGTTATCTGTCCCCAGAGGAGCTTTGCACACAGGCAGAGGTGGCCTGTCTAAGGATGATCCTTGTGCAGTGCCATTCATGGTAGCAGAGTTTGGAGTAACCTATGTGTCCGTCAGTAGGGGAATGGGTAAGTAAAATATAGTATGGGCACGCAATGGAATACTATGTAGGTGACAAAAGGAATGAACTAGAATGATCTATAGCAACATGTTTGAAGGCAAAAACCTAACAGCAGCCAGGCACGGTGGCTCATGCCTATAATCCCAGCCCTTTGGTAGGGAATGTGGGTGGATGACATGAGGTCAGGAGTTCAGGACCAGCCTGGCCAGTATGGTGAAACCCCGTCTGTACTAAAAACACAAAAATTAGCTGGGCGTGGTGGCACGTGCCTGTAATCCCAGCTACTCGGGAGGCTGAGGCAGCAGAATCACTTTAACCCGGGAGGCGGAGGTTGCAGTGAACTGAGATAGTGCCACTGCACTTCAGCCTGGGTGACAAAGTGAGACTCCGTCTCAAACAAACACCTAGTAGCAATGAATATAAAACTAAAATAAAATTTGTTATAGCATAATGCTTTTTTTTTTTTTTTTTGAGACAAGGTCTTGCTCTCTTGCCCAAGCCAGAGTACAGTGGCACAATCACGGCTCACTGCAGTCTCAACCTCCTGGGCGCAAGTGATCCTCCCGCCTCAGCCTCTCAAGTAGCTGGGACCACAGGCGCATGCTATCACGCCCAGCTAGCACAATATCTTCTAAAAAATCTTTTGAAAGCATTCACAAAACAACAAACACTAAATATTTACATACGTTAGAGGACAAGTATGGACATGGATTCAAAGCACAATGGGTGATTTTGAGAAGAAAAGGAATGGAATTGGGGATGAGGCATAAGGGGGAAATGAAACATAATAAAACTATAGCTAATGATAAAGGCTAACACAGACAGTTAACTCTGTGCTGGGCACTTCTCTGGGTTGCGTTCATCAAAAAGTCATGTCATTTTCACTGTGAGGTAGGTAGTATTATTTCTCTGTTTTACAAAGAAGAGAACTAAGGCACAGAGAAGTTGAGTGACTTACAAAAGGCAGCACAGCTAGGAGTTGAGGGTGCTGAACTCTCAGAGCCAGGCAGTCTGGTTCCAGACCCTGCCCTGGGAACCATTACACCATCCTGGGGAGAAAAAACAAAACAAAACAAAAAAAAAACATTGATTCCGCAACACACCCATTTTCTACATCTGGAGACGGAGTGGACAGGTTTCTTTAAAGCAAGAAGGTAGACATCAGGGTAATGCAACTCGAATCTAGGTTTCCACAGCATGCCTGACAGATCTCACTTGCCCACACAGTGACTGCGGAATTCAAAGGCAAGGCTGTCTCTTCATCCTCAGAACAGTCAGCCTCCGATCCCTTTAGGATCGAGTCTCTCCTTGTTTCTCCTTGGCGTGTTTAGGTTGCAGGAGTGCATTAAACCTGCGTTTGCCATCTGATGGAAGTGGAGGATAATAATAGTAATATCTATCCCCCACCCTTTCCTTGTTTTTAAGATAGAGGCCCGCTCTGTCACCCAGGCTGGAGTGCAGTGGCGCGATCTTGGCTCACTGCAACCTCCACCTCCTGGGTTCAAGCGATTCTCCTGCCTCAGCCTCCCGAGTAGCTGGGATTACTAGGGCACGCCACCACACCTGGCTAATTTTTGTATTTTTAGTAGAGATTGTATTTTCACCATGTCGGCCAGGCTAGTCTCCAACTCCTGACCTCAAGTGATTTGCCCGCCTTGGCCTCCAAAAGTGCTGGGATTATAGGCTTGAGCCACTGCTCACCCTATTCCCTCTTAGTACCTGGCACTATGTCACACACCTTTGACAAACATGATTTCATTCAGTCCTTATGGCAGCCCTCTGAGGCAGACACGGAAGTCCCCTATTGCAAAGGCAAAAATGCTCAGCCCTGCAGAGGCCAAGCGATCCATCCAAAGTTAATCAGCCATGAAATGGCAGAGCCAGGCCTCAGACTCCAAAACCTGTCCTGTCCCTCTGCCTGCCTGCCACCCACCAAGCCAGTGACTGACAAGCAGGCTGGCCAGGAAGGTCCCCTGGAGGCCTGCAGATGCCACCAGGATCCCTGCAGGGAAATCTGCGCAGGGACTAAGGAAAAGCTAGGCACAAGAGGACATCTTTTCTTTGCAGCACGAGAGTGTAAGCACAACATTCATGTTATAGGCCCTTCCACAGGCCATGCGGTGATTCGCAGCATCAAATGGGGGGTTTGGGGAGAACTGCCTTAGAGCAGTTAGGGCGGGCTGTTCCATCACACTTATCCCAGGGTGCTTTTAAAAATCAGAGTCCTGGCCTCCACCCCAGACCTATTAAATCAGAATCTGTGGGATGGCCACTGGTACCTCTAGTTTTTGTTTTGTTTTGTTTTTCTGAGACGGGGTTCTGCTGTTGCCCAGGCTGGAGTATAGTGGCGTCATCTTGGCTCACTGCAGCCTCAGCCTCCACCTCCCGGCTTCAAGCGATTCTCCTGCCTCAGTCTCCCAAGTAGCTGGGACTACAGGTGCGTGCCACCACACCCGGCTAATTTTTGTACTTTCAGTAGAGACAGGGTTTCACCATGTTGCCCAGGCTGGTCTCGAACTCCTGGCCTCAAGTGATCTGCCCGCTTCGGCCTCCCAAAGTGTTGGGATTATAGGCGTGAGCCACCGCACCGGGCCTTGTTTGGTTTTTGAGACATAGTCTCTCTCTGTTGCCCAGGCTGGAGTTCAGTGGTGCCATCTTGGCTCACTGCAGCCTCAACCTCCTGGGCTCAAGCGATCCTCCCATCCCTCAGCCTCTCGAGTAGCTGGGACCATGGCTGTGCACCACAACACCTGGCTGATTTTTGTATTTTTTGTAGAGATGGGGTCTTGCTATGTTGCCCAGGCTGAACTCAAACTCTTGGGCTCAAGTGATTTCCCCACCTTGGTCTCCAAAGTGCTGGGATTAGAGGCATAAGCCACTGCAGCCAGCCTTGTATCTCTATTTTTGACAAGCCCCCATGTAAGCCATTGGAACACTGAAGTTTTAAGGTTTTTTTTCTTTTTTTCTTTTTAAGACATAGTCTCACCCTGCCGCCCAGCCTGGAGTGCAGTGGTACGATCTCGGCTCACTGCAACCTCCACTTCCCGGGTTCAAGCAGTTCTCTGCCTCATCCTCCTGAGTAGCTGGGATTACATGCACACGCCACCACACCTGGCTAATTTTTTTTTTTAGTAGAGACGGGGTTTCACCATCTTGGCCAAGCTGGTCTTGAACTCCTGACCTCATCATCCACCTGCCTCAGCCTCCCAAAGTGCTGGGATTACAGGCATGAGCCACCACACACAGCCAAAGTTGTAAGTCTTACTGGCTGTTACGGATTGAATTGTGTCTTCTCCTCCCCCTAAATCCATATGATGAAGTGCTAACCTCCAGTCCCTCAGAACCTGCGGTTATTTGGGGATAGGGTCTGTAAAGAGATAATCAAGTTAAAATGAGGTCATTAGAGTGGCCTGGATCCAACATGACTGGTGTCCTTATAAAAAGGGAACATTTGGACACAAAGACATGCACAGAAGGAAGACCATGAGAAGAGACAAAGGGAGAAGATGGCCATTTACAAGCCAAGGAGAGAGGCCTAGAACGGGTCTTCTCCTCCCCACGCTGCTGACCCCTCGACCTCGGACTTCTGGTCTCCAGAACTGAGAGACAATAAATTTCCATTGTTGAAGCCACTCAGCTTGTGGTATTTTGCTTTACAGCAGCCTGAGCTAAGATACTGGCTCTGCAGAGAGAAGGATCTCGGTGGTCTGTCTGTCTCACTACCAAGGGGCTGCAGGGCCGGGGCACCCAGAATCTTCTGAGCTGCAAAGCCCAGATAGGAATTAGGATCCACTTTCCAGCAAACACGGGAGGAAGCAGCTCACACAAAGTTCTTCGAGTGAAGTAATCTGAGAACAGCAGAAAAACCAGCTGGGGTGACACAGTGTCTGTTTTCTGGGACAGAGAGGAACAAATGGGACAAAAAGGTCTGGCCTGAGGAGCCGAAAAAAAGTGGGAGAAAGAGAGAAAGAGTAAGTCAGAAAAAAAGGAGAAAAGATTAAAAGGCAAAAAAAAAAAAAAAAAAAAAAAAAGCCGGGGGAGAACCTGGGATCCCGGGAGATGATAGTTTTCATTCATCATTTGTTCGTAACTTACTGGCTGCCTCTAGGGGGTCTTCTTTTCTCTACTTGCAGGAGTTTCAAAAATAAGACCCTTTGTTGGTATTCTGAGCGAGCGTGTTACTTTATAAAATCAATGCACCTCTGAAGGGTTCCTGTATTCCAGCATGTGTCCTCTTGGTTCTCCAAGATTCCAGGCTGCTGTCCCCACTCTGTGCCCCTAGAACGGGGCAGGGGTTGCAGGAAGTGATGCCAGCCACTTAATGAGCCGTCTTCTGGCCTCTCCAGTGACGTCAAGAGCCCTTTGTTCCCTCCACAGAGGCCTTGAGGCTCCAGGCCCTGGAAGTCCTGCCTTTGAAAGGAGAGAGCAACTGCAGTGTGGGGTGCTGTCTCCAGGTTTCCCGCTGGGCTCAGGGCAGGAACCCCGAGTCCCCCGTCCTTAGCACATAGCCCTTAGTCAGTAGCAGCTGGTGAGTAACTGTGTATTGATGGGCGGACCTCATGAATACACGGCTTCTAACTGGGTCACCTAAGGCTTTAGGATGGCAGCCACACTGCATTTTTCTACCCCACCCTCCGCGAGCTGAATTATTTCCCTTCCAGACTAAAAATTCCCCTATTTACAATTAGATCTACTTCCCTCTCTCCCTACCCTAAGAAATGGAAGAGGATTCGCATGCAATCCTAGCCTGCTGCAGCTGGAGGGAGTCTTAGCCATCTTACTGTTGTCTACCCCTAATTTTATTGATGAGGAAAACGAGGCTCAAAAAATGCAGCTCCATTGTCACCCAGACAATCAGTGACACTCTCAAGTCCCTGCGGAAATTTTTCTATGATACCAAAGCCAAATTCTAGGCCCCCAACAGGCTGGAGACTTAGAAGGGGTATGAGGAAAGGGTTTCCTGATTAGGTTAATTTTCAAAACAGAGCAGAGACTCTAAGCACTTTCCTTTTCTGGGCCTTTGCATGCACTGTGCCCCTGCCTGAAATCCTCCAAACCGATGCCTCTTTCACTTAGGAAACATCGTTCTCTTCTTCAGATCTGAACTTGAACATCATTTCCCCAGAAAAACCATTTCTGATTCCCCAGACTTGAGCAGGACCTAATGATGAATGTTCCCTCAACACCTGCTTTCTCTTTTGGAGCACATGTAATTGCATCATTAGTGGGTACTTAGTCGTTTAATGTCCATCTGCTGCTAACGTATAAACTCCAGGCAGGAGCCACGTCTTTCCCATGCCTCTGTTCCCAGTAACCCAAGAGTACAATGCATACAGCCGGTAGTTCATCAATGCATGCTGATTTGATGGCTGAACTTGCATATTAAGGACTGAAAGAAGTTCTGCAAGAGGGCCGTGCTGGTGGCTTATGCCTGTGATCCTGGTGCTTTGGGAAGCTGAGACAGGAGGATGGCTTGAGGCCAGGAGTTCAACACTGCAGTAAGCTATGATTGCACCACTGCAAGACCTTGTCTCAAAAAAAAAAAAAAAAATGCAATAAAAAACCTATGTAACTTTGCTTTAATTTCACATTTCCCATACTTACACTTCCCAGACTTACTAATACACTTTTTTGTATTAGTCTGTTCTCGTGCTACTAATAAAGACATACCTGAGACTGGGTAATTCATAAAGGAAAGAGGTTTAATGGACTCACAGTTCCATGTGGCTGGGGAGGCCTCACAATCATGGTGGAAGGCAAAGAAGCAAATGCACATCTTACATGGTGGCAGGCAAGAGTGTGCAGGGGAACTCCCCTTTATAAAACTGGGTGCCGGGCACGGTGGGTCACGCCTGTAATCCCAGCACTTTGGGAGACCAAGGAGGGCAGATCATGAGGTTGAGAGATCGAGACCACCCTGGCCAACATGGTGAAACTCCACCTTTACTAAAAATACAAAAATCAGCTGGGTGTGGTGACACGTGCCTGTAGTCCCAGCTACTTGGGAGGCTGAGGCAGGAGAATCATTTGAACCCGGGAGGTGGAGGTTGCAGTGAGCCGAGATTGTGCCACTGCACTCCAGCCTGGCAACAGAGCAAGACTCCCTCTCAAAAAAAAAAAAAAAAAAAAAGAAAAGAAAAGAAAAAACCGTCAGATCTCATGAGACTTACTATCATGAGAACAGCACAGGAAAAACCCACCCCCATGATTCAATTACCTCCCACCAGGTCCCTCCCACAACACATAGGAATTATGGGAGCTACGATTTGAGATTTGGGTGGGGACACAGCCAAATCATATCACTTTTCCTGAGAAACAATGACAGTCTGAGGAGCTAGATCTATTCACATAACAAGGACACACTTTGGAAAATGCTGTGCTGGACTAGTTGCAGACTGCCAAAAAATAAACAAAAGCAAAACATAACACACTGCTGGCGCTCCCTGTCCCTCATCCCAGAGAGCACTGCACGTGGCTTCTGCATCAGAGATGGAAACAAATTTGAACCACAGTTCCCATGGCCACCCGAGAAAAGAAAGTGCAGGGCCTTCCTCCCCTGATCTGGACTCTCAGATCACATAGATCTGCAGAATTTTAGGACTCAACAATCAGGTGGTCACAGAAACAGAGATGTGCAGAATCTCCACTTTCAGAGACACACACAGACATACCCGGGCAGGTCTGGCCCTGTGCGGCCAGTAGGAGGTGCTCCTCCTGACGTGTGCATATGGTCACATCTCATTTTATTTATTCATTTATTTTTATTTTTTATTTTTTTACAGACCGGGCCTAGCCTCACTCTGTCACCCAGGCTGAAGTTCAGTGGTGTGATCATAGCTCACTGCAGCCTCAAATTCCTGGGCTCAAGCAGTCCTCCTGCCTCAGCCTCCCTGGGTTCCTGCAGCTCTTCCAAAGAGGGCAGACAGTGAAATTAGCATTGATCATGAATTCCTTAAGGCCAGGACAGGGTCAGGCTCTCAATCAGCGTGGAGGAGGAAGGCAGATATTTGAAGTGATCATGAGAGTTTGAGGAAACCAAGGGCCCACAAAGAGACAGTATCGGGCGCCAGACAGTGCCTGGACGATTCACTTATGCGTGGGAGATGAAACAAAGCAAAGGAGTAGGGCTCAGGGTGGGACCAGCCTGCAGCAACGTGAAACCGGGAGGAACAAGGCAGAGCAGGGAGGAGAGCCAGAAGGAATACCCATCTCTGGCGTCGCCTAGGAAATCAGAACCTGCTGGAGGGCCAGGGGTGCCCGGGAAGCACCAGCTCCTTCTTGGCCGGCAGGCGGTTTACATCTGTCCGATATCTCTGCTGGCTGCAGCTGCAGCACCTGGACCAGGGGCAGAGCCTGAAGGAAGCTCATCGAAAAGGGCTGTCCAAGAAGTGGAAAGTGGATCAAGGGTGAACACCCTGCTCAGGGGGAGGGGGCGGAGGAAGACGGCTGGCTGGCTCTGTAAATAAAGGAGCCATCTGTGACCTTTGGAAGCAGAAGACTTGCTGCTGCTGAGCGTGGAAACAGGAAGGACATTGAGGAAAGGGCAGAGAGGTGACAAGCATGGCCGATGCCATCCGCTCCGGCTGCAAAGGAAGAAGAGGAAAGGGCAGAAGGCAGAGGGACAGCGGGTTCAAGTTCAGATTGTTTTCATGTTAGGGAGATGCTCAAGGTTCTCCAGACAAATGATATGGACACACCAGGTTTCTTGCAGGTCCTGCTGTATGACCCAAATGTGGGGTGGGGTGGAGGAGTTTCACACAATGACCTTACAGTTGATGAGTAATCATTCATAATAATAGCAAAACAATGCTTCAGTAATATTTTAAATTGGTAGTTGCCTAAAAGTGTTCTCACGGTGAAGAGAAAAATTAATGTTAGGAATTGATAACACAGACAGACCTAGGGGCCTACCTGGGTATTTCATTCCATTCATTCAACAGATATTTCTTTTTTTCTTTTTTGTTTTAGACAGAGTCTCGCTCTGTCACCCAGGTTGGAGTGCAGTGGCGCAATCTCGGCTCACTGCAACCTCTGCCTCCCAGGTTCAAGCAATTCTCGTGCTTCAGCCTCCCAAGTAGATGGGACTACAGGCACCTGCCACCATGCCTGGCTAATTTTTGTATTTTATTTTATTTTATTTTTTAGTAGAGATGGGGTTTCACCATGTTGGCCAGGCGGGTCTCAAACTCCTGACCTCAAGTGATCCACCCACCTCAGCCTCCCAAAGTGCTGGGATTACAGGTGTGAGCCACTGCGCCCAGCCCCATTCACTCAACAAATATTTCCTGTTGAAATATTTTCTAGGAACTATTCTAAGCACCAGGGATACAGCAGTAAACAAAAATAGACCAACACCGCTGCCCCCATGGAGTTTACATTCCAGTGGATTCCAGCAGGAAACAGCTGTACGTGCCCAGTAGGTATGATGAAAGGATTATCTGCCAAGGTGTGAGTGAGGGGGACCTAGAGAAGGGGTACAGTGGTAACCACTGCCTGAGCCACAAGGGAGAAGGCAGGGACTGCTTAGGGACCCCAGGAAGAGGCTCAGAGGAGCGGTGGCCTCCAGCTAAGGGACCCAGCTCACCCAAGGAGATCCCCTGCTAGGAGGGGAGCCAGCTGGAGGAATAAGCCCCCTGACCTCACACTCCTTGGCCTCACCCGGAAGCCAGGAGGCCAGAGAGCCTGTTGCTCATTTCAGAGATCCTGGTGGAGAAGAGAGAGAGGGGTCTGCAGGGGCAGACAGATGCTGTGTGGCACACGGTACTTTCAATCCATCCTCCATACAGCTTAAATTCTGGGGCCCCTGCAAGTTTAGGAAGCGTGGGGAAGAGAGAGGAGGATGGCTGGGTACGGAAGGGAGAGATGGGAGCTGGGGGGAACAGTCTCACAGACTAGCTCTTTTCTCTCCTACAAACTTGATCTTGCAGAAACCCTCATACCCCAGCCACAGTTCTCTCCTGACCCACATTCGTAGAAAAGAACTCTAGACTAGAAGTCACAGCATCTGGATTTTAGTCATTTTTTTTTCAGCTCACTAGCTGTGCTCTTTACTTTTATTTATTGATTGAATCAGGGTCTTGCTATATTGCCCAGGCTGGTCTCAAACTCCTGGGCTCAAGCGATACTCCCACCTTGGCCTCCCAGAGTGCTGAGATTACAGGTGCGAGCCTCCATGCCCGACCTGCTAGCTGTATTCTTTGCTTGGGCTGCCATCGCAAATTCTCACACACTGGGAGGCTTAAAACAACCGAAATGTATGGTCTTACGTTTCTAGAGGGCAGAAGTCTGAAATCAAGGCATCGGCAGGGCCACGCTCTCTCCCAGGGCTCCAGGGGAGAATGTTTCCTGGCGCTTCCAGCTTCAGGTGGACCGTGCTAGTCCTTGGCTTATGGTAGCATAACTTACCTCTATAACTACATGCTCTCCTTCCCTGAAACTTTGTCAATGTATCTCAAATCTTCCCCTCCCTTCTGTTTTTTGTTTGTTTGTTTGTTTGTTTTTGTTTTGAGATGGAGTTTCGCTTTTGTTGCCCAGGCTGGAGTGCAATGGCGCCATCTCAGCTCACTGAAACCTCAGCCTCCAGGGTTCAAGCAATTCTCCTGCCTCAGCCTCCCAAGTAGCTGGGATTACAGGCATGCACCACCATGCCCGGCTAATTCTGAATTTTTAGTAGAGACAGGGTTTCTCCATGTTGGTCAGGCTGGTCTCGAACTCCTGACCTCAGGTGATCTGCCCGCCTCGGCCTCCCAAAGTGCTGGGATTACAGGTATGAGCCACCATGCCTGGCCTCCCCTTCCCTTCTCTTATGAGGACATCAGTCATACAATTTAGAGTTCACCCCAAATTCAGGAAGATCTCATCTCGAGATCCATAACTTAATTACATCTGCAAAGACCTATTTCCACATAAGGCCACATAAGACTTGGGACTTAGGCATGTCTTTGGAGGTGGGGACCAACCTTCAAAGCTAGTGTCATGGATTAATCCATGACACTAGCTACGGACAATTGCTTATTCCTTTTGAGTCTCAATTTTCTCACCTGTAAAATGCGAAATCTAACTTGAAAGGGTTGCTGTGGAGGTTTAGAAACATTAGGATCACATGGTACCATGGGGATGAACCTCAGACATCATGCTGTGAAAGAAGCTAGTCACAAAAAAACAAGAACTATACAATTTCCCTTATCTAAGGTTCCCAGAGTAGTCAAATTCATAGGAACAGAAAGGAGAATGGTGGTTACCAGGGGCTAGGGTAACCACAAGAATGGGGAGTTACCACTTAGTGGGTAACTAAGTTTCAGTTTTGCAACTTTTTCAGTTTTTTTGAAAAACTTCTAGAGATTGTTTGCAATGTGAATGTGCTTAACTAAAGTTTCAGTTTTGCAACTTTTTCAGTTTTTTTGAAAAACTTCTAGAGATTGTTTGCAATGTGAATGTGCTTAACACTACTGAACTGTACACTTAAAAATGGTTAAGCCCAGCGAGGCATGGTGGCTCACGCCTGTAATCCCAGCACTTTGGGAGGCTAAGGCAGGCAGATCACCTGAAGTCAGGAGTTCAAGACCAGCCTGGCCAACATGGTGGATCCCCGTTTCTACTAAAAATACAAAAATTAGCTGGGCATGATGGCACATGCCTGTAATCCCAGCTACCCAGGAGGCTGAGGCAGGAGAATCACTGGAACCTGGGAGGCGGAGGCTACAGTGAGCTGAGATCATGCCACTGCACTCCAGCCTGGGCGACAGAGCAAGACTCTGTCTCAAAAAAAAAAAAAAAAGGTTAAGCTGGCATTTTTTTTTTTAAGACAGAATCTTGCTCTGTCACCCAGGCTGGAGTATGGTGGTACAGTCTCCACCTCCTGGGTTGCAGCGATCCTCCTACCTCAGCCTCCCAAGTAGCTGTGACTACAGGCGCCCGCCACCACGCTCGGCTGATTTTTTGTATTTTTTGTAGAGATGGGGTTTCACCATGTTGCCGAGGCTGGTCTAGAACTCCTGAGCTCAAGCAATCCTCCTGCCTCGACCTCCGAAAGTGCTGAGATTATAGGTGTGAGCCATCATGCCTGGCCTAAGCTGGCAAATTTCATGTTTTTTTTTTTTTAACGACAATAAAAAAAAAATTGCATAAGGAACAACAAAAAAAGATGAGGTGATTGAACTGCAAGTGCTTTGTAAACTGGAAGGCACACTACACATACAAGGTGACTGCCATGTCCCAGACATACGCCGTGCCTGGTGCCTAGCAAGTGCTCACTCAATATTCACTGAGTGAGAGAATAATCTCTATTATTGTTATTATTTATGGTGGGAGGAAAGAGGACACGAGAGAGGGGAACTCCACAGCAGAAGCCTGCCCTGGTGATATGGTTTGGATGTCTGTCTTCTCCAAGTCTCGTGTTGAAGTGTAATCCCCAGTGTTGAAGGTGGGGTCTGATGGGAGGTGTTTGGGTCATGGGGCCCGATTCCTCATGAATGGCTTGGTGTCCCCACCCTTTTATCCTCCCCACCGCCGTAATGAGTTACCATGAGATTGAATGAGTCTGGGACCTCCCCCAACCTCGCGCGCTCTCTCTCTCTCTTGCTCCCTCTCTCACCATGAAATTCCTGCTTCCCCTTCGCCTTCTACCCTGAGTAAAAGCCTCCTGAGGCCTCCCCAGAAGCAGATGCTGGCGCCATGCATCTGCTTCTCGTACAGCCTGCAGAACTGTGAGCCAAAAATACACCTCTTTTCTTTCTAAAGTACCCAGTCTCAGGCATTCCTCTATGGCAACACAAAGTGGACCAAGACACCCGAGGATCAGAGGAAAAGTTTCAGGACTGCTGGGACCCCCAGGGAGAATTCCTGATCCCCCAAACCTGCGCCAGCTGGAAGAAAAGTTGTCCACTGTGTCATCACGTCTTGGAAGCATGGTGGAGTCCTGTGATTCCTATACAGAGGCCCCTTGGTGTTCCACAGTCACCATCTCCCTGCCCCCACATTTTCTGCAGGGGGAGGAGGTAGAAGCGGATTCTAACACCCCAAGAAAGAAAGGCAGGTGTACCGCAGAGGCAGGGCAGCTCGTGGATCACCTGTGTCTGGGGAGACCCTTGGGAATGGCTTAGGAGACCTCTGAAGAGGAACAGCTTCTCTGCATCCCACACCCAGAGCTAGCTGCTCCAGCAGAGAGGCCAGCACCATGGGGTTTGTCCCTTACGAGGGAAGGTCTGCTCCAGTCAGGACCTCTGGGCTCTCCCAGGAGGCTTGTTACTTTCTCACCCACTTTGGTGTAACTCCAAGAACACGTGGCACAAGGCTGTGCCTGTGCATTTTTTTTTTCCATTTGCATGGAGGCATCTCCGCCACTGAATCGCTATAAACATCAACATATGTTTCCTTTCATCCTGAAAAGACACCTTAAACTCACAGAATCCTTGCTGCCTTTGTTGCCTTTGAGAAACATCTCTTATTTGGGGCATCCCCAGGCACCCCGCAGCTCCAGTTCTTACTCTCTGCTGTACCCCCCTGAGAAGTCTACTATGGTGAAGGTGTGGGTGATTCCAGAACTCCAGGCACAAAGAGCCAGTATGCGCCCTGCTTGTATGGAAGCAGAAGTGGAATTGGCGTGAAGCCTCAGGCGGGAGGGGATGTGTTTGAACTCTCCCCCACTGAGTGTACATGCACTAGTGAAGGAAACCTGGGTAGCCATGGCAATCTAGATAAAAGGACACCCACGCATATTCCCACGCACTCCCACACACCAGGACCACACGCATGCTTCAAAGAATCTGCCAGACTCCAGCCACGCCTGGGGAGAAGGGAGCCCAGAGAGCCAGGGGTGTTTGCCTGGGATAAGGCGTGTGCACCCCAAGCCTGTTCTTAGCCTTCTGGAATTCCCTTATCCTCATGAGGGACTGTTGTAAAAGTCACAGGAGACAGGAGGCATCTACTATTGGGTGTGGTGGAGAAAGAAAATATGGACGTTTTGAAAGACTTGAAGGTCTTGGTTGGGAAAAATCCCTGCTGGATTTTGCAGGGGCCAGTTCAGGAGGGGGCAGTTTTAGAGAATAAAGACACTGATTCATCAGGGCCCTTATGTCCCAGCCTCTGAATGGCACAGGGTAGACCTTCTCCTCTGACCTGATGGCCGGAAAAGTCTGGAAAGCCTTCTCTGGAATCCCAAACAGAGGGGCTGGTGAGGCCGGCCTCAGCCCAGCACTCAGCGCCCATCCCCAGGAGGAAATCTCAGTCCAAGGACAGAAGCCAAGCAGAACCCCGGGCCCTGGTCCCAGTCCCCCCTGCAAATGTGCTTGAAAATTCACCCAACTACAAGGGTGATGCCTTTGCACCACAGACATGCTCAAGACTAAGAAGCGCCTCTGAGGATGGGTGGAGTGGAATCTACATTTGGCCCTGAATAAAGAACTGTCCTTTCATAAACGGAGCTGGCATGGCAGGGAGTGAGGCGGGCGAGGGGGGCAAAGGCCTCGCTGGCACTGGGGACAATGAGCGACCTCTATGCTCCAATCCCTGCCAGCCAGCAGGCCCAAGATCTCTGGCTGAACAGAGGGGCCATCTTTGTATCAGCCACCTCCCCCGGGGACCCTGCTTCCCTCCCTTGTGGGACAAGCTGACCAAGGGCCAGAGTCTACGAGGAGCCAAAGGGGAGGCTGCTTGGGATCTTGGCCATCCAAACTCACAGCAGCAATGCACGCTCTCTGTTGCAGTGCAAAAGATGCATTCAGCCTGCTGGAAGCTACCTGTCCCATCTCAGAGATAGAGAGAGAAAGGGACTGGGAAGGATGGACAGAAAGGGGAAAACATATGGCGAATAACTTGTTTTCTCTCTCCAGCTGGTTCCGGAGAGTGGTTGGAACCACACAGGATGCCTGCAGAGAAAACTCCAGACAGTGGATGAAGCCCAGATTAAGAAAGGGGCTGTTCACTTTGGGAGACCAAGGCTAGAGGATCACTTGAGGTCAGGAGTTCTAGACCAGCTGGGCCAACATGGCGAAATCCTGTCTGTATTAAAAATACAAAAATTATCTGGGTGTAGTGGCGCATGCCTGTAATCCCAGCTGCCAGGAGGCTGAAGCAAGAGAATCGCTTGAATCCAAGAGGCGGAGGTTGCAGTGAGCCGAGATCATACCACTGCACTCCAGCCTGGGTGACAGAGTGAGACTCTGTTTAAAAAAAAAAAAAAAAAAAATCAGGGGGCTATTGTTGACACCCATGCCCAGAAAGAACAGGCTGGATACAAGAGGGGGTGTCAGGTGCAGAGGACGGGGAGGTCCCATCAGAATGGAGGGAAGGCAGGCAGGGGTTAGGGGGAGCCAGTGAGAGGGGCAGGAGAGGGGCAGGTCATAGCTAAGTCTGGACCCTGAGCTGAATTGATCCGGGGAACCGGGGTAGGAGGAGCCAATCAAGATCAAAGACACAGCAGGGCCCACTTCACGGGACCAGACAGGGAGCTGCAGCTTCTCTGCAGTGTGCCTGCACCCCACCTCACAAAGACAGCAGGAAAGTGCCCACAGGAGGGAAAGAGGGAGGAGGAAGGGGCCCAGTGAGGGCTAAACTGTCACTGAGCATCCTGGAGAGACACTGGAATCCTCCCTGCCAGGCAGAACTGCCCTCTGCTTAGGGAAAATCACCCTATGGTGTCTGGTGTGCAAAGTGGGAAGCTCAGTCAACACAGGGGCTCACACCTACAATCAGCACTTTGGGAGTTCGTGGTGGGAGGATCAGATCACTTGAGGTCAGGAGTTTGAGACCAGCCTGGGCAACAAGGCAAGACCCCGCCCCCGCCCCCCACCTCGTTGTCTCTATAAAAAAGAAAACAGTGTAAAGCTAAAACATGCCCCCTTGTTTGGGAGATGCTGTTTGCTGAGAAGCTGACTTTGGTGGTTTAAAACTTCAGAGGGTTCTCTAAGGCTCTGAGTCTTCAAGAGTGCCTCTTTTCTCTGCCTGTGTTTGGAGGACACTTGGCAGGAACCGAAGCACAATGTTTTGGTGATGAATGGGGGAGGAGATCGTTTCTGGTTGTTGTTGTTGTTGTTGTTGTTGAGTTTTGTTGTGTGAGTTGTTGATTCTCCCTAGGGGAAGGAGCCTCACCTCCTGCTACCCCGGAGGCTGTGGAAGCGCCTGGGCTGGCCGTGCCTGCCTGGCAGGTGCCACGGTGTGTGCACAATTGAATTATTTGGAATGGGCCAAGTTTGGGCCACTGAATCCTCTTACTGTCTACTTGGCAGGCCTCTGGGCATGAGTAAGGGGTGGCCCTTCCCCTCTATCATTCTTGAAGAGCCCCATGCTGGGGTTAGGAAGCAAAGGCAGAGAGGGAGGTGGGAGAAAGAGAAACAGCAAAACGGCTTCCTTTCTCTGGTCCCCACCAGGTGAGGAAGTGGAGCTGGACTGCAAGGTCAAAGTCAGGACGGTTCAAGGGTGAGTTTGTTCCTGCCTCACAGAACCCTGATAGACAAAGAGTCATTCACTCTAGGCCTGTGGGCTGACAGTGTAGTTCATTTATTCAGCAAATATTTACCCAGCACTGCTTCAGGCCACTCACTGTGCTGTCATTCTCTGTGGAACAGTCTATTAAAAATAAAGTCTCACTGAAAGTTACCACTGACTTGAACTGTGCCCACACTTGGGCAAAAGTCCTGGAATTACTTGTTCTAGAAACTGTGGGAGGCACTCCTACGGGAAGGGGAGGGAGCCGTGGCTGGCGGTGGCCAAGGCACACCTCAAAGTGCTGGAGCAAACAGCAGGGTGAGCCACAGCCAGGATAGGGGTGTGAGACACGCTGGCATCCTTGGATGGTCCCAGAAACGCTCAGGAGGTGACCCCAGGAAAGGGGCTTATTTACTTTTACAGTAAAGCAAGATAAAAACGTAGCAGTGTTGGTATGAACATACATGCGACCCCACTCAGTGATAAGTGGGATACAGCTGCAGTAACAAACGGGATAATTTGTTTCAGAAGGAATAGGAGAGGGGACGAGCAATACAGTCAAATACAATATTGTTTTTTAAACTTACGTTCTGACCAAATTTCAAAAAATCTCAAACTTTATGTCAGGAGCCATCACAGACAAATCTACAACACTTGAACCCTGTAAAATGGGGAAGGGTCTGTACTGGCAGGTGACTCAGAATGTTGTTTGCACTGAGCTCCTTTTTACCAGTTAGCTTTCCTGAGGAAGACAGTCTGGGTGAGACCAGCTAAAGAAAGGAAGTGACTCTCAAAGTAGTGGCCAGATGGCCGAGCCACCGCCATCTTGTGAGGAAGCCTGAGCGCTGGGGGCAAATCCAGCCGTGCCTCTGTCTTCTTCTGGTGTGTGTTCTGTTTTCTCCTGAAGTGTGGGTTTTACGGTCATCCGTGGTGTAGCATGTGGCAGAATTTCCTTCTTTTTTAAGGTTGAATAATAGTCCATTGTATGGATAGACCATGTTTTGTTTATCCATTCTTCTGTCAGTGAACATTTGGGTTGCTTCCGCCTTTTGGCTATTGTGAATAATGCTGCTATGAACATCAGGGTACAAACATCTCCTTGACCCTCTACTTTCCATTCTTTTTGGTCTGTACCCAGAAGTGGAGTTGCTGGATCATATAGTAATTCTGTTTAATTGTTTGAGGAAAAGCCATATTGTTTCCAACATTCTGTGTTCTTCTGCTTTCTCCTGGAGTGTGAGTTGTATGGTCACAAACCTCAAGCATGCAGATGTAGGCTTTCTGTATTTTTCTATGATAATGTCATTTCTGTCTTGACAGCAGAAATAATCTTGTCACTTCCAGGAAAACCCAAGTCATATTACTGACTTCCCCAGTCATTTTGAATTAGTCAGATCAGGGTTTCCCTGTCCCCACTTCTTTCCCAGAAGGGCAAGCCACTGCTGCAGGGGTGGGGTGAGGAGGGGCCATCTTCTGTCCTCCAGGCATCTGCACAGATGCCACTGGCTCTGGCAGAGGTGACTTCTCCAAGACTTGAGCTTTTCCCAGATCCTCCTAAATCTATTTTGAACTTTTTTTAAATCGTATGTGCTGAATTGTTTTTAAATTGTGGTAAAGTGCACATACTGCATAAAATTTACCATCTCAGCCATTTTGAGGTCTACAGTTCAGTGGCACGAAGCACATTCACACTGTGGTGCTGCCTTCACCATCATCCATCTCCAGAAACTTTTCATCTTGCAGAACTGAAACTCTGTACCCATTAAACTACAACTCTCGGCTGGGCGCAGTGGCTCACGCCTGTAATCCCAGCACTTTGGGAGGACGAGGTGGGCGGATCACCTGAGGTCAGGAGTTTGAGACCAGCCTGGCCAGTATGGTGAAACCCCGTCTCTACTAAAAATACAAAAATTAGCCGGGCGTGGTGGCAGGCACCTGTATTCCCAGCTACTCAGGAGGCTGAGGCAGGAGAATCACTTGAACCTGGGAGGCGGAGGTTGCAGTGAGCCAAGGTTGCGCCATCGCACTCTAGCCTGGGCAACAAGAGCGAAACTCTGTCAAAAACAAACTACAATGCTCTATTTCCCCTGCCCACAGTCCCTGGCCACCACCATTCTACTTTCTGTTTCTATGAATTTGAGCACTTTAGGTACAGCAACGAGAATGGGAACCAGTAAGTGGAATCATATAGCATTTGTCTTTTTTATGTTGGCTTATTTCACTTAGCATAATGTCCTCAGTTCATCCATGTTGTAGCACATGGCAGAATTTCTTCCTCTTCTAAGGTTGTATCATATTCCATTGTGTGGCTAAACCACAGCTTCTTTATTCTTTCATCTGTCAATGAACATTTGGGTTGCTTCCACCTTTTGGCTATTGCAGATAATGCTGCTATGAACATCAGGGCACGAATATCTCTTTGAGTCTCTGCTTTAAGTTCTTTTGGGTCCATACCCAGAAACAGAATTGCTGGATCACGTGGTAATTCCATGTGTAATTTTCTGAGGAAGAGCCATGCTGTTTTCCATAGTGGCTGCACTATTTTTTTTTTTTTTTTTTTGAGATGGAGTCTGGCTCTGTCGCCCAGGCTGGAGTGCAGCGGCACAATCTCGGCTCGATGCAAGCTCCGCCTCCTGGGTTCACGCCATTCTCCTGACTCAGCCTCCCAAGTAGCTGGGACTACAGGCACCTGCCACCACACCCAGCTAATTTTTGTATTTTTAGTAGAGATGGGGTTTCACTGTGTTAGCCAGGATGGTCTCGATCTCCTGACCTCGTGATCCACCCGCCTCGGCCTCCCAAAGTGCTGGGATTACAGGCATGAGCCACCGCGCCCGGCCGCGGCTACACTATTTTACCTTCCCAACACCACTGCATGAGAGTTCCAGTTTCTCTGCTTCCTCAACAACACTTGTTATTTTCTGTCTTTTTGGTAGTAGCCATCCTCATGCATGTGCAGTGGCTTTTCATCACGATTCTATCTTGAATTTTTAAAAAGTTTACTTCTAGTCCCTTCCAGACTCTACCAGAGAAAAAGCCCTTTGTAGGGTATCCACATCAGAGTCTCGCTCTGTTCTCTGTGGTCTAAAAGGTTTTTTATTTTATTTTTTTTTTTTTTGAGACAGTCTTGCTCTGTCACCCAGGCTTAAGTGCAGTGGCATGGTCTCGGCTCACTGAAACCTCCACCTTCCAGGTTCAAGCGATTCTTCTGCCTCAGCCTCCCAAGTAGCTGGGATTATAGGCATGCACCACCACACCTAGCTAATTTTTGTATTTTTAGTAGAGACGGAGTTTCACCATGTTGGCCAGGCTGGTCTCAAACTCCCAACCTCAAGCAATCCACCTGCCTCGACCTCCCAAAGTACTGGGATTACAAGCATGAGCCACCGGGCCCAGCCTAGATGTTATTTTTATCTCTTATTTATGGGAAACACAGCTCTCACATCGTGGATTCTTTGCATTTTGTGGTTTACTTGGCAGAACTACACGATGTTGAGTAGCAACAAGGATGTTGACCCCTTCAGCCTCAGGTGGCCAGGTAGGGCACAGTGGACACTCACCCTGGGCAGTGGCAGGGCGTGACTCGGTGTGCTCGACAAACACGGTGTTGTCATCGCCCCTTGGCTGGGAAGCTTGGCCTTATGGTATAAGCTTTGGGTGGTGAGTTCCTTGGCCTTTCCCTATTAGCATTCAGAGTTAAGACTTTGGAACTTGAAAATCCTTTTCCTTTCCAAAAAGTTCAACTCTTGCAAAAGAAATAAACCTGGGCTATCACCTCATGAACTCTGCTATACGTTTAAATAGCATCTTGAAACTCAACTGCCTGCTTTGTTCTTCCTGGATTATTCTGTAACATTCTTTATGCCGTTTGCTTCAGCATATGGATGCCCCAAGGCAACAAAGGGCTTTAGGCTCGATGAGATGAGGGTCAGGCAACAAGGGTGAACCTTAACAACTGCCTCCTCATTTTCTCCAGCCACACAGGACAGGTGTCCTCACCCTCTCACCTGCACCCAGAAGCTGGGCTTTGGACTCAGAGGCCCTGCCTTTCCCAGCCCATAGCCTGCCAAATGATAATGCACTGGTTTCCCAGAAAAAGAAAATAAAAAGAGAAAGAAGCAGTCTGGGGGCCACCGAGAGATCAGAAAAGAGAACTAAGTCTCTGTGCGGCAGGGCAGCGCTTAGCAGAAGGGAACTGCTTTTAGGAAGCTCAGATCCTGATGCACTGGCTCGGAGAGACAACGTGGGACATTTGAGGTCAGTGGCTCATCCTTTCTGTGCCCCAGTTTCCACTTCTGTGGAAGAGGCACTAATCATACTACACCATGTGTCGTGGAAATGGATGAATAATCAGGGCCTCCCACAGAGGACGAATGTCCCAAAATGCAAAGTCAGGAGTGGCGGTGAATTCTGATCACTGGGAAGTGGGGGAGACGCATTCACGCACCAAGCTGCAGCCTTGGCTGTGCACATGCGCTTAAAGCTCTCCTTGAAGGATGCATTTCTGACGAAAGAAGTGACTCAGCATAGTAAGTTTCTGTCATTCATAAAATCTCTCCCTCCTTCTCATGCGACGTTCCCTGGGAGAAAAATTAAGCCCTTAGCTTTCTTTAGGCTGACGCAAAATCATAAAATATTGTATCTAAAAGTCCCTCCTCCACCTCTGCCACATCTCTTGTTTAATGGCCTTCAAAATTGGTTCGTATTTAATCAGCAGAACTCAGGCTTCAAACAAATTTTGGACAGTGTGGTGGTACGTGCTACTTGGGAGGCTGAGTCAGGAGGATTGCTTGAGGCCAGGAGTTTGAGACCAGCTTGAGCAACACAGCGAGACTCCCATGTCAAAAAAAAAATGGACAGAACCCAGTATATCAAACAGGTAAGTAGGAGACTGTTGAGGCTAACTCTGAGGTTGGCACCTGTCCCCTCGGGCCTCTCAGCACCATCTCCTTGCAATTCACGGTCCTAAGCCTTTTCCTTAGAAGCCCCAGGGCTTCCCATCAAACTGTGTGAAACCATCTCAAGGAGCTTAACTCTCCCATTTGACAGGTGAGTAGACAAATCTAGAGACAATTCTAGACAAATCTAGACAGATCTAGATGTCTGGATTCCAGGCTCAGTTCATTTCCCCTTCCTCCATGCCAAGAATGGCAGTCATTGGTAGAGACAAGATCTCACTATATGGTCCAGTGATGGTGGTGGTGATGAGGGAGTCAAGGTGGGCAAGCAAGAAGACAGACACAGTGCAAAAGAGGAATATGAGCAACACTTTTGAAAAAAAAAAAAAGGCAGATGTTTCTAACTGAAGGAGGTCAGAGGCAGTTTCCTCATAGACAAAGGATAGTGCAAACCAAACAACGGGACCTCTTTCTTCTGACCTGGGAGATGGAAGATGACGCTATGTTCTGCTTTAGTCCCTTGGACAAGAGGAAGATATTTCTGTGTGTGTGTGTGTGTGTGTGTGTGTGAGAGAGAGAGAGAGAGAGAGAGAGATAGGGCCTCACTCTGTCCCCCAGGCTGGAGTACAGTGGCATGATCATAGCTCACTGCAGCCTTTACCTCCTGGACTCAAGTGATCCTCCCACCTCAGCCTCCCAAGTAGCTGGGGTCACAGGTATGCACCGCTACACAAGGCTTTTTTATTTTTTGTAGACATGAGGTCTCACTATATTGTCCAGATTGGTCTTGAACTCCTGGGCTCAAGGGACCCTCCCACCTTGACCTCCCAAAATGCTGAGATTACAGACCACATTTCTTATGTTACAAAGGGACTTAAATGAACTGAGATTGGATAATACTGAAAGAGGCATTTTGTAAGGTGCAATTTCTCAAATCATTGGTGATCCAACCTTAGTGTTACAATGCATGAGTCTTTCACTGGAGTTTTTGCTAACCAATCTATGGAATCCCTGGAAAGATTAACCAGCCCAGTGAAGCTGCTGTGATTCTGAGATTTCCCTGTTCTGTTCCCTCTGCCCATCCTTAACTCTGCCACATGATAGTTAATTTTACATGTAAGTTTGAGTGGGCCTGGGTGCCCAGATTTGACACTATTTCTGGGTGTGTCTGCAAGAATGTTTCTGGAAGAAACCAGCGTTTGAGACAGTGGGCTCAGGAAACTAGATCAGTCTCCCCTATGTGGGCGGGCCTCATCCAATCTGTTGAGGACCTAAATAGAACAGAGGAAGAAAAAACGCACCCCTTCTTTCCTGCCTCACTCCTTGAACTGGGCTGTCTTCTCTCCTCTCCTCCTGCCCTCCGCCTGGGATCTCCCCCATTGGGACTTAGGCCACCAGCTCCCTCAGGCCTACAGACCTGGGCTGAATGACGGCACCGGCTTGCCCGGGTCTCCAGCTCACAGATGGCTAGCCGTGGGATTTCTCAGCTTCCATCATCACATGAACACATGCCCCATAATAAATCTCCTTCTATATATTTGTAACATATTTTAATATTTTTATACAAACATTTCCTATTGGTTGTTTCTCTGGAGAACCCTGACTAATGTAGCCACATTTCCCTTAGTTATTATTGCTAATGCAGAGGAGGTCTTGAAATTGCCTGAAAAGCTGTTCATTCTAAAGGCTGTGTGTGCATGTACAGTGTAAGGCACCCAGTAGGTACTGTCATCTTCATGGAGCATATTCAACCACATTAATAGGTTACTTTATTTTATTTTTTGAGACAAGATCTCACTCTGTCACCCAGGCTAGAGTGCAGTGGCATGATCACAGCTCACTGCAGACTCGACCTCACTGGTTTCAGGTGATTCTCCCACCTCAGCCTCCTGGGTAGCTGGGACCACAGGTGCGTGCACCATACCAAGCTAATTTTTGTATTTTTTTATAGAGTCATGGTTTCGCCATGTTGCCTAGGCTGATCTTGAACTTCTGGGTTCAAGCGATCCTCCTACCTCAGCCTCCCAGAGTGCTGGGATTACAAGCGTAAGCCACCACAAGCGGCCAATAGGTAAGCCAGTCACACCCTTTCTCTTAAAAACACCTAGAAGCTATCAACTGTGTTCCTATCCTTTTACCCAGCAACACCACTTCCAGGAATTCATCCAAGAGAAAGATCAGAGATGTGCAGAGAGATTTATGTAAAAGTTTGTCCATTAAGGGAGGAAATATTTTCCTGCAAATGACCTGAAAGGCATCATGCTATTTTATCATATAGTTTTATCATTTCGTGTCGCGGAAGGATTAATAATGTACTGGGGGAAAAGCAGGTTACAAAGCACTACACTATCTTATTCCATGTTTATATTATATGTTATAAAATATATACATTTTTAAAATATGTGGAACTTAGATATAAACTAGGGCCTCTCTGTTTTTCAAATCTGGTTATACTTGGTTCCATCCCTCCTGACCAATTCCATGGATTGTGCAAGTTCAAAGACTTTCTGGGGATCCCCATGATTTGCATGTGTGGGGATTGGAGAGAAGACATGTTAATGTGGCTGTAGTATGTTGACCAAGACATAAAACTCAGCCCTGTCTCTAACTTATACAAATATACAATTACGTACAGACACACACACACACACACACAAGCACGAAGCATCTGGGTGGGTGGACAGGTGGAGAAAAGAAAGAAGGAGTTTATATTTCAACTTTGTAAACCACTTGAAATTGCACCTTACACTTGTTCCCTACATGTCTTTGAATTTTGCCAACTTCTTCGGTTTATTCAACATGAAGTTCAGTTTGTTCAAATAAATAAACATAGAAATTCTAAAATGTAAAGGTCTTACAGCAGCTCAGGAAAGCAAATGGGTGTCAGGAAAGTCATGGCTTGACACATGTAAATTCAGCCTGTCAAAGTGCCCCAGGTAGCAGCATATGTGGCTACTGTTGTACAGACAGCCTTGTATTGATTATATTTACTGCTTTGCACATTTAGACCAAGAATTTTTAAAACTCCATTTAGCCCAGCTGACGAAGCTGTCACAGCCCATTTCCCACATAATGTCCCATCATTACAAATAGAAAGATGGCCGGGCGCAGTGGCTCGTGCTTGTAATCCCAGCACTTGGGGAGGCTGAGATGAGAGCATTGCTTCAGCCCAGGAGCCTGGGCAACACAGTGAGACCCTCCTCTCTGCAAAAATAATTTAAAAATTAGCCAGGCATGGTGGTCAATGCCTATAGTCCCAGCTGAGGTGGGAGGATCACCTGAGCCCAGGAGGTCGAGGCTGCAGTGAGCCATGATCATGCCATTGCACTCCAACACTCCAACCTGGGTGACAGAATGAGACCCTGTCTCCAAAAACAAACAAACAAACAAAAAAGAAAGAAAGAAAGATTACATTCAAAAATAGAAATAAAACTCTAATTCAAGCAAACTAATGAAAGAGATCTGCCACCAACACCTGTGATTGAAAGAGAATGGTAAGAGTTTTGGGTTTTTTTGTTTTTGGTTGTTCTTTTTTTTTTTTTGAGACAGAGTCTTGCTGTGCCTCCCAGGCTGGAGTGCTGCGGCACAATCTCAGCTCACTGCACGCTCTGCCTCCCGGGTTCACGCCATTCTCCTGCATCAGCCTCCCAAGTAGCTGGGACAACAGGCACCCGCCACCACACCTGGCTAATTTTTGTATTCTTAGTAGAGACAGGGTTTCACCATGTTAGCCAGGATGGTCTCCATCTCCTGACCTCATGATCCACCCGCCTGGGCCTCCCAAAGTGCTGGGATTACAGGCATGAGCCACTGCACCCGGCCAGTAGGAGTTTTTGTTACACGTAAGACAGGTCTTCAAAATACCACGTGTACTTTAAGAAAAAGAAAAATCAGAGGATCTGATGGGGGAATTGAAATCCTATTGCCTGTTCCCAACATACATTTCAGCATTTTCTCATCTAAATGGCAATTTCTCCGTGAACGGCGGGGCGGGGTAGGGGGTGCTGGGGGGAAGCTGGAAAGGCACCCCCTGCAACCCCCAGCCCTTCCTCCCTGGGAGGTCCAGGATTGCAGTATCACATTCACATCTGTGGTCGCAGGGCCTTCACTCAGAGAAAGCATGTGTTGCCTTTTCTCTCTGAACAGAGGCTGTCTCTACATTTGATGTACTTACTCTCTTATGTGGCCCATGAAATCATCCTTTACATTTCTTTCCTGTGTCATCCACAGCTGGTCAATATGACCAGTGAGACAGAATTCAAAGAGGCCCCATCATCTTCAAAACAGCTTAGACATGAATCCAAACGGGTAGAGTCCAACGCAGCTTTGCTTGTTTAGGCCACCCCCGTGTGTCTCTAGAGGGAACTACTATTTCAGGTCTTTGAAACATCACCATCATTTTGAATCCACACTGCATAAGCAATTTTTGTCTACTTACAAAGAGCACCTGATGCATCTGAAGCGCCGCGGTGGCAGACACAAAAGTGACTAGGGCATTGATCCTGCCCTCAAGAAACTTGTGGTTTAACAGGGAAGAAGAGACGTGCAGAAAGAAACTTAAAGACGGCAGAAAGCAACAAATGCCTTTCCTTGCCACAGCGAACATGTTAGGAACGGGGGAAGAAGGCAGAATTAATCCCAGCAGTGAGAGCATCTGAAGAGGCTCCCTGGATGTGGCATTTGATGTGGGCTGAAGACTGGACCTGATTTAGGGCCGTTCATTCACTCATGAAATAGTTTAAGCAGCAGTAAAATCATGTAATCAAGGCAGAAAAGTGCAGGACCTACAGATAAAATATAAGGAGGTTTGTGTTTCTGAAGCATGGAGTTGCGAAGGGTGATAATGTGAATTTGGATTTGAAAGAAAGGTCGGGGCCTTGTGTATCAAACTAAACAAACTGTGCTTCTCCGGGTGAGGTAGCAGAAGCCAGAGAGGGTGTTTGAGCAGAGAAGTGAGCTCACATATTCTTTTATGTATTCAACAGTGTCATTCAACACATAGGAGTGTGGCTATCTGTGCCAGGTGCAAGGTGTTGGGTACACAGTGGTGAGAAAAACACACATGGGTCCTGCTGCCACAGAACTTCCAGCAGAGTCAGGAGAGAGAGACGATAAAGAAACATGCACACTTACAAACCAATACCTGGCCAGGCGTGGTGGCTCACGCCTGTAATCCCAGCACTTTGGGAGGTCGAGATGGGTGGATCGCCTGAGGTCAGGAGTTCGAGACCAACCTGGCCAACATGGTGAAACCCCGTCTCTACTAAAAATACAAAAAATTAGCCAGGCATGGTGGCAGGCGCCTGTAGTTCCAGCTACTCGGGAGGCTGAAGCAGCAGAATGGCTTGAACCCGGGAGGCAGAGGTTGCAGTGAGCCGAGATTGAGCCACTGCACTCCAGCCTGGGCAACAAGAGTGAAACTCCATCTCAAAAAAAAAAAAATAATAATACCTGATTTAAAATGATAATTAGGCAGAGGAATTTAAAAAAGCAGAATACTATTAGAGAATAATGAGGGGCTGGGAACTTAATTGAGACTGGGAGTTAGAGAAGTCCTCTCCAAGAAAATGACACTGGAACTGAGACCTGAAAGGTCCATGAGTGATGTGGAGTAAAGTCTTGGGAGATGAACCTTCCATGCTTGTGTGAAGGCCCTGAAGAAGGAAAGAGTTTGCAGGGCTCAGGAGACTGGAAATTGTTGCCAGGAGCCAGGAACGAGAGATTGGGAGACGTTAGTCAAAGGGTACAAAGTCCCAGTTATGCAGGATGAATAAGTTCTGAAGACCTAACAGACAGCCCAGTGACCATAGTGAATAACACTGAACGGTATACTTGAAATTTGCTAAGAGAAGAGATCTTAAGTGATAACATAACACACAAAACATAGCAACTGTACGAGGTGATGGGTATGTTAATTAGCCTGATTGTGGTTATACATTTATTAAAATGTCACACTGCGGCTGGGTGCAGAGGTTCATACCTATAATCCTAGCATTTTGGGAGGCCACAGTGGGTCGATTGCTTGAGGCCAGGAGTTTGAGACCAGCCTGGGCAACATAGCAAGACCCCATCTCTACAAAAAATACAAAAATTAGCCGGGCATGGTGGCACATGCCTGTGGTCCCAGCTACTTTGGAGGCTGAGGTGGGAGGATTGTTTGAGCCCAGGAGGTAGAAGTAGCAGTGAGCTGAGACTGCAACCCCTGCACTCCAGCCTGGGTGATAGAGTGAGACCCTGCCTAAAAAAAAAAAAAAAAAAAAAAAAAAAGCACACTGTATTCCTTGAATCTGTGCCATTTTTGTTTGTCAATTGTATCTTAATAAAGCCAAAAAAAAAAAGGACTAGAAGAAGGCTGGTGTGAAGGGAGGGTAAGAGCAAGGAAGAGGGTGGCAGGGGTGCTCAGAGACAAACAGGCCCCTGTCACGTGCATGGCAAGGAGCCTGGGTGTTCAGTGCTGTAGGGGGCTAGGGAACAACTTGATCCCATCTGCAATTTAGAAACAACACTCTGGGCACAGCATGGAGGATGCCCTGGAGGGGACATGGCCAGCTCTGGGACATCCATTAGGAGGCTTCTGCAGCTGCCAGGTGAGACTGTGGTGGCTGCAGCAAGGCAGGCATCAATGGGGTGGAGAGAAATGCTCCCAGAAGGTGAATGTGGTCACGGCATGGCTTAGAGGAGAGAGGCTGGAGGCAGACAGGCCAAATTAGGAGGCCACGGCAATCGTCTTAGTGGGATACACGAGCGAGACATGAGAGGGAAGGAGGACCAGCATGTTGTTTGGAAAACACCCCAGCCAACTCCTAGGGTGGTGAGGCCCCTGTTGAGGGGGAAGGCACAAGTCAGATAGGCACTCAAAGGGACACAAAAGCTTTGAGCCTGCATGGTTTCAGCTGGCCACACGATCAAAGTGCGACCAGGTGAGGGCAGAGGGTGGGTTTGCACTGGGACCTCTCAAATTTGGGGAGTAAAGACATGACTCAGACGGAGAGATCCAGAGCAAGAACTCAGTCCAGACGCAGGAGTTCATTAGACTGCGATTCTCCAACCCCGACCAAGCTGCATTTCACTTGGGGAATGGAAATGTCCTCTCATGTCCCTGCTGAGGTGGGGCTGCAGAGGAAGGACTGAGGGTATCACTGGGGGTGGGGAGGAGATTGAGGAGGGGAAATGCAACATAAAGTCACCCAGAGCCCAAGGAAGCTCCAACTAAGACACACAGAAATGCATATGGAGATTAACTTCCACCTATTTTGACATTGTATTAAATTATGTTATATAATCATCATAATAACAGCTAAACATTTGCTAAGTTTCTTTGATGTGCCAGCTTATATTATATATCCATGTATGTGCTAGGCTGTTCTTGCAATAAAGAAATACCCGAGGTAGGGTAATTTATAAAGAAAAGAGGTTTAATTGGCTCACAGTTCTGCAGGCTGTACAGGAAGCATGGTGCTGGCATCTGCTCAGCTTCTAGGGAGGCCTCAGGAAGCTTCCAGTCATGGCAGAAGCTAAAGGGAGAGTAGGCATGTCACCTTGTGAAGCAGAAGCAAGAGAGAGAGACTCGGGGAGGAGGTGCCACATACTTTTAAACAACCCAATCTTGTGTGAACTCACAGTGAGAGCTCACACATCACCAAGGGGATGGCCCAAGCCATTCATGAGGGACCCACACCCATGGTCCTACCTCCCACATTGGGTATTACATTTCAACATGAGATTTGGGCGGGGACAAATATCCAAACTATATCAATGTACATGCATACATTATGTAACATTTAATATAACAATAGCATAACAGTGAAACAGCAAAAGAGCTAACATAACTAACTCCATTTTGTTTAAGGGGCCTTCACCCATTCCTGCACATAGTCTAGGATGATTTTGAAGCACTGAGATAATATGCAAAAACAGCAATCGTGTTGTTTTCGAAATTAACTCTGAAATTAAAGGGAAAGGTTATAAACAACTAACTACGTTTTATTAAAAATTTATAGGAGCACTGTGACCTGACCAAGGACAAGGAAGTTCCCAACCTCCTGGGACCCTTGCTTGTACCCAGATGTCTGTGGTTGTCAGTCACACCTCGGTACCAACCCCTTCCTCTTCCCTCCGCCCTTAACATAAAAAGAGCCTAAAATTTGCGCTGACTTAAGATGGCACTTTAGGATGCTAGTCCACCATCTTCTTAATTTTGCTGGCTCTCTGAATAAACCTGCCTTTCCCTCCACCAACCCTTGTCTCTTGAGTCTGGCTTTTGAGCAGCAAGCAGACCAACCTGGGTTAGGTTACAATAGCAAACATTTCTATCGAGCTCACCCTGGCACAGTTCTAAGCTACTTACACTTATCAACTCAATCATGAGGTAGGTGGTGTTACTATCACCATCTTACAGGCAAAGGAACTGAGACAGAGAGGTTAGGTAAAATGCTCAAGGTCACACAGCAAGTAAGTGGTGAGGCCAGGATCTGAGCTTGGCTCGCCAACACGATTCTATCTCACTTTACACATCATATAATAATCATAACTCTTGATGTAAAAATGATGGCAGCAGTGGCCCACCTGGAGCAGCTGCTGCTAAGATGCTGGCTACAGCAGGGGAGACACAGCTGGGGCTGCATGCTCCACAGAGCCAGCAGCAGCTGGGAACAGGCACGAGCCATGCCCCCATCCAAGCTGCCTCCTGGGCACAGCTGCGTCTGCCCAGCCACAGCTGTGGACCCAGGCATCCCTGTGCTTTCAGAAGCCTGGGAAGCCCCCCTGCCCCTGCAGGCTCAAAAGTGTCTGCCACTGCCACCTGGCTTTTCCCTGCTCCTGGTGCCCACTTCAGTTTTGGAGCAAAGTTGAGACCGAGCCCAGGCAGTGTCATGACCTGGCCAGGTGTGTGCATGCTCAGGGCAGTGCTGACATGCCAGCCTTCTGCCACCTCAGCCTCCTCCAGACTTTGAGCACTGACAGGGTATGGGAAGGAGGCTAAGGAGAGCTGAAGGCAGCTCAGTGCGGGCTGGCAGGCACCCCTTGGCACAAACAGTCTGGGTGCTGTGGATGCCATGGATGGCAGGTTGATGGCAGCAGGAGACAGGTAGGTTCCTGGGTGGAAAGGAGTGGGTCCCTGGGGAAACCCCACTTTCAAGCCAGGGACGGCCTGAAGCCTGGGGCCTAGGCTATCAGTTCTGTGGATGGGAGCAAGAACTTATGGTGCTTTTCCTGGGCCCGCCCATGGCTGCCCATGCACCACTCAGCACACACTTCTTCCCCTCTGAAGTCCATAAAAACCCCAGACTCAGCCAGGCCCCAGCAGATGACAGGACAATCTGCCTGCAGATAGGAGCTACACACTCCAGGTCTCCTCTCCGCTGAGGGCTTCACAGACAACAGGTCAATCTGTCTGCGGAAAGGAGCTTCCCACTTCGAGTCTCCTGAGAGCTATACTGATGCTCAATAAAGCACCTCTTTGCCTTGTTCACCCTCTAGTTGTCCATGTACCTCATTCTTCCTGGATGCGGGACAAGAACCCAGGACCCACCAAATGGTAGGACTGAAAGAGCTGTAACACAAACAAGGCTGAAACACATACCCCTGCTGCCTCCCTAACCCATTCACCACATTGCAGGCAACAAGAAGGAGAGAAGAAAGGAGAGACCATCTGCAGCCCTTCAGGAAGCTCAGACCTAGGAGCTCCCCAGGCCAGGGCTGTGATATCCTCTTTGGGGCTCTGCAGTTCCTGGTGTCTCCAAGCTTCCAGATGCCACCATGTTTCCCAGTGCTCACAGTGGAAGCCACCTGTGGTATGCCTGGTCCAGCCACAGCTTCACAGGGAGCTGGCACATGTGCTGGTGCCTGGAGCTGCCCACCGCACTGCATTAGCCAACATGCTTGGCAGTGCACAATGGCTGGACCCTGTGCTTGCTCATTCATGCACCCCTTGCTGCTTCACACCTGGATTCCCCTTGGCAGGTGTGGGATCCAGGCCAGTAGCATGAGCTGAGTGCAGCCTGCCAGGCTGAGTAGGCAGAAAGAGCCCAGCAGGCCTGAGAAAAAGTCAGGCAAAGGTGCTACTGGCCACAGAGGTTTCTGCATGGCAAAGCAACACCCCAAAGATCCTGCGGCAAAAATAAGTAGCTCAGGCCAAAATACTTAGAGTCTATCCTTGACTCCTTTCCTTCCACTCTAGACCCAATCCATCTACAAATCCTGTCCCCTCCACCTTCAAGTATATCTAGAATCGACTGCTCATGTGCACCTCACCAATGCCACTCTGTCCAAGACCATCGACTGTCACATGGATGAGCGCCACTTCCGTGCAGCTCGTCTCTTGGTTTCAGCTCTTTGCCACCTACAGTTTATTTTTAACATGGCATTCAGGAGAATAATTTGAACACATAAGTTGGGTCATGTCCCACCCGTGCTAAAACTTCCTGTGGTTCCCTCTCTCAGACTGAACAGGCTAAGCACCCATCCTCCCTCCCTCTGCTCACCCACCCTGACCTCTCACTGTTCCCTGACCTTACTGGGTCCTCCTGCTTCTCAGCATCTGCGCTTGTTCCTGCTGCTTGGGCAGCTCTGGCCCTAGATACTTGTGTGACTCACTCCCTCGCTTCCTCTGGTCTCTGCTCAGACACCAATTTATCAACACTTCCCCAACTCCCCCACCTTGCAATAGGTTCGCATCCCCCCTCCCTCTGCCCCTGACCTGCTCCAAGGTTCTTCAGAGCATCCCTCACCATCTGACACATCAACCACTCTGTTTATTTTCTGCTTCCCTGCACTAGAACTCAAGCCTTCTGAGAGCAAGGACTTGCTTTTGTTCCCTGCGATAACCCCAGTGCCTAGATCTGTACCTGGCACATAATGGGCTCAACAAATATTCTTGGAAATGAATGATAGTATTATTCTTCTCATTTGAAAGACAAGGAAACAGGCTCAGAAGTAACATGCTAAGGTCATCAGCCTAGTAATATGGCAATTACCAAGAGCTGAACCTGTCCCATCCCCTTCTCTCACTGACCAAGTGTGAAGTCATTCCCCTCCTTCCAGACAGGCAAAATCCCCTCCCATCTCCCCACCCCACCACCACTACAGGAACTCTTCTGTAGAGGCTATCTGGAATGTTCAAGCAAGTATCACTCTTTATGGTAGAATGTTTCATTTGACTGAAGGTTAACCTGATCGATGTCAGAATGGCAACTACTTTTCCTTTCTTCTTGAATTCTTATTTTTTAGAGACACGGTCTTGCTCTGTCACCCAGGCTGGAGTACAGTGGCACAGTCACAGCTCACTGTAACCTCCTGGGCTCAAGCAATCCTCCTCACACAGCCTCCCAAGTAGCCGGTATTACAGGCACAGGCCACCATGCCCAGCTCATTTCTTTTTTGTATTTTGTAGAGTTGGGGTCTTGCTGTGTTGCCCAGGCCGGTCTCAAACTCCTGGCCTCAAGTGAGCCTCCCACCTGACACTCCTGAAGCACTGGGATTACAGCTGTGAGCCATCATGCATGGCCTCTTCTTGAATTATCAAAATGTAACTGAACCTTCTCTTTGTGTTGCAGGATTAAAATTATTGTGAGATGCGGGGCATGTAGCTAAGATGCTGTATTAGTCCGTTTTCATGCTGCTAATGAAGACATACCCAAGAATGGGTAATTTATAAATAAAAAGAGGTTTAATGAACTCACAGTTCCACGTGGCTGGGGAGGCCTCACAATCATGGCAGAAGGCGAAAGGCACATCTTACATGGTGGCAGACAAGGGAGAATGAGAACCAAGCGAAAGGGATTTCCCCTTATAAAACCATCAGATCTTGCGAGACTTACTCACTACCATGAGAACAGTATGAGGGAACCGCCCCCATGATTCAATTATCTCCCACTGAGCCCCTCCCACAACACATGGGAATTATGGGAGCTACAAGTCAAGATGAGATTTGAGTGGAGACATAGAACTGAACCATATCAGATGCAGATGCAGGAGGTGTAGAAGATAGGGGTGAGTGGGTACCAGCCCCTGCTGTGGCTTTGGGACTTGGCTTGATCCTTGGTCTCCTGCTCCATCCTCATTGAGGGACCATGAATGGTGATTAGCAGCTGGGTTCTGCAGCTGCCCCACAGCTCTCCTTCTTTAACAGTAGTTAATGAATCCAACATTAAACATTCCTCTCCCAAACGACTTCTTGCCCCCACCCAGATGATCTCTATCACTGTCATTATCACGATCCTTTAACTTTTCAAGCTAATTTAAAGTGTTATCTGTAACCAGGATCCATGAAACACATACCTCTTCATCAGTTTACACAGCTCTTCCAGACCTTACCTGAAGTTACTGAGTCTGTTTTGATTTTTTTTTTTTTTTTTTGAGACACAGTCTTGCACTGTCACCTAGGCTGGAGTGCAGTGGCACAATCTCGGCTCACTGCACCCTCTGCCTCCCAGGTTCAAGCAATTCTCCTGACTCAGCCTTCCAAGTAGCTGAGATTACAGGCACGAGCCCCCACACCCAGCTAATTTTTGTATTTTTAGTAGAGGTGGGGTTTCACCATGTTGGCCAGGCTGGTCTCAAACTCCTGACCTCAGGTGATCCACCCACCTCAGCCTCCCAAAGTGCTGGGATTAGAGGCGTGAGCCACCACACCGAGCCGAGTCTGTTTTGTTTAAGGCATATGAGCAAACTCAAAAATCCATGCCAAGTGGGGAGCAAAGAAAGCTCATTTCATCCCCACACCTCCATTTACCTTCTAAACTAATTTTCACCCAATTCAAGGTCTAGGTCCTTGTGAAGACATTTAAGTTTGCAAGAGGCACGTGGGTAATGACTGGTGGATTATTAATAAAATACAGAATAATAAAACCAGGACATGGCCAGGCATCTGCAGCTGTGTGGACTAATGAAAATCTGAAACCTTTCTGGTTTATGGGTGCTTGATCCTCCTTTGGCTTTGTGGAGCTGTGGGGGACAGATGTGGAGTGGAGGATGAGGGTGGGAAACTGGAATTTGATCATGTTACACACCCAAGGGCTCTCACTGAAAGTAAGCCCCTCCATCTTCCCCATTGCACCTCTGAACCATGTCATTACACGTCTACCTTAGAAAGGCCTGAAATTAAAAAATAATAATAAATAAAAATAATAAATAAAAAATAAATTCAAAAACCACTCCATAAGAAGCTGAAAATCTGTACTTCACATTTCTTTCCCTGAGCCCTGAGGTGGTCTAAGTCTTCCTTCATTCATTCCCACATCAAGCCTGAGACACCGGCCTCCTGGGAACCGTGTTTTCATCCTGCATTATTTCTGCAATGTTCCATCAGGCATCTGCAGATCTTTAAAGGAAATGTGAAAAGGTAGCAAAGGCACATCTGTGCAGCAGAGACATGTGGCACAGGAAAGAAGTGCAGAAATCAAAGCCAGGGAGAAGCCTGATAGCCACCTGGAAATCAAATTGTGTCAGGGAGAGGCCTGCGTGGAAAATAGAGTAGAAAGGCACTGAACAAGAGAGAAGAAAGAAAGGCAGCCCCTGCAAAAGTTAATGAGAAGCAGAGGAGGCCAGGAGAAGCAGCCTGAATTTGAAAAAAGTCCTGCACTGCTTGAGGAAGGACTCAAGATTCAGTAAGTTCTATCAACTTCTGCCTGGGTAACGCGGTGGCCGTCCACCTGCATGTCCCTCTTTGCTCACCACGCTCAAACTGTGGCTGCAGGCTCTGAAAGAAAGCCAGGGAGGAGCCAGACATGAAAGGAATGGGAACGCAGGCCTAGGACTTCAGATGAGAGGGGACCCTCCATCCACAGCGCCATCCTTCATCTGACTCTGTAACTACTGGCCCTGGTGCCAACACGGCTGGTGAAATTGGTGGGAACTGGGATAATGATACCTGCCTGGACGACCCCGAACGTTGAAAGAGACCGCATAGGTACAGGAACTGGCAGAGTGGGGCTCCACAAAGAGCTACCTGTTATTATTACATCTAATGTAGAAGCAGGTGGAAGTGGCCTCTGAGCCTTTCGATTTTCTTTTCAGACAGAGTCTCGCTCTGTCACCCAGGCTGGAGTGCAGTGGCACAATCTCGGCTCACTGCAACCTCCGCCTCCCGGGTTCAAGCGATTCTCGTGTCTCAGCCTCTCGAGTAGCTCGGACTACAGGCACGCGCCACCACGCCCAGCTAATTTTTTATATTTTCAGTAGAGACGGGGTTTCACCATGTTGGTCAAGCTGTTCTCGAACTCCTGACCTCAGGTGATCCACCAGCCTCGACCTCCCAAAGTGTTGGGATTACAGGCGTGAGCCACCACGCCCGGCCGCCTTTCCATTTTCATCTACGCAGTCCAGGCTTGGAGTGCTCTCGTACGTAGCTCCTTCGTCTTCCCGAAACCCCGTGTATCAGTTCCCTCTTGCGCCAGCTCCACTGTGGAGTGAGGCCTCCTCATCTCCTCCCAGCCAGCGAAAGTCATCTTAGTAAGAGACCAGCAGTGACCCTAAGCCCTGGGGGCGGTCACTTTTATCAGGCTCTGTGACCCCCCTGCTCCCCCGTGCTCGGCCTCGTCGGTGGCACTTGGCATGACTGCGAGGTCAAGCTCAGGTGTTCTAGAAATTTAACTTTATTTTGTTTATGAACTCACGTTCCATTTCCAGATACCTGTAGGCATAAACTTAAAGTGTGGACCCCCAGCGTCTAGATGAGAGGACACAAAGCATTAAAAAGTCAACGCCCGCGCAGCCAGGCCCCCCATGTGCTCGCCCTCCAGGCTCGGGGCGTTTCCCAAGCAGGTAGGGGAGCGGTTGCTAACAGCGCAGCGCCACTCACCCCTGATGCTCGTTTTCCTAATGCAGGCAAACTCCACATTCCTGGTGTTGGTGCAAAAAGAAATCATCCAACTCCTCCCCTCGCTTAAACTTTCCCACAGGCTTAAACCCCCACAGGGGTTGTCAAACAACCCTGGAGCCGGCCTGCGGGTTTTCAATGCGCGCCTTTCACCATGCGGGGCGCGGCGAGCCAGTGGGAGAGCCTAGTGGGGGCGGGGCGTGTCGGGGCGGGGCGTGCCGGGGACTGGGCCTGGCCTGGGGCGTCCCCGCGAAGCCTGGGCCTGTCAGGCGGTTCCCTCCGGGTCTCGGCCACCGTCGAGTTCCATTGAGTTCCGTCTCGGCCCTGCTCATAGCGGCGCCCTCGGAGCGCCCAGCACCTGCGGCCGGCCAGGCAGCGCGATACTGCGGCGTCTGGCCATCCCGGATACTATGGCCGCCGTCGCCGTCTTGCGGGCCTTCGGGGCAAGGGGGCCCATGTGTCTCCGGCGCGGCCCCTGGGCCCAGCTCCCCGCCCGCTTCTGCAGCCGGGACCCGGCCGGGGCGGAGCGGCGGGAGTCGGAGCCGCGGCCCACCAGCGCGCGGCAGCTGGACGGCATAAGGTCAGCCCCGGGCCGCGCGGGCTCCTCGCGTTGGGGCCGAGTCGGGGTCAGGGCGCCGCCATTGACCCCGCGAGCACCCGGGGAGCCGGAGCCCCGTTTACGCCCCTGGGGAGGGAACTCCCCATGTCCCGGACCCGGGCCTGGCAGCGAGACGCGCGGGGGCATTGTAGGGCCGTCGGTGGGACTGCCCGGGGCTCCAAAGCCCCCAGGGCAGCCTGCGGCGTCACTGGGCCTCCAGCCGCTGGGCCTGCGGAGAGGCCTGGAGAGGAGGGCTCTGGGCCCCAGACCCGGCTCCAGGGGGAATGTGGGCTCGGCCGAGCTGCTCCTTGGCCCTCACCCAGAGGCGCGGGGCTGGGGGGCGGGACAGTAAATAGGACGAAGTACACAGCGTCCTGAGCGCTGCCCTTGTGGCTACAGGCCCAAAAACTCTTAAAAATGTGCTTGTGCGCCAACTGGAATCTGGGCGATGGAGTCACGAAGGTGGAGGGCCCTGCCCCCTCCAGGCCTGAGCCGGGTGCTTGCCTGGCCGGGGCAAGGGTGCAAAGGGAGGCCTGCGTACCGTGTTTCAGCATGTTTCAGTTCTAAATCAAGCTATTAAATAAAATGTCGTCTACTCCTACCCTGAGATGTTTACCTTCCGAAGAAGACCTAGAAGGCCGCGTATGAACTGATAATCCTCAGATGACCAGGTGGTTCCCCGCAGGGGTGGAGAGCCAGCCCCTGGCTTCAGCGTTTTCCTTTTCTCCTCACCCTCGTCTCATCCTTTCCCACCTTTGCACCCGTCCTTTCTGCTGCTCTGCAAGGGGCTGGGTGCACAGATCTGCAGACACCCTTCCAGCATGCCCGGATCGTGTGTCCCCTCATGCCCTACAGACAGCTGCTCTTGGCCATCTTTGGGCTTGGGGTGCCCACGGCAGGGGCAGGGAATTCCGGGGTCTCAGTAATGGCCCCAGGGTTTGGAAAGGGGATGGTTCCCTTCCCTGTGGACCCCTTGCTCATCAACTACAGGAGCACAGGCCAGAGCAGAGCCCAGGCCAGGGCCTTTCTTGCCCATTGCTAAGTTTCCGCTTCTGTAAATCTGTTCACATCTGGTTGGAAGCCTGACTTCTGGGCTTGGCCGCCAGATGACAAAAAGGAGGCCGGTCGGGTTCTCTAGAATTAAATATGAATCAGCAAAGGTGGTGACTGAAACACTCTCACATGAATGCTAGGGTTTGTTTAGTAGGAAAGGAAACTTCTTAACCAAGCATTAAAGCAGCATTATGTTGGGCACTAAGCAGGTGAACTTGAACAAGAACTTGAGCGACCTGCCACTCTTCAACTGTCCCTTTTTCATGCTCCTCCTCCCAGCAGCACTGCTGTCATGGACCCAGGGCCAGCTCTGTGCTGGGCTCCCTGCATCCATGATCCCTAATTAACAATGGCCTGCAAGGTGGATAATTTTATGCCCACTTTACAGTGAGGAAGCAAGTTCAGAGAGGTGACAGCCTGTTCAGGGCCACACGGCCACTAGGTCTCGCCAGGGTTCAGAGAGCTCCCTCTGCTCCAATGTTCCTACTCTGTTTCTACTCACCACTTGGTTTGAAAAGAGACTGGATGTGATGTCATTCCACTGCATTCGGTGGAATTGGCTGTGAAAAAATAGAAATGCTATTTTTTGTCATTAGGTTAACAGATACTGAATGTCTTCTCTGTGTGAGAACATGACAGTCCCTCACTTCAGGGACCTTCTCGTGGTTTACGATAATGATCTTGGGACAGCTCATGGGGGCATTTATAGGGACCATCTCTTACCTTGACACTTATCACATGCTCTGGTGGTGACCTCATTCTTAAAGAGGTTTCTCTTCAGATAGGAGATATTGGTGAAGCTCTCGGTGCAAGGCATCGCATGTTTTGAACCAAGATGGCCACTGGGAGGGTTCAGTGATGAGATTTTTTTAGGAGGTATTATTAACAGGCTTTGATGCCAGTTGAATCAGGAAGGGATAGAAAACTAGAATGACTTTTTCTCTCATTCAGGCAACTGAGTGGCACTGCTCAGATAAGAAAGAGAGGAGAGGGGCAGGTTTGAGAATGGGGGGGATGCGTAAAGATACCTAGATGGAGAAGGCCAGTAGACATCGGGATGAACGCGTGCACCTGGAGCTCAGCTCAGAGGCGGCTGTTGACATCAAGGTCATCGGTGAAGTTGCCTAGGAAGAGTGTGGAGGACAGAATTCAGGATGGCTGGCATTCAGGGGTTAACAGAGGGCTAGTAGCCCACGAAAGAAGTCAAGAAGGACTGGCCAGAGAAGTACAAAACAACCAGGAGAGAAGAAATCTGTCTGTAGAAGGAGGGAGTGATAGAGATGGCCAGTGGATTTGGATCTGGCAATTAGGAGATGGTTGGTGAGAAGAGCTTGGGTGGGGCGGGAGGAGCTGAGCCTGGTTCCTCTGGGTTGGAGAGTGGACTCTGCAGTTTAGAACACTCACAGTGTGGGAGCCAAACAGCTAACAAGACACATGAACAGATTCTGCAGCGCACGATGGCCTCGGGGGCTGGAATCTTTTTATACAGTTTTGCCTGAGACCTTAGCATTTAGATTAAGCATGTCACCGATGGGATGGCAGCTTTTTATATTTGCTACAAGAAGCGCCCTCATTATTTGATGGAGAGGTTTATAAGCAGTTCTCCCACCACCCCCACCAAATACAAGTTTTGAAGTCTATCAGCAAATCAGCGCAAGAAATTTTTGTACTTAGGAGAGAACAATGTTTATAAGAAACAAGATGAATAGCACAGCCACCTGAAGACTGCAGCAACCTTGAAATGGTATTCCAAAGAAAGTGGTTATTCTTACTGAAATCAATTCAGTCATCAAACTTGTTTTCCAGAAAACCATGACACAGAATACTATTTATGGAGGATCCAAGTTGGCTGTACCGTGGAAGGAATATCAGATTCAAAAACGATTGAGGAAGGTAGGAAACCTGTAGGTGAAAACTGATAGGAAACATATATAATAACAATCTGGTGTTTGGTTCTTTGCCCATTTCTTGTAACAGCCAAAAATAAGACATTTCTGTGTATAAGCAGCAAGATGACAATACAGGTTATTTTATTCAGCATGTGGGATGCCTCAAAAGAGCCAGCAGGACCTTTGGACGCCAGCTTTTTGTGAGAGGATATGTCCAGAAGAGCCCTCTTGCTGTGTGGCTTGTACTTTTTTCCTTCATGTATCGTCCCATTTGCAGACAGCATGAATTGTTTTGTAAACTTACAGGATGCCACTATAAGAAAAGATGGGCCTAGGTGCAGTAGCTCACCTCTGTAATCCCAGCACTTTGGGAGGCCGAGGCGGGTGGATCACGAGTCAGGAGATCGAGACCACGGTGAAACCCCGTCTCTACTAAAAATACAAAAAAATTAGCCGGGCGTGTTGGTGGGCGCCTGTAGTCCCAGCTACTCGGAGGCAGGAGAATCCCTTGAACCCGGGAGGCGGAGCTTGCAGTGAGCCCAGATCGCACCACTGCACTCCAGCCTGGGTGACAGAGTGAGACTCCGTCTCAAAAAGAAAAAAAAAAGAATTTGAGACCAGCCTGGCCAACATGGTGAAACGTCAGCTCTACTAAAAATACAAAAATTAGCTGGGTGTGGTGATACACACCTGTAATCCCAGCTACTTGGGAGCCTGAGGCAAGAGAATCACTTGAACCCGGGAGGCAGAGGTTGCAGTGAGCTGAGATCACGCCAGTGCACTCCAGCCTGGGCAACAAGAGTGAAACTCCATCTCAAAAAAAAAAAAAAAAATAGATGGACTAGGTACAGAAAAATAGAATGAATGAATAAGGCTGAGAATTCTATAGCACACAGGGTGACTATAGTCAATAATAATTTAATTGTACATTTGAGACTAACTAAAAGAGTATCATTGGATTTGTTGTTTTATACTTTGTTATCCACAAAGGATAAATGCTTGAAGGGATGGATACCCCATCTTCCATGATGTGATTATTGCACATTGCTTGCCTGTATCAAAACATCCCATGAACCCCATAAATATATATACACCTACTATATGTACCCACAAAAATTTTAAATATAAAAAATTGGGTCGGGCACGGTGGCTCATGCCTATAATCCCAACACTTTGGGAGGCTAAGGCAAGCGGATCACCTGAGGTCAGGAGTTCAAGACCAGCCTAGCCAACATGGTGAAACCCCGTCTCTACTAAAAATATGAAATTAGCCAAGTGTGGTGGCAGGTGCCTGTAGTCCCAGCTACTCAGGAGGCTGAAGCAGGAGAATCGCGTGAACCCGGGAGGTGGAGGTTGCAGTGAGCCGAGATCTGGGGAGTTATTTTCATTCTGGGCTCCTTTTCTAACTTTTTTCTAAGGAACAATGGAAAGAAAGCAGTGGAAGGTAGCCACTGTTTGTCAGATTTCTCCGGCGCCTGCTGCTGTCATGCTAAGCTTGCAGCCTCTCTGGGTGGTGTTGATTTTGGAACCGCTGTGCGTTGCCCTCTCTGTGGAGGTGGCAGTCATGTTTCTGACAGCAAACATGCAGAAAAAGAGAAACAAATCAAGGGAAGAGGGAGGAAACTCAGCCTGCATTTCAGGTCGCCTTTTTCTTGTTTTGACTTGGCTATAACTCCAGAGAGTTGACAGACCCTCTAAATTGGCACTAAGCCCCAGCAGTTCTCCTTTCTTGTCTTTTAAAAATAGCTCCTAAATTAGACAGGAATCGCGGGGGTCCTCACTTGTTTTGACTGGTGCGTGACCCTGTGATTGTAAAATGTTCTTCACAGGAACATCGTCTTGAGCAATCCCAAGAAGAGGAATGCATTGTCACTTGCAATGCTGAAGTCTCTCCAAAGTGACATTCTTCATGACGCTGACAGCAAGGATCTGAAAGTCATTATCATCTCGGGTATGTATCTGATACCTGTCCTTAGTATTCTGCAGTGCCCAGAAGAGCTTTCTGAGTCTTTAGTTAACTGGGGCATCCCTTCATTTAACTGGAGAATTGTTTTGAAGCTCCTTTACAAGAACATTAATTATGGAAAACACCTGTGTAGTTGGTGATTTGGTCCTAACACTATTAACAGCAGAATTTATAACAAAGGTGACTGTTCAGTGAAAATATGTCTTTTCCTTTTTGTTAGATACTAAAACATTTATTTATTTGGCTATACTGGTCTTCGCCTCAAAATCAGAGAATTGATTTCTTCATGGACCTTATAAAATGGGTTTAACCACTAATCCTTTGGGGCATTTGATTGGTCTGACTTTTCTTTTCTTACCAAGCTTTCAAACTGATATCTGCAGTGCCTTTAATGGTGCTGGAAAAGATGCCATATTCTGCTAATTTGTTTGCTTGCTCCAAAAGGAATTTTTACAGAATTATTTTTTCTTGTGATGATGGGACTGGTATAAATAATAGTAATATTAGCATTTTAAAGCATGCACAAAAAATATGACGATGATGCTTTGTGAAGCTATGTTTGTTTGGCAAATCAAGCATCAGTGTTTCTGGAGGCAGAAACTCAGAACGTTATCATCTTATCTATGGTTAATCAAAAGTGTTCAACTGTTTTATATGGTGAAGAGAAAAGAAATTAGAACTAGTACAGTCCAGCAGCCATGTGGGATGTTACCTGGATACAGCAAAGGTAGTTAACTTCTTTTTTTTTTTTTTGATACATAGTCTTGCCCTGTTGCCCAGGCTGGAGTGCAGTGGCATGATTATAGCTCATTGCAGCCTTAAACTTCTGGGCTCAAGTGATCTCCCGCCTCAGTCTCCTGAGTAGCTGGGACTATAGGTGTGTGCCACTAAGCTAACTTCTAATTTTTTGTGGAGATGGCGTCTTGCTATGTTGCCCAGGCTGGTCTCGAACTCCTAGCCTCAAGCAACACTGCCACCACTGTGCCTGGCTAATTTTTAAGGTTTTATTTTGCAGAGACAGGGTCTCACTATGGCTTCTTAACTACACAATTACCTCACTTACAAAAAGACAGTAATATTGCCTATCAATCAAGATAACTACAACAGCCAGGCATGGTGGCTCATGCCTGTAATCCCAGCACTATGGAAGGCCAAAGGTGGGCAGATCACTTGAGGCCAAGAGTTTGAGACCAGCCTGGCCAACGTGGCAAAACCCCATCTCTACTAAAAATACAAAAACTAGCTGGGCATGGGGGCAGGCACCTGTAATCCCAGCTACTCAGGAGGCTAAGGCACAAGAATTGCTTGAACCCGGGAGGCAGAGGTTGCAGTGAGCCGAGATCGTGCCACTGCACTCCAGCCTGGGCAACAGAGGAAGACTCTGTCTCAAACAACAACAGCAACAAAAGGGAAGTAGGAGAAAATGATATCAGCTCATCAGTAGGATGACATTTTCTTGTTGATGACAGCAGTGATGGCAGCCACATCCTGTGATCCTTCATCTGTAAAATGAAGACCAGAAGGCTTCCGAGGTCTCTTCCTACCCTCACCTTCCCAGTTCAGCCATGATGGCTGTCCACTACTTGTAGACGAAATGACATGGACACTGCCTTCGGCACGGGGGATTTTGATGAGCTTGTGTGACTCAATACATTCAGGCCAGAGCAAGTCCCCAAATAAAGGCTGTGTATAAAATACCTTTGCCTTGGTAACTGAAAACTTCTCCTTATGTAATTGTGTATTTCTATCATTTTCCATCAAGGACTTTTAGGACACAGAGGCACCAAAAAAATGCCTCACCTTGCATTTTTCATCACAAAATTCTGGCTGGAACTTTTTAAGCAAACTGGAATTATTCTTCTCAAAATTAGGCCATTAACTTTCTCCAAGTGAAAGTTTGCTGAAGTTATTCATAGACAAGGAAGGGAACTAACTGCCCAACTCTGGGTGTTTACATCTTTTTGTTTTCTTTTCTCAATTGGAAACATTTGCAGCTGAGGGGCCTGTGTTTTCTTCTGGGCATGATTTAAAGGAGCTGACAGAGGAGCAAGGCCGTGATTACCATGCCGAAGTATTTCAGACCTGTTCCAAGGTAAGCCGGGACGACGGTCAACAGTGCAAACCTGCAAATGATCACTATATTAAATGTTGAGTTCGCCTTCTACCTTACGGATAAGATTTTATCCATGAGACCCAACCACCCAGAGCAACTGGAAATTGTTTGGTCATCAGATCCTTTATCCAAGCAATTATTTGGTTTAGACTTTTTTTTTTTTTTTTTTGAGACAGAGTCTCCCTCTGTCGCCCAGGCTGGAGTGCAGTGGTGCAATCTTGGCTCACTGCAACCTCTGCCTCCCGGGTTCAAGTGATTCTCCTGCCTCAGCCTCTTGAGTAGCTGGGAGTACAGGCGCCCGCCACCACACCTGGCTAATTTTTGTGTTTTTAGTAGAGATGGGGTTTCACCATGTTGGCCAGGCTGGTCTCAAACTCCTGACCTCAGGTGATCCTCCTGCCTCGACCTTCCAAAGTGCCGGGATTACAGGCGTGAGCCACCGTGCACGGCCTAGTTTAGACTTTCAAAAGGTGACCGTAATTTGCTATTGATTTTGTTTTGTACCAAAGAAAGTAGAATATAGGATGGTACTCATAGTTGCCATGTCTAGCATTGTGGGAGTATGTCTTGGTATAGAAGTTTGGAGTAAGAAGGAAAAGGTGAAAATGTGTGTCTTTAGAGAAGAAGAATCTAAGATTATAATAATTTTTTAAATTTTGAACTATGTTAAATGGGAAAAAACATTAATAAATGGAATAACAATAATGGTTTTTAAAATTATTTTCAAATGCTTCTTTCAACCAGCCTTTATAATCACCACCTCCAAGTAGGAAAATTAACCTCTTCGTTATTGCTTCTTTTCTGGCCCTTTAACCATATTGAGGAAAAATACCAACAGCCACAGAGGAAGAAGAGGTACAAAAAGTTTTGGATGATTTTTAAAGGCATGAAATCAACCCCTTGGGTAATGAAAAATTGAATAGAGAATCCAGCTTTAAGTAATACATTGTTCATCTAATGACCATTTATTGAGCACCTATTGTAATACCTGCAAGGCATTGAGGGAAGCATAAGAAAAAATTGTTTTCTGCCAAACTGAAACTGAAAATCTATTTGGGAAACAACACATATAAAACAGTTTCATAACCTGCCTCTAAGATAGTTTAACCTAATTTTTTTATTCATTCATTGACTTATTCATTCATGTATTTGGTCGTTAATGATTTCACAGATATTTAATGATACAAGACAGAAGTGAGCAACAGGGATGTGAATGGGAAGATGATTAAGACATCCCCATTTGTTTTCCTTGCCCTCCCAGAAACCCATAAAGAGATCAGGTTATATTTTTCTCACTCCATGGAAGGATAAACAGGAAAAGTAATTTACTTGAAGCTTCGTGGGGAAGTGGGAGCAAGTTAGAGCCGAGACCTGGGTCTTTTGTTTCCTACATTAATGATGTTTATGTGACATTCCACTCTTGGGTTTGCCAAGGCTGGGTGCTTTAACAGTTTTTTTCTACCAATACCCAGTATGTTTGGCTAAAGTTGAAAAGCATCAAAGAGAACCAGTAAAGCCCTTTTATCCTCCCTAAGGGCCTGCTTTTATCACTCTGCTGTGGTAACTTCATGAACTGGGATCTAAACAGCATAGCCATGGGCCACAGGGGAGCAGGCCTTCTTCAGAGGACAAAGCCCAGATTTCTTGGAAGCCCCTAACCCTTGGAGGCCTCTGACTCCCTGAAAAAGACTCAGTGCATAAACAGGGCCTACCCCAAAGTAGTAAAATAGGACTGAAAGCATATTGATTTCTTTAAACCATTTCTAAGAAAATAACATTGTCTTGGATAAATACGAGTGCCATGAACTTGTGCAAGACTTCCATTTCCAAGTGAAATCAACAGGCAGATTGGAACAGAATGAGCTAGATATTTCATTCTTCAGTTCATGCATGAGAAAATTTGATTTTAGAAAGGAGGATACAGGTATCTGAATTAGCTAGGCATCTAAAAACTATACCAATTTGTTACAGACCATAAGTACTGCATGATAGTTAATTATATACAAACCAGGAGTATGGCAAATTAAGAATGAGTAGAATGAGAATGAGAAGAACTTGACTCTGGAAGAGTGAAAATGACCTGCCATGGCGCTCACGTTAGAGACTTCTTCCTTGTCTCTCTACTTATATCCTGTTGAAGTTTGGAGATGGAAACTCTAGTTCAGGAGAAGATTCTGCACTTTGCTCTCATACCCCGTCAATCAAATGACAATGGGACAAGGTTTCTTGCTTTGGGAAATAACATGAAACCCTTAATGATGCTGTTAAACGAGATTAGGGCAGAGTTCTATTTATGTCACATTTTGGAGTCAGCAGACCTAAAACAGTACCTAATTCAGGAAAGTCAAATAGGTATAATCAGTTCTTGACTCTCAAGTGTTTGATTATTCTAGCTTGTTGATTATTTAAATTCCCTTTGTCTTTTCTGAACTTCTCTCTAACTTTATATTTTAAATAGTCTTTTTTTTTTTTTTGCTTGAGACAGGGTCTTGCCCTGTCGCCCAAGCTGGATTACAGTGGCATGATCTCGGCTCACTGCAACCTCTGCCTCCCGGGTTCAAGCAATTCTTGTGCCTCAGCCTCCTGAGTAGCTGGGACTACAGGTGTGCACCACCACGCCCGGCTAATTTTTTTTTTTTTTTTTTTTTTTTAGTAGAAACGGGGTTGTACCATGTTGGCCAGGCTGGTCTCAAACTCCTGACCTCAAATGATCCGCCCACCTTGGCCTCCCAAAGTGCTGGGATTACAGGTGTGAGCCACAGCACCCGGCCTAAAATAGTCTTAATCATGAAAGTAATGAGTACTTGTAAACAGTTTTGAAAGTCTAGAACAGTAAAAGATTACTGATGTCATACCATAATCATACCACCCAGAGAGAACCGTGATTAATATTTTGCTGTATTTCCTTTTAGATCATTTTTCCATGTGAACCTGTTTTTCTAAATAATCATATATGGATGAGATTACAGTATAGAATTACATAATATGATTATAGCATTGAATGCTTACTATATGCCAGATAATATTTTAAGTACTTTAGATATGTTAATTTATATAACTGTCATGTTCTATAAGGTTGGTGCTATTATCATGCCCATTTTACAGATGTGAAAATTGAGGGGTTAAATGACTTGTCCAGGATTAGGCAGAGTAAGTGACAGACTGGGCGTCAAACCCTGGCAGCCTGGTTTCAGACCACTGCATAAGCTCCAGACTGCCATGCTGGTGTTTCTCTTGGAAATTTTCATTTCACTGAGAATACAGCATACTAGTCAATGGATGTAGTTTAGTTTCCATTGCCATTTATTTATTTTGTATATTTACATTATTTATAGTTTTTTACTATTATAAAATAATGATTTGGTGAGCATCTTTGGCATAGGGCTTTTTACCTATCTCACATTATTTCTTAGAAGTAGAATTCCTAGATCAAAGGTGAATGTATGCATTTTTAGGCCGGACACAGTGGCTCACATCTGTAATCCCAGCACTTTGGGAGGCCGAGGTGAGCGGATCACTTGAGGTCAGGAGTTTGAGACCAACCTGGCCAACATGGTGAAACTCTGTCTCTACTAAAAATACAAAAAAGTTAGCCGGGTGTGGTGGTGCACACTTGTAACCCCAGGTACTCAGGAGGCTGAGGCAGGAGAGTCACTTGAACCCGGGAGGTGGAGGTTGCAGTGAGCCAAGATTGAGCCACCGCACTCCAGCTTGAGTGACAGAGCAAGTCTCTGTTTCAAAAAAAAATGTTAATAATTATATGCTTTTTTAATGCTGAATATATACGTATTACCTATTTTTCTGCCAAGTTTTATGAAATCCTAGCCATTCACAGATGATGGACAGGACAGGTAGACTGTTGAACTCTAATCCCAGTCAATTGGCTTTTCATTAGTAACTTCAGTTCCTTGGGTGATGCAACAACACTCAGAACGAAAACAAAATCTTTTCTTTCTTTGCAGCAAGACTTTAGAAGTTCTTGGGAGTTCTTCCCCTTGTTATTCATTCCAGTTCACTGGTAATGAGTGCTCTAACTAGCCCATCCCCAGCCTCGCCTTACAGAGCGTGAACCCCCTAAATCCATGAACAGTGTTGTGTACAGGTGTTTACTTATCTGTGCATTCTTCTTCTTTTTTTTTTTTTTATTTGAGACAGAGTCTCACTGTGTCACCTAGGCTAGAGTGCAATGGCATGATCTCAGCTCACCGCAACCTCCACTTCCCAAGTTCAAGCAATTCTCCTGCCTCAGCCTCCCAAGTAGGCTGGGATTACAGGCACGCGCTACCACACCCAGCTAATTTTTGTATTTTTTTTTTGGTAGAGACAGGGTTTCATGATGTTGGCCAAGCTGGTCTCAAACTCCTGACCTCAGGTGATCCACCCACCTGTGTTCTTCTGAGGAGGATGCATTTCCTCATTTATCCTAGGGAAGATAAATGTCATTAGCATTTATCAGGTTCTCAAAAGGAGACCTCCCCCCAAAAAAGTCAAAAAGCACTAATATAGGATATGATACCATAGCCTGAAATATATAATTGGTTATTTTAGAAGAAAGCTAACAAATATCAAATGTTTATGGATATAAAAGATAAGCTGCTTAGACAAAATCTTCAAATCAATGAAGGTCGTTTGTCTTTGAATACCTGCCTTGGGGAAAGTAACCCAAATTTCATTCCCATCCTCTCTCCCTGCCAAGGTTCAAAGAGTTACCATAGCAACACACTCTGTGGCATGAAAACATAAGCTGCAAAAATAAGTTAAAGTTCTGGAAATTTATTGGTTGGAGGGGTCACATTAGCACATTTTTGTCTCTCCTCTCTGTGCCAATGGCTCTATTTCAGGAATTTTGTTTACTTTGATGACAGCAGAGTCCCCCCACCCCCATTTTAATAGAATTGAGAGAGTCTTCATGGTGGTAATTTGAAAGTAATTATTAAGAAAACTGCCTTCAAGGCCTTTTCCACCTCAATTTTTCAAGGAAGCACCAAATACCAGCTTCAGACCTTTAACACAAGAGCTTCACACAGGTACAGTGAGAACAGAAGTGTTTGCGAAGGGTTTGATTTGTTCCCCAGAGATAAAAATCCACACTATTCTTCGGCACATTTGCCAGGAAGGCAGGTGGGGGTCTGTCACTACTCAGGAGCTGAGCTTGGGGCCACCCCCTGTGGCAGCCCCCACCAAGTTTAGTGTCCTTGTTGTACAATAGGGCTGTGTCCCCATGGGGCTTTCAGAAAGACCAAATTACACTGCGTGGTTCAGAGTAGATATTTAATAGGAGTTAGTGCTTTCTGTGCCTTTTTTCACCCTTCTTCCATAGAATCGGATAAACTCATGCATATGAAAAGTGCTCTGGAAACAGGGAAAGTCATATAAAATGATAGACGTTGGCTGGTCGTGGTGGCTCACGCCTGTAATCTGAGCACTTTGGGAGGCCAAGGTGGGTGGACCGTTTGAGGTCAGGAATTCTAGACCAGCCTGGCCAACATGGTAAAACCCCATCTTTACTAAAAATACCAAAAAAAATTTAGCTGGGCGTGGTGGCCCCTGCCTGTAGTCCCAGCTACTCAGGAGGCTGAGGCAGGAGGATCGCTTGAACCCAGGAGGAAGAGGTTGCAGTGAGCCAAGATCTTGCCACTGCACTCCATCCCTGGCAACAGAGTGAGACTCTGTCAAAAAAAAAAAAAAAAAAAGCAGTAGGCATTAATGTCGTGCCTCCCTCTGGGTGGAAGTGAAGTGGGTGTGTTTGTCCCGCAGGTCATGATGCTCATCCGGAACCACCCCGTCCCCGTCATTGCCATGGTCAATGGCCTGGCCACGGCTGCTGGCTGTCAACTGGTTGCCAGCTGCGACATTGCTGTGGCGAGCGACAAGTCCTCTTTTGCCACTCCCGGGGTGAACATCGGGCTCTTCTGTTCTACCCCTGGGGTTGCCTTGGCAAGAGCAGTGCCTAGAAAGGTAATTTAACTCCTCTCACCCACCTCTGCCTCCCAGCCTTCTCTGGAGTTCCTCCTCCAATGCATGCGATGATTCAAGATCCACTTGTTAAAAGTGCCTTTCATATCAGGACGTTCTGCCCAGAGTGTCTCTGGCTAGATGGGCCATGATGTTCCCTTTAATGGCAGGGAGGGAAGAGCTGACCGCCTGCCTGTTCCTCTGTAGCTTCTGACGCCGGGCGTCAATTTGTGAAATCACTGCATTTCCATCGTGCGTACCCTCAGTACCACTGGGTAGGTTTGCCGATTAGTTTTGTTTGTCTTCCTAATGGCACATATTTTGTAATCTTATTTGAAATGCAATCGAGACTCAGTTTTGTTGCACTGAATGGTTGCCCATGAGATAGAATAGCGTGCTGACATAATGCCAGTATCAAGGGCCTAGGATAGTAGTGTCGCTGGCTCACTCTTCATCAGCAGTCTGTCTTGTTCCAGAACGGATTTAGAGTAGGTGATTTCTGGAGTGTGTTGGGTTTACAACGGTTGCATTTCAGGAACATGAATCTCCTGTGCGTGGTATGTTGAATCTGCCCAAGAAGGAGCCGTGTTGCAAAGTGGTTTTGTTAACTACAGTGAAGTCTGTTTCCATCACAAAGCTTTCTTCCTTCCTATAACATCATAAAATAATATTTCCTAAACCTCCCTTAAGTGTAAACCAACAGTGTTCTTGTTGCAGAAAAAGTGCATCCTTGTTCTTAATTGGAAATCTGTAAAAAGGGGGGCAGAGTCTTAGACTACACCAAGTAAAGAAGCTAAATTGCTTTCTGATGTATATGATCTACTTTAGCATCAATTATGAAAATCAGCAATTGCTCACATGCCTAAGACGCAAGAGAAATAAGATCCAAGGGAAATCCAGTAGTAGGACCAAGGAGTGTAGGGAAGTATTCCTTTCTTTTGCAGTGCCCCTTTGTTAGTTTTTGCAGAAATGTGTGTTTGTGGGGAAATTCTGAAGACAGATACCTGTGAACACACACACTTAGGACAGTGGGCTGGAAGTGGGCTTCACAGTACAGTAGGTGACGGCTGGCTAAAGTGTCTTCAGACTAAGAGGATGTTTTTGATTCTGTCAAGATAGACACTTACCTTAAACTCATTCAGTAAATTTTGTTTTGTTTTGTTTTGTTTTTTGTTTTGAGACGGAGTCTTGCTCTGTCACCCAGGCTGGAGTACACTGGCGCTATCTCAGCTCACTGCAATGTTCAAGGGATTTTCCTGCCTCAGCCTCCATAGTAACTGGGATTACAGGCATGTGCCACCATGCTCGGCTAATTTTGTATTTTTAGTAGAGATGGGGTTTCATCATGTTGGCCAGACTGGCCTCAAACTCCTGACCTCAAGTAGTCCATCCCCCTCGACCTCCCAAAATGCTGGGATTGCAGGTGTGAGCCACCACACCTGGCCCATTCAGTAAATATTTCTCAAGACTTTATGTATTACAAATTGATTGTCAGAGCTTATTCATAAACTATCTTATAACTGTGCAAATCAAATCACAAGGCCTTTGTCTAATAAAAGACAGCTGTGCTGACAGCTGCTTGTCCTCTTCAACACCTGATGTGCTGGAAGGTTCCACAGTAAAGCACTTGAAACCTTGAAGTCAGCCCTACTGTCTGGATAAGAACCCATTCTCTCTTAAAACTTTTGAAATCAAGGCTTATTAGATTTGATTCCTAGAAACTTAACGCTAGACCATATTTATCAAGTTTTAAATCTATAAAATTTAAAGTTTTTGAGAAGAAAAAGGGGAAAATATGACAAAAACAGGCCTTAAGTTCCAAGGAAGCCCAGTCTCCAGAAACCCCACTTCATAATCGCCCAGTTGGATGAACCAAAGTAGCTTTTACCTCCCAAGGACAGACCTTCTCAGAAAATGGGGCAAACAATCTCCGGACGGCCATACTCAGGTTCCTGGTCTCTGTTCTCATGTTCTGACCACCAGAAGGCCTCTAAATCACATGACTGGAGACTCGCCTGTTTTTTCTAATCAGCTGCCTGAAAGCGGTTCAGAGTTCAGTCAACAAGTCCTTGCATGCTGGGCTCATTAATGCTGGGCCACTCAGAGCCATGACTCAGGAACATGGCTTGGGGTCAACACTGAAAAGCAGAAATCACAGTACTGATAAAGGGAATTTTGTAGGAAGAAGAAGTCTTTTGGAACTTAAGGCCTTTGTTAGGTTTCTGGATTTGCAGATCTAATTGTGTGGGCCTGCTTTAGGAGGAAAAACTGGGATTCATAACAATCTAATAAACCTGACCCAAACCACCTGCCCGTTGTCTTTGCTGATTGTGCACATGTGAACCCATCCACGGACATCCATGCACAGGCCCACCGAGTATTTTGGGGGGTGAGTGCGTGTCCCTCGTACACCCACAGGTAAGCTTGCAAACTGGCCTGGGCAGGAAGTTGGGCCTGTCTTACACTGGCTAAGACAACATGTGTGGGTCACTAGTGCCCTCTCGTGGTCGCCACAGGGACCTGCTTGGCTGTGCTGGAGACTGGGGCAGAAAACATGGAATCAAGCCTGTCTGTTCAATCCAGACCAGGCCTGGACATGAATAATATTCCCCATTTGTAAAGAGCTTCTCTCCCTAGGCGTGATCTAAATAATGCATCTTCCCGGCACCCTATAAAACACCCTGCCTGGAGCAGCTGCTCCGTTCCCAGGCAGAGCTGGCCTTGCTCAGACCCTGAGCCAGTGCCTCAAGCAGCCGGCCTCACTGGAGAGCACAGGGGAAATGAGAAGCCCTTCCTCCCAGAACAGTCATTTTCCTGAGGCAGGCAGACTCTGATTTCCTAATCAGCTAATGAGAACAGAGTGGGGTTTCCAAGTTGGAAAGATGGTTAAAGCCCGCTGTTCAAACTGGTGCAGATGTTAGAGAGCCTGGGAGAAAGGCTGGGTCTCCAGCCTGCCCCAGAGGGGCTGCATTTTAGCGGTGATTTGTGTGGCCAGAGGTTGGGAGTGCAGTTTTAGAGGACGCACAGTTCCACACCCAGTTTGCAAGAGGGCCTGGGAGTTTCAGGGCCTCATGTCCTATGTCTGGCCAGTGAGATGGGACCCATGACCCTCACTCCAGTGTGCTTCCCTCAGAGCCCGGCCACGTGGCAGCCCCAGGGACAGACGCTGCCGGTGCTGCGGTGCCAGTGCGAATGCATATGTGTGTGTGTGCACAAGTACCCCGTGGGTTCTGCTCTGGCCTGACTCTTTCCATAGTGCTTCTCCTGCAGTTCCTCACCCTGCTGCTGGTGCTCCCTGGGGGATAGATGCCGAGTGCTACGGTCTCAATGCTGTGTCCTCCCCAAATTCCTGTGTTGAATCCTCACCCCCAAGGTGATGGTGTTGGAAGGTGGGGCCTTTGGGGGTGATGAGATCATGAGTATGGAGCCCTTGTGAATGGGTTCACTGACTTTATGAAAACATCCCCAGGCTGGGCGTGGTGTCTCACACCTGAAATCCCAGCATTGTGGGAGGCCGAGGTGGATGGATCACCTGAGGTCAGGGGTTCGAGACCAACCTGGCCAACATGGCGAAACCTCGTCTCTACTAAAACTACAAAAATTAGCTGGATATGGTGGCGTATGCCCATAATCCTAGCTACTCGGGAGGCTGAGGCAGGAGAATCACTTGAGCCCTGGAGGCGGAGGTTGCAGTGAGCCGAGATCATGCCATTGCACTCCAGCCTGGGCAACAAGTGCAAAACGCCATCTCCAAAAAAAAAAAACCCACAGCCCCAGAGAGCTGCCTTACCCCCTTTTTCTCCATGTGAGGGCACAGCTAGAAGGCCCCGTTTACGAACCAGGAAGCAGGTCCTCACCAGTCGCTGAGTGCCAGCACCCTCACCTTGGACTTTCCAGCCTCCGGAACTGTGAGATATAAATGCTGTTGTTTATAAGCCACTGGGCTGTGGTGCTGTGTTCCAGCAGGCTGAATGGACTAAGACACCACGCCCATGCAAAGGGGCATGACGTGGGGAGAGTCCCTTGTGGGCTGTAGCACACGGTTGTTGCCACTTGGGTGGCCTATGAGATCCAGAAGACCCCTCTGCTTTAAATAATCACCCCCATTCCAAGGCTGGGGTAACCATTTAAAAGCCAGCATTAGAGATCATGGACCATCTGCAGTTGGCCTAGGTGTGTTAGAAATAGGCATTGCATTCACTAGGTGCCTACTGAGTGCCCAGGACTGTTATTATACGAGCCTTGCACTTGCTATCTCTAATCCTTGCAATACTGCAGGAGGCACTTATTTTTGTTTTCCAGATGAAACAAACTCCAAGGCATTAGTTGAAGGTCTTGTGGTTAGTAAGTGGCAGAGCTGGGGTTGGAACTCAGGTACACCTGGCTCAGCCAGGTCCCTTGAGCTCAAACCAGGTCCCTGAGCTTTTCTTCTGCAAGCAAAATCTTCATAGTTACTTCCCTGATTTATGTCTGGCTCAGATGGACCATTTTTCCCCCAGCCTTTCCGTTGTACTCGATGTGACAGTGTGCCCTGCTGTCATTAGTGGCTTCTTCACTGTGTCTCTTGGTGATGGTCATTTGTACCCGAGCATGCTGGCTGCAGAAGTGAGAGGTGAGAAATGGCTTGCTCAGAGGTCCCAGGAGGACCAGTGCCCAGCAGGCCTGGGACCAGGCCCCACCTGTGAAGCTTGGACTCCACCCCAAAACATCTGGGCATTTGGACCAAAGGACTCCGCCCCAAAACATCTGGGGCATTTGGAATTCCGTGCAGTTCTGCAGCCACACACTGCCGGCCCAGGCCGCAAGCCCTTCACCTGGGATGAATACATACCCGTCTGTTGAGCCAGCCAGGAAGGAACACTTACTACTTTGAATTTACTCTTTCCTCCTTCCAGCTCTGACTCCATTCTTAACAACTCTGAAAGTCATCTAGGACTTGATCATTGCAAGTGACAAAGGGATCGATAAGGTTGACTTGGGTGGCTTTTGTTGTTTTTTCATGTTGCATCAGTTTTTCAGGCTTGGCCACTTCCTGACATTTGGTCCCTGTGAGTTCCCCAAGAGCCGCCTGTGTCAGTGGAGGGTAAGTGGCTGGGAGGAGCCATGACACCGTCTCCACCTTGGCTTCTGATCCCAGCTGACACGCAGTTCGGGGGCAGAGATGGAGCAGAGCACTGTCCTGGCCCCATGCTGTGACCTGCTAGATGTCTTCAGCAGGGTCCTATTTCACAGCTGTTCACAACCGGATCTGCTTTTTAGCTCCTGGTTCAACCAGGGCTTCAGACACGCTTTGGTGTGAAGTGCTCTTCCTGGTCAACTAAAAATGGTCTGCCCTGGAACCCCCATAGCTGTCACGTTCCTGCTCCCTCTAACGTAAAATCAGTACAGTTCCAAAACAGAGGTGGCGATTTATCCATGCCTTTAACTTTACAGAGGAGAAAAGGAAGTCCTGCATCACCCGTCCCTGGCTGCCAGCCCAGTGCGTGTGGGCTCCATCTCCACCCATGGTGGCAGGAGGGGCCTTGGGCCAGGCTTCTGGTCTCTCTATCCAAGTTCAGTCCTGGGGGATCCAATCTAGTCCTGTGGCTTAAAAACCTTCTAGATCCATGGTTTTAAACTGGGAGCAGTATTGGCCTAGGGATATGTGGCGATCGATATCTGGAGGCATTCTTGATTGTCAGAGCTTGGTGGGGGGTGGGTACTACTGATAACTAGAGCACGGAGGTCTAGGATGCTGCAGAACGTCCTGCAATGCACAGGACAGCCCCCCACCCTCCCTGCAAAAGTTATCCAAACGTCATTATCACCAGGGTTGAGAAACCCCACTCTACATGCTGATGCCTCCCCTGTGTGTGTCTCCGGCTAGTCCGGCTATCTATTACCAGGCAACAGGCCACCCACAGTATAGTAGCTCAAGACAACAGAATTTGCGATTTGGACAGGGCTTAGCGAGGAAGGCGTCTCTCTGCTCCAGAGGGTCAGCAGCCTCAGCTGGGGATTCATCTGAAGGCTGCTTGATCACGTGTCTGGCTGTGGAGGCTACCTCTGAGCTGGGCCCCCGCAAGGGTGGTTGGCGGCACACTGCACCCAGCCTCTCAGTGTGGCTTGGGCTTCCTCACAGCATGGAGGCCAGGTCCCAAGAGCAAGAGCCAGAGCCAGCTGGAAGCTGTATCACCTCCTTGCCCTCGTCTCAAAGGAACCAGCCTGCCGCTTGTGCTGTACTCTATTTTCCTGCCTGCCTGCCTGCCTGCCTTCCTCCCTCTCTCCTTCCTTCCCTCATAAATATTTGGTAGGTTGCTTGCTATGTGCAAGACAGTCTTCCAGTGCTGGAGATACAGAAATCAACAGAAGACTAAAAAAAATGGCCAGGCATGATGGCTCACACCTGTAATCCTAGCACTTTGAGAGGCCAAGGCGGGAGGGTCACTTGTGCCCAGGAGTTCAAGACCAGCCTGCGCAATATAGTGAGACCCCATCTTGGAAAAAAAAAAATCCTGTCCTACTGGAGTTGACGTGCTACAAAGGACACATATTACAAACAAACGTGAAATATATAGGGTGTTACATGGAGAGAAGCCCAAAAGATTTAACATGTAGCCAGATGGGGTCGCATCAGGGTTTGTTTTACACTTGGAGCAGGGCGGCCATGGAAGACCTCAGTGATAGGGGACGCGGGACCAGAGGCCTGCGATGAGGGCGTGTGCCAGGAGGACACCCAGGGAAAAGTCACCCCAGGCAGAGGGACCAGCGAGTCCGAGGACGCTGAGGTGACGGTGCACAGGCGTGTTTGAGGAACATCAGGGATGCCACCAGGATTGTGAGAGCCTGAGTGAGGGGTGGGGGAGGGAAGACCCCTGCCTGTGTGTCCTTGTGCACCTGGGGACCCCTCTCTTCCATTGTAAGTTTGACCTTAGAGGAGCCAGGCTTGGTAGCGCGACAGAATTGGTTGGTGCAGCACGCAGCGGTTGTGGAGCAGAGGACACGGTGGAGAGGGAGGCAGCTGGGCCCTAGAACCTCAGGGGAGGGTTGTAGGAGGGGAGAGGGCATCACCAGCCCTAGAACCTCAGGGGAGGGTTGTAGGAGGGGAGAGGGCATCACCAGCTGTAGAACCTCAGGGGAGGGTTGTAGGAGGGGAGAGGGCATCACCAGCCGTAGAACCTCAGGGGAGGGTTGTAGGAGGGGAGAGGGCATCCTCTCCTTGCCACATCTTACCGATTGGTGAGTTAAAACCATGCTGGGCTCTGCGTCTGGTCCCTGAAGACATCGTCTGTAAATCCTCGCTTCTCCAGGAGGCTGGGTCTGCTCTTTCCAATCAGGCCGAGGTGGCAGCCCCGTGACTGCTTATTGTGGGAGGTGGCCCCAGTGGGTTCCAAGAGGTACTGGAACCCCCACTCCCCCCACCCGCCTCCACGCTGCAGTGTCTGTGGGGCATCCCATCTGATGTGGCTGCCGTCGTGTGCTTGGCCCTCAAAAGAGGCAGACGAACTCCCCAGCCGTGGCAGGCTCCGTGACCAGATCTGTGCAGGAGCAAGAGCACACGGACAGCCACTGCTCCCCTGGGCCTGGTGTGGTTTCTTCGCTCTTGGAAAGATCCACTCTCCTCCCGGGCAGGAGTCAGGGCACTGAAGACGTCAGGGCTGGCGGATGACGTGGTATTTGAGGAAGCAGGTCATTGAGCCGAGGCGGGACTCAGGTGGCAGGGGCGGGTCACAGGAGAGCACCTCAGTTACCTCCCATGTCTCCCCGTAGGTGGCCTTGGAGATGCTCTTTACTGGCGAGCCCATTTCTGCCCAGGAGGCCCTGCTCCACGGGCTGCTTAGCAAGGTGGTGCCAGAGGCGGAGCTGCAGGAGGAGACCATGCGGATCGCGAGGAAGATCGCGTCGCTGAGCCGCCCGGTGGTGTCCCTGGGCAAAGCCACCTTCTACAAGCAGCTGCCCCAGGACCTGGGGACGGCTTATTACCTCACCTCCCAGGCCATGGTGGACAACCTGGCCCTGCGGGATGGGCAGGAGGGCATCACGGCCTTCCTCCAGAAGAGAAAACCTGTCTGGTCACACGAGCCAGCGTGAGTAGAGGCAGAGGAGTGAGGCCCACGGGCAGCGCCCAGGAGCCCACCCTCCCCTCTGGCCCCAGCCCCACCACTGCCTCTCAGCTTCAACAGGCGACAGACAAGCTGCTTTTGTGACTTGATATTTGTGTCACAGCATTTGGCCTACATTAAAAGCCACTATTTCATGGGGAAAGGACAAAATGGAGAGTGACTGAGGTGCTGACCTCAGTGCAAGGCTAGTGAGCCCTGCAGCGGGCCAGCTGTGGCGGGAAGCCTGGCATTTGGGGTGCTCCCTACAACATCTTAAGCAAGCGACCCCCCTGACATAGCAGAAGGTGGCAACCCATGGAGGCAGAAAGAAGGACGCCAGCCTGACCCTCATCCGAAACGTCCTCCGAAGCGGAGTTCATCCTGGCTGCTCAGGAGAGGCGACACATTTCAAATCTCAACGAGATACTCTCCACACAGAAAATCTTCTTGATTCTGTGGAGACGTAATCATGCCTATGGCTTTGAATAATCTTATGTGGTTTAAATAAATTAAATCTTTATAGAGACTGGTATGTTTTATCTCCCCAGCTACACTGCAAGCTGTCTAAGAAAAGAAAAAAAAATCAGTTAACTGTTTTTGTATGCTCACGCTGATGACATAGAGTAGGTGCCTCCTATTTCTATAACAAATGTCCTTGTTATCCACGTTTTTGTGAAACCTGGACTCCAGGCTAAACCTGAAGATGAAAACACTGGGGAGAGGAGGTAGGGTGCACACAGCCTACGCACTAAGAGCTCCTCCTCCCGGCTGGGCACTGGCTCCCGCCTGTAATCCCAGCACTTTGGGAGGCCAAGGCAGGTGGATTGCCTGAGGTCAGGAGTTCAAGACCAGCCTGGCCAACATGGTGAAACCCATCTCTACTAAAAATACAAAAATTAGCCAGGTACAGTGGCGTGTGCCTGTAATCCCAGCTACTCGGGAGGCTGAGGCAGGAGAATCGCTTGAACTCGGAGGTGGAGGTTGTAGTGAGCCGAGATGGTGCCACTGCACTCTAGCTCTGGGGCGATAAAGCAAGACTCCACCTCAATTAAAAAAAGAAAAAAAAAAGGAATACCTCCTCCAAACACACTTCCAAATGATGCTCGGCTTCCAGGAAAGATCACAGACCAGAACCAGGTGCAGTGCATGAGTTTCCCACCTGAGCAAGGATTTGACTTGCGACCTAAGTCTATGACCTGCTGGCTTCAGGTCAAATGTGGCCCAAGAAATGTCCCAAATCTCTTGTCCTCAAGATTGCTGTAAGGCTGACTGTTTAAAACCAGTTTATTTCACCTGTGAGTAGAACATGGCCATTCATGGGATGAGTAACATGCTGGGGATGAAGAGCTGTAAGGCTCTAGCCTATGGTTATTCAAATGGCCGGGGCAAGGGTCTCATGGTATGGGTGTCCCTGAGTTGTTCTCACAGGTTTCTGTTGAGAAAAACAATTTGTTTCTTTCCTAGATTTTAGAAACCATAGAGTGTGCTCTTGAAAAAAAAGGAGTTTGTTACTACTCACGCACAGAAAGTTATGAGAGCTGCCACTTCCTGGACAAACACTGTGTGCTGAGCACCCTCCGTACATTCTAATTTCATCCTCATGACGGCCCAGTGGTGTAGGTACTGCAGCGACTTCCAGCTCATGGGCGAGTAGTTGAGGCCAGCTTTGTCCGAGGTCAAACAGCTGACATCGTAGAGTGAGGATTGCAGACACCATCTGCCTGATAAAGCCACAGATAATCATCCCCCTGGCCACACTGCCCCGAAGGGGGCCGCTGGGCTGGTGTGAGGTTAACCTGGGGTCAGCAAGCCTGAAGAAATGGTTGTCCTACACTGTGACAGTTTCCCAAGACAAAGGAATGGCCCTAGCACTGAACCCCTTGCTACAGAACACTGCCAGTGTGCAAGGGAAGGGACACCAGCTGTGCTTATCCGCAGACCACCAGTGGAGTTTTTACTGCTAAGCTCATAAACACCGGGCTGAAGCTTCTAGACGAGGGCGTGACGCACTGGCTGTCGTGGGCAGCTCAAGAATCCTGCAGGTCTGTGGGGCCACCTGCTGTCTGTTCCCCTTCAGGGGACCTGCTGTGGAAGTCACCAACTTGTGGTTGCCAGCTGACACCATGTAGGGGAGAGGGTGATGTCAACTCTCAGGACATTGGAGAAAGTAATAAACCCTTCTCAAACACTTGACAAAGGAAAATCAAAAGTTGACTTTCCCGTTTCCTTACGAGCACTATGCCCTCAAACCATGAACTCCCCTGGCCTCCAGTCTGGCTTCCCGGCCCCAAGCTGATGCGCACTCAGGGAGTAACTATACATTTTAATGGCTGCCTGTGCAGAAAGTAATCCAGAAAGAAAATCTGCTCCCCACCCTGCAATGTCATATAATTTATCCCCAGGCAAATATCAATTCTGGGTTTATTTGTATCTCTGCTTCCTTCCCCCGGGATAGTGAATACAAATTTTCTGACAATCACACATGATAATTGCTTTCGGAAAGCCTAGAATGTTTATCTTTCCCTCTGCGCTGTTTACTTCTCGGGGTAGCTGAGCTGAGCTCTGCCCAGCAGGTCATACTCCGTCAGGTTCAGGGGCCACGCAGTGACATGGGTATGGGTATCTGTTTCTGTCCGCCCTGGCTGAGAGATCCCTGGAGAGCTGGCTTGACCCTGGAAAACATAAAAAAATGAAGTGAATGAGAGAACACCAGCTCTCTGACTGATTCTACACCAGTGACTTTAGGTCGGTTACAATGCAAAAGCACATGGTGATTTAGTGAGGCTAAAACTGTGCCAGGCAGCCCTAGGAAGTACATCTTCTTTTTTTTTTTTTTTTTTTTAGAGATAGGGTCTTGCTCTTTCACCCAATTTGGAGTGCAGTGTCATGATCATAGCTCACTGTAACCCCCACCTCCTAGGCTCAAGTGATCCTCCCACTTCAACCTCCCAAGTAGCTGGGACAACAGGTGCATGCCACCATGCCTGGCTAATTTTTTATCTTTAGTAAAGACAAGGTCTCACTGTGTTGCCCAGGCTGGTCTCAAACTCCTGAGCTCAAGCGATCCTCCTGCCTCAGCCTCCCATGGTGCTGGGATTACAGGTATGAGCCACTGTACCCACCCTAGAATCAGTTGGTTGATATCCACACAGTAACTTGCTGGGATTTTGATTGGGATTGCATTGAATCTATAGACCAAGATACCAGCCCAAGGAGGTGAGTCTGTGTACACATTTTTATGACCAAAAATGTTAGAAAGGTTGAAAAAAAAATAGTGCAACTGTCAACCATAGCCACCATCTAGAGTCAATTAACATTTAAAATTTTTCCATATTTGCTTTAATCTTTGTGTGTGTGTGTAAATAGTTTTTGGCTAAACTATTCAAACATGAGTTGTTGAAATCATGTTGTCTTAGTCCTAGGTACTTCAGTATACATCTTCTAAAATATAAGGATGTTCTCTCACATAGCTGTAATACTTCTGTCTCAACTAAGAAAATGTAAAATAGTTCCTTAATATTAATTATCTAGTCCATGTTCAAATTTCTCCAATTGTTCCTGAAATAGACTTGATGCTAGATTTTTGAACCAAGATTCAATCAAGGTCCACACATTGCATTTGGTTGTTAGGTACCTTTTAAAAAATGTTTTAGTGTTAAAAAATTCACAACAGTCCAATTTACTTTTTTAATGACATTGGCTATTTAAAGTGACCAGGCCAGTTTTCTTGTAAGTGTACAAGTTTTTGGATTTGCCTATTTGTCACAGTAACACTTAACTATTTTCCGTATGTATTTATTTTTTGAAGTAAACATTGATTAGTTTGTGCCAAATTCGGTAATTCTATTCCCTTTCCCAGTGGCTAGATTAAGAATGACCCATGATATAATTCCAAAAAGATGACTGGGAGGCTTCTTGAAAAAAGTACTCCCAGCTTGGGCAACACGGCAAAACCTCGTCTCTACAAAAACACGAAAAAAAAAATTAGCTGGGCATGGTGGTGCACACCTGTGGTCCCTGCTACCCGGGAGGCTGAGGCAGGAGGATCACTTGAGACAAAGGCTGCAGTGAGCAATGATTGCACCACTGCACTCCAGCCTGGGCAACAGAGCAAGACCTCATCTCGAAAAAAACACTCAAGGAAGTTCAATTCATTATTACTGTGTTTATTACCACAAACTTAACAGCTTAAAATAACCCCAGTTTTTTGGGTTTTTTTTGAGATGGGGTCTTGTGCTGTCACCCAGGCTAAAGTGCAATGGCCCAATCTTGGATCACTGCAACCTCTGCCTCCCGGGTTCAAGCCGTTCTCCTGCCTCAGCCTCCTGAGTAGCTGGGACTACAGGCGCCCGCCACCACACCTGGCTAATTTTTTGTATTTTTAGTAGAGACAAGGTGTCACTGTGTTAGCCAGGATGGTCTTGATCTCCTGACCTCATTATCTGCCCGCCTCGGCCTCTTAAAGTGCTAGGATTACAGGCGTGAGCCACCGTGCCTGGCCCCACCAGTTTTTTAATCTTAGAATTTGTCAGGCTCAGGAGTCCAGGGACAGCTTAGCTGGATCCTCTGCTTCAGGGTCTCACAAAGATGGAATCCCAGGGCCAGCCAGTGCTGCAGTCTCATCCAAGGCTTGACTGGAGAAGGGTTCACTTCCAGTCTCACATGGCAGTTCCTTGCAGGCTGCCAGACTGAGGGCCTCAGTGTCACACTGGCTGCTGAGCAGAAGCCACACTCAGTTCTCTAACATGTGGCTGTCTCCATGTGGCAGCTCACAACATGGAAGCTACTTCACCAAAGCCAGCAAGGGAGAGAGAAGGTCTCCTAGTGACATGGCTGTTACAATTGTATGTAACATGAGCACATGTGTGTAATCACAGAGAGCCCATCACCTTTGCCATATTCCATTGGTGAGAAGCAAGTAACAGCTTCCATATCACAACAAGGGATGATGCCAACAGCTGGGGCTCATGAAGGCCATCCTAGACGCTGTCCTCTATAGAAGTAATGGCTTCTCTCTGGAGTCGTGGCTGCAGACATCTGTACTCAAAAAAGACAAAGCAGAGGGCAAAAGCCTTCCCAATGAAGATGGCGGAGTAGAAAGACAGAAAAAAGCCAAGTCTTTGATAATGTGACTGAACCACTCTATCTTTGGACTCCTAATTACATGAAATAATCCTTATGGCATAAGCCATTTTGAAGGGCGTTTTCTGTATTTTCAACCTAAAGCATTCTCTAGACGCTTTTGGCGGAGGTAATAAAATCATAAATAACTAATGAACCCAAGGTAGAATGTCCTTAGATGCAAAGAGTACACGGTGCTGTCTGAGTCCAGACAAGGAGGAGTTTCCTTCCAGCTGGAGAGCCAGAAGAAACTTCATGAAGGGCATTTTGAAGAATTCGTAAGTCTGGGCCAGGCGCAATGGCTCATGCCTGTAATCCCAGCACTTTGGGAGGCCGAGGCAGGTGGATCACCTGAGGTCAGGAGTTCGAGACCAGCCTGGCCAACATGGTGAAACCCCATCTCTACTTAAAATACAAAAAATTAGCTGGGCGTGGTGGTACACACCTGTAATCCCAGCTACTTGGGAGGCTGAGGCAGGAGAATCACTTGAACCCGGGAGGCGGGGGTTGCAGTGAGCCGAGATCACACCATTGCACTCTAGGCTGGGGGACAAGAGCAAGACTTCGTCTCAAAAGAAAAAAAGAATAGGTAAGTCTGGACCAGGGGAGATGTGAGAGGACGTTCCAAGGGGAGAAGGCCGTGAAAGACAGAGGTGAGAAGGGGTTGCTGGAGTGTTCGATATGTGATGGGCAGTGAGAGAAAATTACGCTGGGGCCGGATTTCCAAGGCAAAAGCCAGGGAGTTGAAGCCATCTGCTAGGTAGTAGGGAGCTGCCTGAGATTTTTGATTGACAGTTGCAATCAAAAGGGGGGAATCCCAATGTTTGAGAGGAGGACTACTTTCCCTCAACCCAACAGACAGGAGGCTTATGGCTTCATCATTTTGAAATAAAAAGTGTCTGAGGTCAGGAGTTGGAGACCAGCCTAGCCAACATGGTGAAATCCCATCTCTACTAAAAATAAAAAAAAGTAGCCGGGCATGGTGGTAGCTGGACTATAGTCCCAGCTACTTGGGAGGCTGAGGCAGAAGAATCGCTTAAACCCAGGAGACGGAGGTTGCAGTGAGCCGAGATTGTGCCACTGCACTCCAGCCTAGGCAACAGAGTGAGACTCCATATCAAATATATGTATATCTTAAATATATATATTTGATAATCTGAATGAAACAGATGCTTTCCTAGGGGAATAAATTCTAATTTGGGTTGGTACAAGAAGAATTAGAAAATATAAATAGACCAATATCACAGAATAAAAGTGTGTCAGAGTGATGCAAAACACATGAGGCCTGCTTGTCTTAACAGTAAGTTCTAGAAAACCTTTATGGAAGCAAACAGGCAAGAGCACATGATGAACTAGAATCTCATGTGAAGACAGATGCAGGGTTTGCCTTATGAATGAAAGGATTGTTTATAAAATCAGGTCATGTAATTTACTGCAATATGTTGGTATTATCTCTGGGTGAGAGAGTGGGGATATGGGTGGAGAAAAGGGTTTTCACTAATTTTCACTATTATCATTTGGGTGATAGGATTACTCTGGGTGAAGGAATTACTGGTGCTTTTTTTTTTTTTAAGTAATAGCTTTATTGAGATATAATTCAAATATCATACAATGTACCCACTTAAAGTATACAATTCAGTGGTTTTTAGTTTATTTGTGGAGCTATGTGATTTACCACAGTCAATTTTAGAACATTACGGCCGGACGCAGTGACTCATGCCTATAATCCTAGCACTTCGGGAGGCCGAGGCAGGCAGAACAACTGAGGTCAGGAGTTCAAGACCAGCCTGGACAACATGGTGAAACCCCATCTCTACTAAAAATACAAAAATCGGCCAGGCATGGTGGCATGCACCTGAAATCCCACCTACTTGGGAGGCTGAGGCAGGAGAATTACTTGCACCCGGGAGGCAGAGGTTGCAGTGAGCTGAAATTGCGCCACTGTACTCCAGCCTGGGCGACGGAGGGAGACTCTGTCTCAAAAAAAAAAAAAAAAAAAAGAACATTTTCATCGCCCCCAAATCAAACTCTATACCCATGAGCAGTCGCTCCCCATTTCCTCCCAAGCTGCCCAGCCCCAGGCAACCACTCATCTACTCCCCGTCTCTATAAATTTACCTCTTCTGGACATTTCACATAAACAGGATCATGCCGTACATGTCCTTGAGTGTCTGGCTTCTTTCCCTTGGCATAATGTTCAAGATTCATCCATGTTGGAGCATGTATCCACACTTCATTCCTTTTTATTGCCAAATCCTATTTGATTGTATGGCTATTCCAGATTTCATTAGTAATCGGTTGATGGACATTTGGGTTGTTTCCATGTTTTGGCTCCTGTGAGTAAAATGCTGCTGTGAACTCTTGTGCATGGGTTTCTGTGTGGTTGTCAGTTCTGCTTTCTCTTGGGTAAACGCCTAGGAGAGGATTCACTGTCATGGGTGACTCCACGTTTAAGATTTTGAAGAAATGCCAGACTATTTTCCAAAGTGGCTACACTGGTGCTTTTTATTTTCTTCATATGCTCAAATGTTTACATTTTTCTCAAATTAAATAGTTACCATTTCTACACCCAGGCTGTTTTTTTTTGTTTGTTTGTTTGTTTTTGAGAGAGTCTCGCTCTGTCGCCCAGGCTGGAGTGTAGTGGTGCGATCTCGGCTCACTGCAAGCTCCGCCTCCCAGGTTCATGCCATTCTCCTGCCTCAGCCTCTCCGAGTAACTGGGACTACAGGCACCCGCCACCACGCCTGGCTAATTTTTTGTATTTTTAGTGGAGACAGGGTTTCACCGTGTTAGCCAGGATGGTCTTGATCTCCTGACCTCATGATCTGCCCGCCTCAGCCTCCCAAAGTGCTGGGATTACAGGGGTGAGCCACTGCGCCCGGCCACCCAGGCTTTTTTTTGCAGTATTTTTTGGTGGTATAAAAGCTCCGGAATGCTCAGGGAAGGTAAAGACCAAGAGGAATCATGGACAAATTAAATAGTTAACAACTAAAAGCCAACAATTTGCAGATTGAAGCTGAAAGATGGGTAGCATCTGATAATATACCCACATCTCTCAGGCCAGTGTTTCCCAGCCTGGGGTCCCAATTCTGAGGCACACAACAAACTTAGGTGGCACAGAGGAGAATCTTTTTATAAAATATTTTCTAACTATTCTAACACAATCAGAAAAATCAACTAACACGTCAAACTCATGATTATACAGCTCTAATTTCTTGCAAATGAGGCTTTTATAAGTGGGTCAATTTAACGAAAAAACATTATAAATAAAAATATAAGCATTACACAGATATGACCAAAATATCATGAAGGTGGCATGCAAAGACGTGAAGTTTGAGAAACGCTGTCCCTGGGATAGTATTTTAATAAAGGATTCTTGAATCTCACAAAGTTGTTTTTTTTTTGTTTTTTTTTTTTTTTTTTTTGAGACAGAGTCTGTCGCCCAAGCTGGAGTGCAATGGTGTGATCTCAGCTCACTGCAACCTCCGCTCCCAGAGTTTAAGGGATTCTAGCGCATCAGCCTCCCAAGTAGCTGGGACAACAGGCATGCACCATCACACCCTGCCGATTTTTTAAATTTTTAGTAGAGATGGGGTTTTACCATGTTGGCCTCGAACTCCTGACCTCAAGTGATCTACCTGCCTCGGCCTCCCAAAGTGCTGAGGTTCCAGATGTGAGCCACCGCACCCAGCCAGCTCACCAAGTCTTTAAGGCCCAAGGGATGGACAGTTGCCTGGGTCTTTGTGCCCCCCACCCCAGCCCTCACCCCACAGGGACCCTCACTCCCCTCCTGCTGCTGACCCCAATGGGGACCTGTCCTTCACGGGCTATTATGTTCCCCTGAAAGCAAATTTAACTTCCTTTATGTTTGTTACATGGATTTTTTTTTTCTGGTCTGTTTCCAAAAGAAAGTCCCGAGATGATTTTTCAAATGTAAAATCACATATTTATTGAGTGTCTACTACATTGCAAAGCAATGTGCTGGGCACTATGGGATGGGTTTTTTTGTTTTGTCTTGTTTTTTAAGTATAAGACAATTCCAACCCTCCAGAACATAGTTGAGTAGGCGAGATAAATCATGCCCACTTTCAAATTCAAAACAGTCGTCCTGAGACGAGAGACAGGATTGTCCTCCAAGCCTGTGCTGAGGACTAGCTGTGTGACATGGGGTGAGTCGTTGACCCTCTCTGTGTCTCAGCCTCTTCACGGTTGCACTCTGGATGATGATAATGCCTCCCTCCTAAGCGGGTGTGAGGGCTAAATGAGACAAGATGATATGTGTAGCAGATGTTGGTGACCTACTGAGAGCCCCTTGGCCACGTCCAAGTTCACCTGCAGCTTCCACAGGTGGCAGCTCTTCCTCCTCTGAGCTTCTGTCTTTCTGCCTCTGGAAGGTGTTTTGTGTTCCTGGCAGGGCTTGCTCAGACCAGGCCCACCCAGAGGAGGAGGAGGTGAGGCCTCCAGGGGCATCCTCAGGCAGCAGAAGACAGAGTCCATGGATGGCGCCCTGCCAGTGCGCTGAGGGAGCAACGCTGAGGTGTTGCTTGTGTTTTCTCAGAAGGTCCCCAGCAGGACCAAGCCTTGTCACCCACAGCCATGACCTGCTGGTGCATGCAGGCTTGATTGGCTTTCCTCCTTCCCTTCCTTCCCCCGCCCCACTTTCCAAATTAACCACCTTCCCACCAGTCCTCCATCCAATGTCTGCTGTTCAGGGAACCCAAACTAAGTGGAGACGCTGGTTCGCATTTGGCACTCAGTAGACATCCCCTCCCTCAGCAAAGAAGTGAAACAACTTTAGCTGCAGAAGATGCTCCCATGAAGCGACAGGATTGGTTGCTAAATGAAGAGCACAAGCCGTAAGTATTGCAGGAATCAAGAGAGAAAAAATCCATTTTGGCTCATTAGCAAGCAAACGGCACCATCCATAGAAAGCTTTGACTTGTCAAGCTGTTGGGGATCTCAGCTCTCAGTTAACTTACAATTTGAGACACTGCACAGTGGAAAACGACCAGAAAGACCTAGACTCAGCCAGTCCTGGTACCAATTGCAGGCCGCCCTGACCGAAGGTTGGAGTGGCCTCTGTTGATACCCCCCAACAACTACCTGCGTGAGCTGCCCTGTATGTGTTCTAGGATTTCTGGAATTGCATTTAGCAGCATTCAGGGAACAGGCAGAGCAGGTGCATTTTCCAAAAACTCCCCTCCAGAGACGCCTGGAGAAGGGATTTATGAGCCGCTGCATCTCCGTTTCCTTCTTTGGCATTTATTAGCTTTTTGATGAATGTTAGAGCAATTTTTCTGTCAACAGCTTCTCATTAGGGGCCTGGTGATGTTCTTTCTGACCATAATTTTACTCAATATCGTGCCTGGTCACCGTGAGGAGAAGAGGTTCCACTTAGAAACCATCCATCTTCACAACAGCAAAGGCCCAGATAATCCCACTCCAATACTCCTGCTCCAACAGCTGCCCCGGGGCACACACTGAGCGTTCAGACAGATGCGGGCCCTAATGAAGGGCTTGTCGGCAGGCAGCGTGCCCCGCCATTCCTTTAAAGACCTATTTCAAGTTTGATTCTGTTTCTTTTTAAAATAAGTTATAGGGAGCTTGTTGGTGAAGTAATCACTAGGACTTTTTAGAGATGACAGATGCTTATGACAAATGACAAGCCTGCCTTGGAAGAGTCTAGAGCTGGCAGGTGCTGGAAGGAGGTGTCCAGTTGCCTTAATGGGCTGTTTATTTCAGCTCTCAGATGCACCGTCTTAAAACTGCTATGGTACAGAAAGCATATAGAGGGGGTTCCTGAAGTTTCTGCCATTCTTTAGCATCAATGTCAACTCTTTTCAATATCATCAATTCTTTCTTTTTGTTTTGGAGACAGGGTCTTGCTTTGTCACCCAGGCTGGACTGCAGTGGCATAATCACTGTAGCCTCGACCTCCCAAGCTCAAGTGATCCTCCCACCTCAGCCTCCTGAGTAGCTGAGACTGCAGATGCACACTACCATGCCCCACTCATATTCTTATTTTTTGTAGAGATGGAGTTTCACCATGTTGCCTAGGCTGGTCTCAAACTTCTGGGCTCAGGCGATCCACCTGCCTCAGCCTCCCAAAGTGCTGGCATTACAGGTATCATCAATTCTTTTTTTTTTTTTTTTTTTTTTTTTTTTTTTTGAGACAGAGTTTTGCTCTTGTTGCCCAGGCTGGAGTGCAATGACATGATCTTGGCTCACCACAACCTCCACCTCCCGGGTTCAAGTGATTCTCCTGCCTCAGCCCCCCGAGTAGCTGGGATTACAGCCATGCACCACCACACCCAGCTAATTTTGTATTTTTAGTAGAGACAAGGTTTCTCCATGTTGATCAGGCCAGTCTCAAACTCCCGACCTCAGGTGATCTGCTTGCCTCAGCCTTCCAAAATGTTGGGATTACAGGGGTCAGCCACCGTGCCCGGCCAATTCTTTAGCATCATATCAATTAATATGCCCTCCTCCACCTTGCCATCAGCAGACAAAGGAATATAACCTAGAATGACACTTTTTTTTTTTGAGGCAGAGTGTCACTCTGTCACCCAGACTGCAGTGCAGTGGTACAATCTCAGCTCGCTGCAATCTCTGCCTCCTGGGTTCAAGCGATTTTCCTGCCTCAGTTTCCCAAGTAGCCGGGATTACAGGCATGTGCCAGCATGTCCAGCTAATTTTTGTATTTTTAGTAGTGATGGGGTTTCGCCATGTTGGCCAGACTGGTTTCGAACTCCTGGCCTCAAGTGATCCACCCACCTTGGCCTCCTAAAGTGTTGGGATTACAGGCATTAGCCACCACACTCAGCCTAGAGTGGCACATTTTCGAAGACGTTTTTATTGTAAACAATTTTAAATGTATGGGAAATTCAAAAGTGTAATAAATCACCACTTATACATTACCCAGCTTGAACAATTATCAATTTATGGCCAATCTTGGTTCATCTGCCCCATCCGTCTGTGCCTCCTCACTCTAGACTATTTTGAAGTGAATCCCAGGCCACATTTTAATGTTATTTTTATAAGAGATTACTAACTCTTGACCACTCTTCGAGTATAGCTTAACGGTAAGTCTCTACCAGAAACAGTTCCCTAAAGGGCTGCCTGTTGAGGCCTTGAGACATTCAAATTCTGTCATTGTTTGGAGAGTAATTTTGGCTAAGGACCTGGAGGACTCCTTCGGCCAGGGACCCAGATAAGTTATGTTTTATAGGTCAGCAAGTGAAAGATTCAGGACCCTAAAGACGTAGGTCAGAGTTTTCAGCAAAGACAGTTTATTTTCCACTCAAGCAGCTTTTAAGTAATAATCCTATTATCTGCCCTGGTTTCTCAGCCCTGTGAGGATGAGGTCTGTGAACAGACCCAGTCTAATCATGGCTTCTCGCCCAAGTGATGTTGTCCCCTTTCGCACCTAAGAAGATTCACATCAATAACATCCAATTACAACTTTGCCTGTGCCACTCAGAGCCCTAAGAGGTAGGCTTCCTTTTTTATCTACCAGATCTGATACCCAGAGTTCTTGCTGGGGGAATACCAATGCTAGGGGCAATTTTGAAACTTTGTGGGAGCATTATTTATGGTCAAAAAGAATTGGAAACACTGCAGGCATTTAGCAGTCAAGGGCCATGAATGTCAGATGTCTCATAAACCGTGAGACAGTTCTGCAAATGCAAGTATCTCACATTCCACAGGACTGCGTACTCAGGTAGGTGAAAACCTGCTTATAATGATGTAAGCCTAGAAAGTCACTCCATTTTGCAAATAAACACAATGCATATTTGCACAGCTGGGCTGTACACAGAATGTTTCAGGAATTTAACTCATAAGTTGAAAGAAAATGGTTCTTGTTGTTCAGAACTTTACCAAGAATTGTTCACCATTTGGAAAACTGTGTTCCCAAAAGCATTTCCTCACTGAGTCAAATGCATTTTCTTTTTTTTTGGTGGGCGGGGTGGGGGGGCGCGGGCAGAGTCTCACTCTGTCACTCAAGCTGGAGTGCAGTGGTGCGATCTCGGCTCACTGCAACCTCTGCCTTCCAGGCTCAAGCAATCCTCCCATCTTAGCCTCCTAAGTAGCTACAAGCGTGCACCACCACACCTGGCTAATTTTTGTATTTTTGGTAGAGACAGGGTTTCACCCTGTTGTCCAGGCTGGTCTCGAACACCTGAGCTCAAGCAATCCACCTGCCTCCACCCCCCCAAAGTGCTGGGATTACAGGTGTAAGCCACCACACCAGGCCCCCTCTTGATTCTTATAATACTTATTGCCTAGGCTGTTTGTTTAGCAACCAATACTACTGCTTCACTGAAACACACCTTTCCTGCTAAAGTGTGTTTCCCCTAAAACATCCGACCCATCTGCATTTGTAGTTATGGATTCACGGGGATACTCCATGTAGGTATAGCATCTGACTACGTCATTTCTCCTCTAGTCACATGCAATCAGTTATGTATTGAAACATGCATCACTGTACATTATATTATACATTATACAGTATTATATGATCCTTTCCTTTATTTCTCAAGGACTCAGAGGGTCCCAGTCAACAAAGAATTGCCAGACATTTGAGGAAAGTCTCTAACGTGGAAGGTAGGTATCAAAACAAAGTGATCTGGAAGAAACAGAAACTACACAAGGAGAAAAGAACCTTTTCTTTTTAGAGACAGGGCCTCAGGCAGTGGCACAATCATAGCTCACTGCACCCTTGAACTTATAGGCTCAAACAATCCCCCCACCTCAGCCTCACAAGTAGCTGAGACTACAGGTGTGCACCACCACGCCCAGCTAATTTTTTTTTTTTTTTGTAGAGACAGGGTCTCATTATGTTGCCCAGGTTGGTCTTGAACTCCTGAGCTCAAGCGATCCTCCTGCATTGCCTCCCAAAGCACTGGAATTACAGGCATGAGCCACTGCACCCAGTCTAAAACAACTTAAAAAACAATTATCATTGGCACCTGTAGTCCCAGCTACTTGGGAGGCTGAGGCAGGAGAATTGCTTGAACCCGGGATGTGGAGGTTGCAGTGAGCTGAGATCGCGCCACTGCACTCCAGCCTGGTGACAGAGCAAGACTCTGTCTCAAAAAAAAAACAAAAAAAAACTATCATTGGAATAGTCTCAAAGATATAAGAAGTGGTATTCATGAAACACAAACAGGTTGACATACACATATGTGTGACCATACACGAGTATACATATGTATGTATATATAATCATATATGTTATGTATAATACATTGCATATATTATCTGTTATATACAATATATGTATAAAAACATACAAACAAAAAAAGAGCGTTTAGGGCATAAACTCAATAAAGGAATTTGTATTAAAATTGAGGAAAATCTCCTAGAAAATAAAGCAGAAAAACAGACACCATGGAAGAGAAGTATTTTAAAGAACCAGATCAAGAGAACCAACAACTAAATAACAGGAATTCCCAGAAGAAAGAACAGAGAAAAGGGAAGGGAAGAAAGCATTAGTGAAATAATTCAAGGAAATGTCTCAGAACAGAAAGACAGGTGTTTCCAGATGGAAGGGGCTCATGGGCCAGACGTGGTGGCTCACGCCTGTAATCCCAGCACTTTGGGGGGCCGAGGTGGGTGGATCCCCTGAGGTCAGGAGTTCGAGACCAGCATAGCCAACATGGTGAAGCCCCGTCTCTAATAAAAATATGAAAATTAGCCAGATGTGGTGGCGCACGCCTGTAATCCCAGCTACTCGGGAGGCTGAAGCAGGGGAATTGCTTGAACCTGGGAGGCGGAGGTTGCAGTGAGCTGAGACCATGCCATTGCACTCCAGCCTGGGCAACAAGAGTGAAACTCTGCCAAAAAAAAAAAAAAAAAAAAAAAAACTGACTCACAGCAAGGCCACATCATTGTGAAATTTTAGGACACTGTCCAGCAGGCAGCTGGGTGGCTTAAGAAATTGCCATCACTGTACCTTCTGTCAGCATCCCCTCTTTTGAACCAGATGAAACTGCTGGAAAACAGCTCCACCAGAACAGATGCACAAGCCACGAGGAAGAGAACCCGCATCCATCACAGACAACCTCTCTTCCCAGGCCACCTTCTACTCTCCCCACCGCTCTGTCCAGGCACAACCTCACAGCACCAAGTGAGGACATCTGTGAAACCCCACACATACGTGCTCATCACAGAAGTGCAAGGGACATATGGCCCCTCGAGGCCAGCCTTGGCCATCAGGGAACAGGAGCAGGTGGATACGAACTCCCCACAGGGCCTCTCAGGCATGGAATTCAGGGGACTCTTCTACTAAGCTCCTTGGAAAGCCCCATCAGGATGGAGCCCCAGCTGCCCACAGCCGTGACCAACTCAATAGCCCACCCTTGAGTTATATTTCCCTCCTCCTGTCTCCTGGGATCACCTTCTAGAATAAACTAGGAGCATGCAGGCCTGGGTCTCAGGCTCTGCTTTCTAGGGGAAACCCAGACTAAGATGCTATATTAGTCTGTTATGCTGCTAATAAAGACATACCTGAGACTGAGTAATGTATAAAGAAAAGAGGTTTAATGAACTCACAGTTCCACATGGCCGGGGAGGCTTCACAATCATGGCAGAAGGCAAAGGAAAAGCAAAGGCATGTCTTACATGTTGGCAGGCAAGAGAGCTTGTGCAGGGGAACTCCTGTTTATAAAACCATCAGATCTCATGAGACTTATTTACCACCCAAGAACAGTATGGTGGAAATAGCCCCCATGATTCAATTATCTCCACCTGTCACCACCCTTGACACGTGGGGATTATTACAGTTCAAGGTGGGACTTGAGTGGGGACACAGCCAAACCATATCAGGTACCAACCCGGGAGAGGGGCAAAGGGTGGCCCTGGGGCAGGAGGCTTGGGGAGTGACCAGCCCTGGTAGGAGGAGGAGGGAGGCCAGGGGATGTCTCCAGGAAATACACAGACACTCGCAGATTTGACATCGGACATAACTGAGCTTGTGGAGGTTTGTCCTGAGAGGCGGGGCAAAGGGGAATAGCACAGGACCGATTTAGGCTGAACCAAAGGTCATCCTGCCGACAAGGCAGCCTAGGGATGTGCTCCTGGTATGAAGGCACAGCTCCGTAGGAGAGAGATTTGGTAACATAAATCAATAGACTTAAAAGTGGCTATCCTCTGTACTCTTAGGAAAGAATCTGAAATTGAGAGAGAACTTCACGAAAAACTGAATCAGGTAATATTTATATTATCATTAAAAAAAAAAAAAGCAGGTCAGGTGCGGTGGCTCACACCTGTAATCCCAGCACTTTGGGAGGCCAAGGTGGAGGTCAGGAGTTTGAGACCAGCCTGACCAATATGGTGAAACCTTGTCTCTACTAAAAATACAAAAATTAGCTGGGCATGGTGGCACGCCCCTGTAGTCCCAGCTTCTCAGGAGGCTGAGACAGAAGAATCACTTGAACCCAGGAGGCGGAGGTTGCAGTGAGCCGAGAGAGCACCACTGCACACCATGCTGGGCGACAGAGTGAGACTCTGTCTCAAAAAAAAAAAAAAAAAAAGACAGTAGTTCAGCCTGGGCAACATAGTGAGACCCCCATCTCTATAAAATAAACATTAAAAATCAGCCAGTTGTGGTAGCATGCGCCTCTCGTCCCTGCTGAGGTGGGACAATCACTTGAGTCCAGGAGTTCAAGGGTATAGCAAGCTATGATTGCACCTCTGTCCCCCAGCCTGGGCAACACAGTGAGACGTTGTCTCTTAAAATTTTTCCTTTATCAAATTTTAAAAGCAGTACTGTTTTCATGTGTAATCCCAGCACTTTAGGAGGCCAAGACAGGCGGATCACCTGAGGTCAGGAGTTCGAGCCCAGCCTGGCCAACATGGTGAAACCCTGTCTGTACTGAAAATACAAAAATTAGCTGGGCATGGTGGCAGGTACCTGTAATCCCAGCTATTCGGGAGGCTGAGGCACAAGAATCACTTGAACCTGGGAGGTGGAGGTTGCAGTGAGCCAAGATTGCACCAGTGCATTCCAGCCTAGGCAACAGAGTGAGACTCTGTCTCAAAAGAGAAAGAAAAAAGCAGTACTGCTTTGAGTCCAACTCAAGTGTAGTAGTGATTCCAGGACATCTACTGGAAGGGGTATCACCACGCAGCCACTGTAAGTGATGTGTGAGGCCGGGTGTGGTGGCTCACACCTATCATCTCAGCACTATGGGAGGCCAAAGCAGGTGGATGGCTTGAGCCCAGGAGTCTAAGACCAGCCTGGGCAACATAGCAAGACCTCGCCTCTCTAACAAATACCCAAAAAAATGGGATTATGGGGACAGAGAAATCCCACAATCTGCCGTCCGCAAACTAGAGACCCAGAAAAGCCAGTGGTGTCATTCACAGGCTTGAGAGCCTACGGTGTCAACTCCAGTCCAGGTCTGAGAGTCTGGGAACAAGAAGCACTGAGGCAGAAGAAGATCCATGGCCCAGCTTTAGCAGCCAGGCAGAGAGCAAGTTCCTCTTTCCTCTGCCTTTTTGTTCCTTTCAGGCCCTCAGTGGATTGCATGACACCCAGCCCCACCAGGGAGGACCACCTGCTTTAGGAGCCCACCGATTCAAATGCCAAGCGCTTCCAGAAACACCCTCCCAGACACACTTAGAAATCATGTCTAACCAGCAACAAGCTGGGCATCCTGTGGCCCAGGCAAGTCGTCACATAAAATGAACTATCACAGTATCTATGCTGGTAGAGGCACAGCCTAGCCCTGGAAAGATACACACGAGATAGTGGTGCTCACCTCTGGGGAGTGCACCCCTGAGTTCTGGAGCTGAAATGGCCCATTGGAATGCCTCCATATTGGGCCAGCATGATCAGGCCTCCATCCCCAGCCTCCGTCAGTCATGGCGCAGCTGGCTCCCTGGCGCGGAGACAATCCCTGAGGGGTGGCAGCTGAGGCAGCAGCTGGGCTCACAAGTCCTCCCCTGGAAAAGGCATCGGTGCACCCCTCAAAGTAACAAAAGAATGCCCATGATAACATGGAGAGATGTTTAGAGAGAAAAAAAGCAGAGCATATATTTTTTTTGGTGGTGGTGGAGGGGATGGAGTCTCACTCTGTTGCCCAGGCTCGAGTGCAATGGTGTCATCTCCGCTCACTGCAACCTCTGCCTCCTGGGTTCAAGTGATTCTCTTGCCTCAGCCTCTGAAGTAGCGGGGACTACAGGTGCCTGCCACCACACCCGGCAAATTTTTGTATTTTTAGTAGAGATGGGGTTTTACCATGTTGCCCAGGCTGGTCTCAAACCCCTGACCTCAGGTGATCCACCCGCCTCAGCCTCCCAAAGTGCTGGGACTACAGGTGTGAGCCACTGCACCTGGCCAGCAGAACACATTTTTATCTATAGTACAATAATGATTATGTGAAACAAATTTTTAAAAATCATAGAAAAAAATTCCATAATTTTATTTATTTATTTATTTATTTATTTATTTATTTTTATTTTAGAGACAGAGTCTCACTCTGCCACCCGATCTAGAGTGCAGTGATGTGATCATAGCTCACTGCAGCCTCAAACTCCTGGGCTCAAGCATTCCTCCTGACTCAGCCTCCAGAGTAGCTGGGACTACAGGAGTGAGCCACCACTCCCAGCTAATTTTTAAAAAAATTTTTGTAGAGACAGGGGTCTCACTTTGTATCCTGGGGTGGCCTCAAACAATCCTCCCACCTCAGCCTCCCAAGGGTGCTGCCCACTGTGCGTGGTCTATAATTTTTTTTTTTTTAAGACAGAGTTTTGCTCTGTCACCCAGGCTGGAGTGCAGTGGCACAATCTCAGCTCACTGAAACCTCTGCCTCCCAGGTTCAAGCGATTCTCCTGCCTCAGCCTCCCGAGTAGCTGGGATTACAGGCTCCTGCCACCACGCCCGGCTAATTTTTGCATTTTTAGTAGAGACAGGGTTTCACCATGTTGGCCAGGCTGGGCTCAAACTCCTGACCACAGGTGATCCGCCTGCCTCGGCCCCCCAAAGTGCTGGGATTACAGGCGTGAGCCACCACACCCACCGTGGCCCATAATTCGTAAGTAATCAAAACTCTAAAAAGCACCCCCTAGGCTCTGCTTCTGTTGTTTCTCTCATTAAGCTTTGCTCTTGTTTCATGACTTCTGTGCTTATAGAGAAGGAACAGGAATAACTAATCATTATCAAATAACCTCTGAATGTATAGGGTACCACAACAGAAGGAAATTGGTCATATAAGCCAATATACTCCCCACCCTTGTAATCAATCACATGTTCAAAGGAAAAAGTCAGTGGTCCCAGACATTCTGTTAAGTTAGAATGACCTGGAACAATTATTTCTTTTCTCAACACTTAATGCAGCAGTCATAAAATTCTCCAGCAGAGGGCAATGGGTATTTATCTCTAGAATAAAAAGTTAGCTGTGTAACCTGCTGCTGGTTCCTTCGACTAGAAAATGATACAGACTTTTCAGCCCTGAAACTAAAAGTAACTCGTTTAGCAATTTACATAGCAAAGTTAGCTAGATGTCAGTTCAGCTGAGGCAGTGGAGAGAAAGAAGTTCATAAATATAATTGTTTGCATTTTATTTTTTGAAATAGACCCGGCTGACGTCATAGCCTGCTATGAAATCGCTGATGGTTCAGTCCTGGGCTCCAGGGCAGGGTTTCTCAACCTTGGCCCCGTGGACCTTTTAGGCCTGACGGTTTTTTGTTGTGGGGACTGTCCCAGGCCTGGTAGGATGCTGAGCAGCGCCCCTGGCCTCTCCCCTCACCAGCCGTGACAGCCACAAATGTCTCCAGACATTGACAAAAGTCCCGTAGAGAGAAAGGCTCCCCCACAGGTGAGACCACTGTCCTAGATGATTGTCTGGGCAGGTGAGTTTACTGTTAAACATTGCATAGACCGTGCAGGTGATGCCGGAGTCCCGCTTTATTCCCGCCTTGGGCTGTTTTTGGGAGTTCTCAAGCCCTGAGCTAAGAGCTGCTTACAGAACTCAGACGCAATAAATCACATGTGTTCTAGACCCAAGGCCACCTCAGGGCAGAATCAGCACCTGGAGGCTTCCCTGACAAGACTCCACTCTCAGGAAGCTCGACGGAGCAATGGGTGTATGACTCAGGATGTCCTGGAACAGAAGAGAGGCCTGTCAGTAAGATTCTCCCTCGGACATTTCTGTTCTCAACGCCCCCAATTCCGCCCAGCCTCTGGCAGGGTGGGACAGAGGAATTCGAGCACCTTCCTTCAGATCCAGCCCACCCTGCCCCGCCCACAAGGCACCTTCATGTTCCTCAGGCACATCCCATCTTAAGAAGCTTAGCAAAGTCTCCCCCCATTCAAAGAAGTTTCTGGCTAACAAGGAGGCTTTCTCTCGAGTTTGTTTTGCTGCATTTCTGTCATTTTTATAGCTAAGGATACTAAGTGATTGTCCCCACATCTCACAGGCAACGCATGATGCCGGATCCTGCTATGATTTCAAGCAGGACTGAGGCCCCAGAAGCAGGGAGCTGACCTCTGCCTGGGCCAACGGCCCCGCAGGGCCCGAGGCTCGGTGCCCGGGGCTCCTGATACTTTCATGGGCTCGTGAAGACGTTTTCATGTTACTTTCTTTTCCAATCAGGAGAAGGCAGTCGTCAAAAGATCATTTTTAATTTTTTTAATGGAGGAAGGAGCCCTTGAAGGCAAAGGTTCTCAGGGCCCACTAAAGTCATCCTTCAGCCCTCATCATTGTGCTGCACCCCCTTTTAGGTGAGGCTTCATACAGGCACGGTCTTGGTTGGTTAAATACAGAGCTAACCTCAACACCAGGGGAAAACGGGAAGAGTACAGGTCTTCTCTATTACGGGGTCCATTGCATCATTTCCATATATTCATTTATTCACTCATCAAACATTCAAGTGGCTGGGTATAAATGAAAGAAAAAAAGATAAAAAATTTAAATATATTGCAAAACTTTGGGTTTAAATAATACATTAATTCCAAATCATGAAAAACAGAGAATTGTTTTTAATTCTATGTTAAATCCTTAAGCCACCATAGCTACTTTTCCAACACTGGGTTTGGAGGGGAGGGAAGAAATCAAGCTCCTTTCTTTCCTCATTTTACTGCAGCCTCTCTGTGACAACTAGAGGTGAGATGACATCTTAGTCAGCCTGGGCTGTCAAAACAAAATACCATAGATTGGGTGACTAGAACAACAGACATTTATTTTCTCACAGTTCTAGAGGCTGGAAGTCCAAGATCAAGGTGCCAGCATGGTTGGCTTCTGTTGAGGGCTCTCACCTAGGCTTGCAGACAGCCACCTTCTCCTTGTGTCCTCACATGGTAAAGAGTTCATTGATGCTCTTCCTCTTCTTATAGGGATACCAGTTTTATGGGATCAACGTTCCACTCTTTTGACCTCATTTAACCATAACCATTTCCTGAAAGGCCCCCTTTCCAACACAGCCACAGTAGGGGTCACGGCTTCAACTTATGAATTTGGGGCAGGACACAATTCAGTCCATAGAAGGTGAGTTGGCCAAACAATGGCATATTTTTAGCCTTTAATTGCAAGGCTGGTCTAAAAAAACAATCAAGGAGGAAGGGTGGAGTCCTTTGAGTCTTCTTTCCTAAACCTCACCTTTTCACTGATCTTTTGCTCCAGTGACTGCAGAATATAATGACCTGATAGCCTGATGGCCATTGCTCCTCTAATTGCTGGAACTGGTGAGTAACAGTGGTTATTTGTTTGAGGTGAGGTGGATATTTTGAGTTTGGTTCAGTTTCTTGATTTGGGTTTGATGCATTTGGTTTTTTTCTTCTTCTTTCTTACCCTGAGAATAGGAAGAGGAATTATTCCTGCCTGGAAAAGATAGCAAGGTTTTTTTGTTTTGTCTTTTGAGACAGAGTCTTGCTCTGTTGCCCAGGCTGAAGTGCAATGGCATGATCTTGGCTCACTGCATCCTCTCCCTCCAGAGTTCAAGCGATTCTCCTGCCTCAGCATCCTGAGTAGCTGGGATTACAGGTGCACAACACCAAGCCTCGATAACTTTTTGTATTTTCAGTAGAGACGGTGTTTCACCATGTTGGCCAGGCTGGTCTTGAACTCCTGACCTCAGGTGATCTGCCCACCTTGGCCTCCCAAAGTGCTGAGATTACAGGCGTGAGCCACCACCCCCAGCCTCGATGGCAAATTAATTGCCTAGGAAAGAAATGTCATCTGCGCTGACTCTTCCATTCAGTAGCTTAACATCCCTCTGTCACGTGTGTCACCGCTAAGCTGTATCTCTCCACAGTTGACTCTGACTTTGAATAGTCCATTGAGTGAAGATATGAATAACAAGGTTTCTTAAAAACGTATTTGGTAGGGCACAAAATTATTGTGCTAATTACATTATGTTTGGTGGGAACTTGAATTTCTATTACCTGAGCACATCTTCCCTCTTGCCTGAAAACCCTCTGCCTTCGGATGTTCGCGTTCATGATTTCTTGACCTTCAGAGCTCAGATATTTAATCTGGGACAGCCCTTGCCTAGTAGTGGCCCAGTGTAAAATCATTTGTTCACCCCATCACATTTTTCTTTTTCTTTTCTTTTCTTTTCTTTTTTTTTTTTTTTTTTTTTTTGAGACAGAGTCTCACTCTGTTGCCTAGGCTGGAGTGCAATGGCTCAATCTCTGATCTCGGCTCACTGCAACCTCTGTCTCCTGGGTTCAAGTGAAAGTGATTCTCCTGCCTCAGCTTCTTAAGTAGCTGGGACTACAGGCCTGTGCCTCCACGCCCAGCTAATTTTTGTATTTTTAGTAGAGATGGGTTTTCTCCATGCTGGCCAGGCCGGTCTTGAACTCCTGACCTCAGGTGATCCGCCCACCTTGGCCTCCCAAAGTGCTGGGATTATAGGCATGAGCCACTGTGCCCGGCCCATTCCTATCATATTGTTCACTCATTAGGTCCGGGACAGCCAGAATCACAGAACCATGGGACAAGAGTAGGATGGTGGTAGTTTGAATTTCTCAGGTGGAATAGAAGGTGTAGGAGATGGGGGGATCCTGGGTGTGACTGGGAAGTGGTGTGGACATGAAGGTCATTGGGGATACGGAGTTCAGGGTTATGAACTGGACTCTTTACAGATGGGCTCCCAGGACTATGGCAGGAGCAGAAGTAGGAAGAATGAATGGGGTCCCCATGAAAGAGGATGGCTGATAGGCCAGGTACCGTGGCTCACATCTGTAATCCCAGCAATTCTGGAGGCTGAGGTGGGTGGATCACGAAGTCAGGAGTTCGAGACCAGCCTGACCAACATGGTGAAACCCCAACTCTACTAAAAACATAGCTGGGTGTGGTGGCACATGCCTGTAATTCCAGTTACTCAGGAGGCTGAGGCAGGAGAATCGCTTGAACTCTGGAGGGAGAGGATGCAGTGAGCCAAGATCATGCCATTGCACTTCAGCCTGGGCAACAGAGCAAGACTCTGTCTCAAAAAGAAAAAAAAAAAGAACAGCTGAGCAGGTGGAAGAATCTTAGGGGGAAGCAGGAAGCATCCCGCAGGGAGAAGGCAGAGGAGGAAGACAGAGACCTCCTGCATCTCATCATATGCCGAAGCTACATGTTACAAAGAAAGATGTTCAATTTTTTTTTTTTTTTTGAATAAAAGGAATGACAAAGCAACACTCCAGGATGGCGTCACTTCTCTCCAGCCTGGGTGAGAGTGAGACTCCATCTCAAAAAAATAAAAGGAATGCTTTGGAAGTGATCATGAAGAATATGGGAGAACCCCAGTTCCCTTTTCCTGGACCCCAAGGTGGGGAAGGAAACACCTTCTCCTTGCCGAAGGGCTGCACAGGGAGCCCATCCTCAGGGAAGAGGGGAGTTTCTTTCCTACCAGGAAGGTGGATCAAGCCCAGAATTAGCATGGGAACTGCCAGAAGGTAAACTGAGGCCCATGAAAATATTAAACAGATTATTTGAGCAAACAGTGATTTGTGGATCGGGCAGCCCCAGATGGCAAGTGGTTTGAGGTCTGAGGAAGGAGCGCGCGGGGCAGGCTCCCAGAGGTGAATGCAGAAGCAGAGCACATTGATCAATCACAGCAGAGCAGAGCCTTATACAAGCGGCCCAGAGCCTGGTCCTTAGTTACGGGGCAGCAGGCAGCTTCTGATGGGCCTAGAATATAGCCCCGAATGCTGAGTTGGGTTAGGGTTTGCTGACATAGGAACCCCGGGCCCTGCTGCAGCCTCAGTCTCAGCCCCCCGATTAGTTATTCCAACAGAATGTAAGAAAGACTGCGGAGAAAGAGGCTGGGTGCATGGACAGCGCTGGGAGGCAGCAAGGCTGGGGCAGTGTGGTGTGTGCCCTGCCCAGGTGCACCTGGCTCTGAGAGACAGAGACAGAGGGACACAGAGACACAGAGACCGGTCTCACCTGCCGCTCCAGCCGAGCTCGCACCCTGGCACAGAGCTGCACCTGCTCAGAGGAGGGAATGCCGTGAGCCCAGGGCCTTTGCCCAGAGGGTCAGCTCTGCAACACCAGCCGCTCCCCTCCATGTAGCCCAGCAACATGGAGTCCCCCCCAGACCCAGGGGACTGACAGCAAGAGGAACTGGAGAAGGCACAGAGCAAACAGAGCTCCCAGGCTGGAGAGGGTGAGCAATGGGGGGCAGGGGGCGTAAGCCTGGAGAGACCAAGACTTACTACCAGGACATAAGCCACTTGCTGCAAACTCAGAATGTGTCCCATGCAGCCTGGTGCACCCGTGGCCAAGTCCTGGCCGCCCTGCATAGGGTGGGCTGCAGGAGGACACAAAGGAGCCATGGGAGGAGATGCTCTGGAATAGTTGAAGGACAAGCGAAGAAATCCGACTGTTCTCTCAACCTCACCTATGCTGGCATCAGGGAAATATGTGAACCTGTGACTCCTCAAGCAATTTTTATTTTTATTCATTCATTTGTTTTGGAGATAGTCTGGCTCTGTTGCCCAGGCTGGAGTACAGTGGCATGATCACAGCTCCCTGCAGCCTCAACCTCCAAGACCCAAATGATCCCCCCACCTCAGTCTCCTGAGTAGCTAGGACTACAGACACATGCCACCACACCTGGCTATTTTTTTTTTTTTTTTTTTTTTGACACAGAGTTGCTCCATTGCCCAGGCTGGAGTGCAGTGGCATGATCTCGGCTCACTGCAAGCTCCACCTTCTGGGTTCACACCATTCTCCTGCCTCAGCCTCCCGAGTAGCTGGGACTACAGGCGCCCGCCACCACGCCCAGCTAATTTTTTGTATTTTTAGTAGAGACAGGGTTTCACCGTGTTGGCCAGGATGGTCTTGATCTCCTGACCTCGTGATCCGCCTACCTTGGCCTCCCAAAGTGCTGGGATTACAGACGTAAGCCACCGCGCCCGGCATGCTAATTATTATTATTATTTTTTTTTGACTTTTTGTTGAGACAGGATTTTACTATATTGCCCACGGTGGTCTCAAACTTTTGAATGCAAGCAACCCTCCCACCTCGGCCTCCCAAAGTGTTGGGATTACAGGCGTGAGCCATCACTCCCAGCCCTCCTCAAGCAATTTGATACGGGCAGAGAAAACAGAAGGCTTATTAATTTCAGAAATAAATGATTTAATTGGATTACTATATGTTGAGAGCTAACGCCACATAACACTACACAACACTAACAATAATTACTTTTGTTGTGATGAGAGAACGATTATGTATTCACCTCATAAAACTTTGTGGAGGGAGGGCATTGCAGAAAATAAAAAGAAGCATTAAGTCCCTGGAATACTCCTGTCTTCACTTTGGCAGCTCAAATACAAGCCTCAGGGCCTGTCAAAATTTCTCTCTGGAACCATTCGTATTAGAACCACCTGGAATGTCTCAGGCCCGCTTTGCTGCAATAGAATCTCTGGGTTTGGAGAAATACAGGAATTTGCATTTTTAACAAGCCCCTCCTTGATGCTTAGTGTATCAGCACTAAGGAGAAAAAAAATATATATATACACACACACACATATATATATATATACACACACACGCATATATATATACACACACACGCATATATATATACACACACACGCATATATATATACACACACACGCATATATATATACACACACACGCATATATATATACACACACACGCATATATATATATACACACACACGCATATATATATATACACACACACGCATATATATATATACACACACGCATATATATATATACACACACGCATATATATATATACACACACGCATATATATATATGCTTTCATTTTGCTCTATGCAATCCTTCATGAAGTGAGCAAGGGAAAAAAAGAAACTTTCCTGTACAGCACAAATTCACATTTAATAGTCCTCCTCCAGTTCTGAGTTTGTTTTGTCTAGTCCTAAAGTTGCTTTTAATAAGGGAGTAGCGATCCTAGCCCATTGAGCTTGTTTTTTAAATGATGCTTTGATTTCTCAGGCAGGCTGGGTTGATGTTACCCTTGGCATCCTCCCAGATAATTTTAGTGTCAATAAAAAAATCTGGGCGTCTGCCGCCCTCCTTATTTTACCCTTGGGTGATGTGAGCAGGATATCTTAGGATGTCCCCAGCTTCAGACATCTGAACTCAGAGCTATGTAGAGATCCGTGAGTTTGCACCCTGGCTAGACTTCAAGAGCAACAGGAGAAAATCAAAAGGAAAAGTCCATGCAAAGAGGACCTTCACCAAGGAGGCTATGAAAGTCAATTTCAATAACATCTGGATCTTGCTAGATATTAAAACCAGCTTGTGGTATTCATGGCTGTTCACGAGAGACAGGAACTTCTCCTGCTTGAGCTCCCAGAGGCCTTAAGCTCCCAGAGGCCAAGAGACATGAAATGAAGATCCTGGCAGCAACAGAAATGTCTTGAAGATGAGGTCCATTCCTAGGAGTTGTATAGAACACCCCAAATAAAATGCACCAATAAAGCCTCATTCCTAAGAACAGCAGATTAAATTCTCAGTTCCAGTGAACTTTTTGGGTCAGAAGGTGCCAACCAATCAAATACACCGTGCCTGCCTTCCCTCTCAAAAGCGGGCACTTCCCTCTCAAAAAGAAAGTTGGTACCAATAGCCTGGGAATCCAGCCCCACCTCCGCCAGTGCTGCCCCTGCCTGCTCTGTTCAGCAGCGGATCCCCAGCTTCACCAACGAACCTCCCTTTTCCTATTTCACATTGGACTTCCACAAGTGATTTCAACTGATGAAAGCATCCTGCTGCTTTAAATTTTTTTAATATTTGAAACCCAACCAGGTCCAGTGGCTCACTCTGGTAATCCCAGCACTTTGGGAGGCCGAGGTGGGAGGATCACTTGAGGCCAAGACTTCAAGACCAGCCTGGGCAGCATAGTGAGAACTTGTCTCTACAAAAAATCAAAAAATGAGGCAAGAGGATGATGGCTTGAGCCCGGGAGGTAGAGGCTGCAGTGAGCTGTGATTCTGCTTCTGCGCTCCAGCCTGGGCAACGGGGATGAGACCCTGTCTCAAAAGAAAGAAAAGTTTGAAAGCCATTGTGTGTGGGACTTTCCAGAATAAAGAGGAGTATCTTAGGCCAAGAAGAATGACCTGCCCAGGGGTCACATAGCTCATCCATGTCAGAGGTGGGACCCATTATCTTCCCAGGGTTCTTGTAACAAATTACCACATATGCGGTGGCTTCCGACAACTCAGATGCGGTACCTTACAGCTTTGGAGGTCAGAAGCCCTAAACAGGGCCAGGCTCAGTGGCTCATGCCTGCAGTCCCAGCACTTTGGGAGGCCAAGCTGGGCAGATCACTTGAGGTCAGGAGTTTCAGACCAGCGTGACCAACATAGACTCCAGCTTTACAAAAAATTAGGCAGGTATGGTGGGGCACACCTATGGTTCCAGCTACTTGGGAGGCTGAGATGGGAAGATCACTTGAGCCCGGGAGGTCAAGGACGCAGTGAGCTGTGATTGTACCACTGCACTCTAGCCTGGGCAACAGAACGAGACCTCATCTCAAAAAAAAGAAATCCAAAATGGGTCTCCAAATGGGCTAAAATCAAGGTGTTGGCGGGGCTGCATTCCTTCTGGAAGCTCGAGGGGAGAACCTGTTTCCTCACCTCTTCCAGCTTCCTGCCACTGCCCAGGTGGTTTTGACCAGTGGTCCCAGCCAGCGCTCTGATCACTCACAGCCTCTTGTTCTCTGGCTGTCCACCTCCCTCTTGCAAAGGCGCTGGTGATTCCATTGAACTCACCTGGCGAATCCAGGCAGTCCCCCAGCTAACGAGCCTTCACTTAATCACGTGTGCAGAGATCCTTTGGCCACGTGAATCAACGTACCCACGGGTTTTGAGGATTAGGACACCAGCATCTTCAGGGGACCATTACTCCGCTTACCACGTAGAACCAGAATCCAGGTCTGTTAACCCCCAACCCAGGTATCCCTACAGCTCTCAGGTCCTCACTACCCCATTTGTCGTCTTGGGCTCCTCAGAGTTCAAGGTCACCTCTGCGGCTCAGAGACAGCAGCAGAGAATTACCCCTTGAAGTGATGGTTTGGTATTGTGTGTACTGCATATACCCCTAGAGAATCCATAGCACCCACCTCGCCCCATGTTACCTAACTCCTCAGAAGGAAGGGGGTTTGCCCCTTGGGGTCAGGGTGCATCTTGGTGATCCACTGAGAAGGGTTAGGGGGAAGACTCTTTATCCAGGAATAAAGCAAGTGCTGCTCACCTGCTGGTGACTTCTTGGGAAACTGGGGAAGAGGGAAGGAACCACCCCAGTGTCCACGAGTCCCTGAGCGCAGGCTGTAAATGAAAAAGTGTCTGAGACAGGTCTCAATCCGTTTGCATGTTTGTTTTACTGAGGTTAAAGATGCGTGCTCAGGAAGCAGGTCTGTGCCTTTCTCCAAAGATGATTTTGAGGGTTTCAATATTTAAAGGGGGCCGGGCGAGGTGGCTCACACGTGTAATCCCAGCACTTTGGGGGATTGAGGCAGGCGGATCACTTGAGGTCAGGAGTTTGAGACCAACCTGGCCAACATGGTGAAACCCCGCCTCTACTAAAAATTCAAAAATTAGCTGTGCGTGGTGGCGGGCGCCTGTAATCCCAGCTACTTGGGAGGCTGAGGCAGGAGAATAGCTTGAACCCAGCAGGCAGTGAGCCGAGATCACGCCACTGCACTCCAGCCTGGGTGACAGACCAAGACGGTCTCAAAATATATATATTTAAAGGAAAAGGGGTGTATATTGGGGAAAAAGTAAGAACTTTTAAAAAGTGTGGGTAGACAAGAGGCAAATGGTTGCATTTTTTTGGGTCTTTGGTCAGCCATTCACATGAGAGGAGTGACAGAGGAATAGTCTTAGGCATTCATCTAGCTCGGTGAATCTGCATTTTTACATAAGAGATGATCAAATAAACAGGGCAGAGGAAGCAATCAGATACGTATTTGTCTCAGGTGAGCAGGGGGATGACTTTGAGTTCAGTCCTTTGTCCCACACCTGTGTAGATAAGCTATCCATTTACATTAGCAGAGTGAAGCGCAGCAACTCTTTCAGGGTAAAGACCTCAGGGCCACAGGGAATTTCTAGTGGGCAAATTGTGAGAGAGGTATGTAGCTGCTTTTTTTTTTTTTTTTTTCTTTTGTAGCTACCTTCTTTAGGAAGAAAATGAGAGGCAGGTTTGCCTGATTGCAGTTCCCAGCTTGACTTTGCCCTTTGGCTTAGTGATTATGGGTCCAAGATTTATTTTCCTTTCACAACCCCAAGGCTTGGTACCTTGTGTACCACTTGTGTTGATCAGAAACCAGGAAACACGGGAACCAGGATGGGAAGAGGAAGGCAGGCTGGGCTGATGGTGTCCGTGGGTCTGTCTGATACCAGGATCAGGGAGGCTGCAGGGACAGGCCAGGGCTCCCAGGAGCAGTAAAGGGCTGGCACCCGGCATCACCCAGCTGAGTCACCTCTGTCCGCACTTCAGAGCCCACTAGGCCAACAAGGGTGAACTCAAGAGGAAACGCAAGGGGCTTCTGACTAAAGATACACGCACCAGGAATTCCTGCATTCCTTGGTGGGTGTGCCTGAGAGTCATTCTCCCTCCCACTGCCAGAATGATAACATTCCAAAGGTGTCACTGACCACTGTCCTACAACCAGCAGGGGCCAAGAAGGCTGTGAGCCTCTGAGAGGAGCCAGATGGGAGAAGCGGTGCCAGAGCGCATGAACTGTGACCCCTGAGCCAAGCCTCCCCTGTCCCTCCCCAGCTCTGGGCAAACTAACAAGAATAATGGCAGTAGCGCTTTGGCAGGCTGAGGCACGTGGAGTTCGAGACTCCTGGCCTGGCCAATATGGTGAAACCCTGTCTTTACTAAAAATACAAAAAAATTAGCTGGGCATAGTGGTGGGCGCCTGTAGTCCCAGCTACTCGGGAGGCTGAGGCAGGAGAATCTGCTTGAACCCTGGAGGCGGAGGTTGCAGTGAGCGGAGATCGCGCCACTGCACTCCAGCCTGGGCGACAAGAGCAAGACTCCAACTCAAAAATAAAAAAAAAGAATAATGGCAGAGCCTGAAGTCAGAGCTTCCTGAGAGCACCGAGGACGTCTCTGGCAAAGCCAGTTGAGAAAAGGCTTCATGATAACTAGAGGTTAATGAAGACTCTTTAGTCATCTAGGAGGGGGGTAATAATTAACCAAGAGAGGTCCTCTTCAGTCTTAGCCCTGGAGGGGCACTAGCAGGTTCTGAGGGCTGGTTTCAGGGGCTTGTGACCCACGCAGTCACAGGGCCTCAAGCTTGGTTTAATGGTCTGCTGTTGCCATCTTGAAGTAATCAATTATTTTGTTTGTTTTTAAAGACAGAGTCTTGCTCGATACCCAGGCTGGAGTGCAGTGGCGTGATCACAGCTCACTACAGCCTCAACTTCCCAGGCTCAAACTATTCTCCTATCCCAGCCTGTAGCTGGGACTACAGGCATGTACCACCACGCCCGGCTAGTTATTTAGTTTTTGCGGAGATGGGGTCTCACCATGTTGCCCAGGCTGGGCTTGAACTCCTGGCCTCAGGTGATCCTTCTGCCTTGGCCTCCCAAAGTGCTGGGACTACAGGCATGCGCCCCACTGCACCCAGCCAGTAATCAATTTTGAACAAGAGGCTCGGCATTTTCATTTTGCACTGGGACCCACAAATTATGTAGCCGGTTCTACAGGTCTGCCATCGTTGTGTTTGTGTAGGACCGAGAGTTGGCAAGGCCGTAAAATGCTCAGTCTCTCAGCTTCCAAGCAGATGACTCATCTAGTCATGAAATCAGATTAAACTTGGCAGAGAACTCCCTCCCACACACACACCCCACACGCGCACCCACACGCGCACCCACACGCGCACCCACACGCACACCCACACGCACTTACACACACACCTACACACACCCACACACGCACCTACACACATTCACCTACACACGCACACACGTGTACCCACACGTGCACCCACACACGCGCACCCACACACACAGCCACACACGCACACGCACCCACAGACGCACCCACACGCACACCCACATACACCCACATGCACACCCACACGTGCACTCACACGCACCCACACGTGCACCCACACACCCACACACGCACACCCATACACGCACACATACGCACCCACACACGCATCCACGCACGCACACTCACGTGCACACATACACACACACGTGCACACATACGCACCCACACACGTGCACACACACGCGCCCACATACACACACATGCACCCACATATGCACACGCACGCACCCGCATAAGCGCACACAGACGCACACGTATGTACTCAACAGATCACACCAAACTGAAGTTCAGCGATGAATGTAGGTGGGATCAGGCCATGACTGAGAGTTGCTCGAGGGAATTTCATCACATTTCAGGGAAATAATTTGGAACTCAGCTAATGGGCTCCTATCCACTTCTACCACGGCTCAGTGAACTCAAGAAAAGAGCTGAGGCCAGGCCAGGTGGCCCACACCTGTAATCTCAACCCTTTGGGAGGCTGAGGGGGGAGGATCACTTGAGCCCAGGAGTTTGAGACCAGCCTGGGCAACATAGCAAGAGCCCATCTCTGCAAAAAAATTAGCTGGGTGTGGTGGCATGCCTCTGGTTCCACCTACTGGGGAGGCTGAGGCAGGAGGATTGCTTGAGCCCAGGAGTTGGAGGTTTCAGTGAGCTATGATCTTACCACTGCAATCCAGCCTGGGCAACAGAATGAGACACTGTATCCAAAAAAAAAAAAAAAAAAAAAAGAGCTGAACTTCAAAACTAGTTTGAATATTTGGAATTAAGTTCTTTAACAGCCCCAACCACCACCATTATGACTGTACCAGCACACAGGGATGCGGGGAGAGCCCACCTCCATCCCCTGGGGGCTCCTTCATCCCAGAAATTTGTGTTAAATGTATGGCTGGCCCACCACTGACCCCATCAGGAGCACATCCTCAGACTCCCAGAGCTGTGGGTTCCTCCCACTTGTTTCCTACTGAGTCCTCTATTTTACTGTCAACACTGTGCCCCAAATCAATGTGTCCCCTTCAGCAGCCAAGTTGATATTTTTTCCGGTCAGCCCCCTGCTAATAAAACCACTACCAGAACTGGGGAAGAGGGAGGGGCTAGGAACAGAGCAGAGCAAAGGCTGCAGACTCCTGCTGCCACCGTCTGAAGCTCAAGCTCATTTTCATGAGTAAACGCTTCTCAATTTGTTTTCTGCTTCTGGCCAGTCTCCAAAACTCTGAAATGGTTGTTTTTGACCTTTTTTTTTTTTTTCCTATTTGATCCTGGTCTTTTTGGGGAAGGGGGAAGGACTTGCTGACATTTTCATGCCTCCATAGCTGGATATTTGGCTGCTAAAGGAGTTTTTTTTTTTTAAATTTTAGGGTGGAGAGGTCCGACGCTGTCACCCAGGCTGGAGTGCAGTGGCATGATCATAGCTCACTGCAGCCTCAACCTCCGGGGCTCAAGTGATCCTCCCACCTCAGCCTCCAGAGTAGCTGGGACTACAGACATGCACCACCATGCCCAGCTAATTTAAAAAAAAAAAAATTTGTAGACACGGGTCTCATTATGTTGCCCAAGCTGGTCTGGAACTCCAGGGCTTAAGCGATCCTCCTTCCTTGGCCTCCCAAAGCACTGGGGTCACAGGTGTGAGCCACTGCACCTGGTGGGCTTTCTACATTTTTTAATGTGATGAGGCATGAACTTTCCAGTTTTCCGCTGTTTCCACCACCCCTCTGGCCCTACCCTTGTCTTGTGACTTTAATGTACGTTATCTGCCCGGCCCTGAAAGGCTTTTGAGCTTATAAACTGTGGCCCACAGGAGTGGCACCAGGACATTGTCTTAAAACTGTATTGGAATTTGTAATTAGCAATAATCCTTCCACGAACATCCACCATTCTCCAAGGCCTTTGTGCTAGATCCCCGCAGAGACAAAAGCATAGAAGATCCTTGTCTTCAAGGCCTCTGAAATCCTGGGGGAAATGAGGGACGGGAACACATAGCCATAACTGAGTGCAATGCCTGCAGCGTGTGATCGGCACAAATGTGTTCTCTGTGGGTGGGGAAGGATGAGATTCCTCCAGTGAATACATACAGACCCTGCGAATGGTTTGGAAGGTTCTTTTCCAACTACTAAACATGAGTTAGGTACTTAAACACTTGGAATGAAATCGCTTCCATTAGAGAAAATAAATAGGTGCATCCTACAAAAGAGAATTGAGGTACAGAATGTTCTGGAGGGCTAGACAGCATCTTGTTGGTTGAAGGTAGAGAGTGAAAGGAATACTGGATCGAGAACCCAAAGACGTGGGGTTCGGTCCTAGCACTGCCACTATGATGCTGCGTGACTTCGGGCAGATCACCTACCATCCTGAGAATCAGTTTTTGCATCTGTACAATAAGGAAGAGGTGAGGCCAAGTGTACCGGCTTGTGTCTGTAATCCCAGCACTTCGGGAGGTCCAGGTGGGAGGACAGCTTTGACCCCTATGATTTCATCTCCACCCCAGCCAATCAGCAGCAAGGCCTAGCCACTCCCACCCCTTCCCCCAAACTGCCTGTGCTCTCAAGAGCAAACACAGAAAAAGAGACCACAGGGAGCTTTGGGTGGTAGGATTCAGCTCTGCTAGCAGCTTCTCATTCTTTTTAAAACAGTCGGAGGGAGAAAAGTGAATATTTGGATTAAAAACTAGACCTAGGGCTGAGCATGGTAGCTCACGCCTGTAATCCCAGCACTTTGGGAGGCCGAAGCAGGAGGATCACTTGACCCTAGGAGTTCGAGACCAGACTGAGCCACATACCAAGAACCTGCCTCTATAAAAAATACAAAATTTAAAAATGAGTCGGGTGGTGCTGGTGCATGCCTATAGTCCCAGCTACTCGGGAGGGTGATGTGGGGGGGATCACTTGAGCTCAGGACTTCAAGGCTGCAGTAAGCCAAGATTGCGCCACTGCACTCCAGCCTGGGCAACAAAGCAAGACACTGTCTCAAACAAAACAAAACAAAAAAACTAGACCTACAAATATGTTATAGAAAACAAAAATGAACTGGGCACAGTGGCTCACACCTGTAATCCCAGCATTTTGGGAGGCCGAGGCGGATGGATCACTTGAGATCAAGAGTTTGAGAGCAGCCTAGCCAACATGGTGAAACCCATCTCTACTAAAAACACAAAAAAATTAGCCGGGTGTGGTGGTGGGAGCCTGTAATCCCAGCTACTTGGGAGGCTGAGGCAGAAGAATCGCTTAATCTGGGAGGCGGAGGTTGCAGTCAGCTGAGATTGCGCCACTGTGCTCCAGCCTGGGTGGCAGAGCGAGACTCTGTCTCAAAAACTAAAAGAAAAAAAAGAAAACAAAATGGTTCCACACTAAGAAAGGCAGACTAGAAAACAAGAAAATATCACTCTTAACAGAATCCCAGGCCCGAAGAAGGAATGGCAGATTAAAGGCGTTCATATTTATCATAGCCAAAGAAGGAAACACTGCAGGAAATGCTTAACAAGGCTGCAAGACCCAATTATAACCAAAGACAGGAAGCTGAAGCAGGAGGCTTATCTCATTAGCTAATTTGAATGCAAAACTACAGGGGATGTTTCCTGTGCGCCTCCAGGGAGCCCTTAATCCCTGCATAGGAAGGGCCCTCAGAGATCTCGGAGGAGTTATTGAAGCTCTCTTGGGCCTCTTCCTTATGCTCTCTCTCTTGGAAAGTGGAGAAGGAATTCACCCAGGATGAGTGAGCGTTTTTATTTGAACTCCTAAAACATTTGTGTTTGGTGTTCATTTTGAAATTAAAGCATTTTACCAAGAAGCAGCCCCAGGGAGCTAAGGTAGCAGGGCCCAGTGGCCAATGGGGCCTTTCAGCTTCGACCTCCTGGGCTCAAGTGATCCTCCCACCTCAGCCTCCCTGTAGCTGGGACTACAGGCATATGCCACCATGCCCGGCTAATTTTTATATTTTTTGTGGAGACGGGGTTTCTCTGTGTTGCCCAGGCTGGTCGCCAACTCCTGGGCTCAAGCGATCGGCCCGCCCCCACCTTGGCCTCCCAAAGTGCTGGGATTACAGGCATGAGCCACCTCGCCTGGCTTGCCTCGTGTTTAATGTGCTTATGCCGCCTGGAGCAAGAGGATGGAAAGACCTAGGTTACCAGGGTTACCAAGCACCCAGGCTGGCAACTCTCACATTCCACAGTCACAGGCGCGAGACCATCATCATCTCTCCCAGTGCTACTGCTGTGTTTATGAGCTCCCAAGTCACTCAGCAGGGACAGTGGCATCAGATGCAGAGGGTGGAATCTATAGCACTAAAAGGACTTTGGAGAAGAAAGACAAAATCCAGTGCAACCACCCTGTGTGCCCAGGTCTGTGCTTTTGGCTGTGGACAGGCTCGCCGAAGCCAGCAGCATGGCAGCTCGGTTTGAGTCGCGCCACACCAGGAGCGCATCTCAGAGTTTCCATCACATCCATTTTCTCTCCCCCAGTGGCACAGTTTCCTGATCAAATACAAAATGAGTCCACTTGAGGCAGCTGCCTTTGAAGTATGAGAGGCACCACGTTTTGGGCATTGTAGGAAAGAGCCCTGGTAATTATAAAGTTTTCATCCACTTTCCTTATTTTTTTTCCCTTTCCACCAGTCACTGACAGGATAATCAATGGTAAAGCTGACCAAAGCTACTCTAAGCACTGACGGGTGTTCCCTGAATTCTACATTGTACATCCAACTGCCTACAGGAACTTAGCCTTGCTTTTTTTTTTTTTTTTTTTTTTTTTTTGAGGTGGAGACTTGCACTGCCACCCAGGCTGGAGTGCAGTGGCGCGATCTCAGCTCACTGCAGCCTCCACCTCCCAGGTTCAAGTGATTCTCCCGCCTCAGCCTCCCAAGTAGCTGGGATTACAGGCGCCTGCTACCATGCCCGGCTAATTTTTTGTATTTTTAGTAGAGACAGGGTTTCACTATGTTGGCCAGGCTGGTATCAAACTCCTGACTTCGTGATCTGCCTGCCTCAGCCTCCCAAAGTGCTGTGATTACAGATGTGAGCCACGGAGGTCAGCCTTTTTTATTTAAAGACAGGGTTTCACTCTTCCCAGGTTAAACTCGAACTCCTGGGCTCAAGTGATCCTCCCACCTCAGCCTTCTGAGTAGCTGGGACTATAGTCATGCACACCATGCCCAGCTCTTAGTCTTGCCTTTTTTTTTTTTTTTTTTTTTTGGAGACAGAGTCTCGCTCTGTCGCCCAGGCTGGAGTGCAGTGGCGCGATCTTGGCTCACTGCAGGCTCCGCCTCCCGGGTTCACACCATTCTCCTGCCTCAGCCTCCCGACTAGCTGGGGCTACAGGCACTTGCCACCACGCCTGGCTAATTTTTTTTGTATTTTTAGTAGAGACGGGGTTTCACCGTGTTAGCCAGGGTGGTCTCAACCTCCTGACCTCGTGATCCACCCACCTCGGCCTCCCAAAGTGCTGGGATTACAGGCGTGAGCCATCGCGCCCGGCTGGTCTTGCCTATTTTTGAACTTTCTATAATTGGAATGATATTGTGTTCATTTTTCTCTAACGCCTATATACAAGCAATTCTTACCTTTTCGAGAGTTATGTTTCACCCATATTGAAGCATGCAGCTGTGGTTCATTTCCACTCCTGTAGTATTCTATTTATGAATATAAGTCAGTTTATTTATCTGTTCCCTTTTCTAGCTTTTCCCCCTTATTATTACAAATAGTAGTGCCATAAACATTGTTTGAATGTGTCCTGGTCCACAAGGCAAGACTTCTGTGGGAATGGAATTGCTAGGGCTCAGTTTTATAGCTAATGCCCAAAAGTCCAAAGTGACAGTACAAATGTATCCTCCTCTTGTGGGTGGAATTAGTCTCCCCAAAAGTCATAAGTTGAAACCCTCACCCCCTCGGACCTCGGGATGTGACCATATTTGGAGATGATAAGTCTTTTTTTTTTTTTTTTTTTTTTTGAGAAGAGTTTCACTCTTGTCGACAGGCTGGCATGCAATGGCGCGATCTTTGCTCACTATAACTTCTGCCTCCCAGGTTCAAGCGATTCTCCTGCCTCAGCCTCCCAAGTAGCTGGGTTTACAGGCATGTGCCACCATGCCCGGCTAATTTTGTATTTTTAGTAGAGACGGGGTTTCACCATGTTGGTCAGGCTGGTCTCGAGCTCCATACTTCAGGTGATCCACCCACCTCGGCCTCCCAAAGTACTGGGAACACAGGCATGAACCATGGCTCCTGGCTGGAGATAAGTCTTTAAAGAGGTAATTGATGCAGAGATATGGAACCAACTGAAGTGCCCATCAGCCGATGATTGGATAAATCAAATGTGGTATATAAACACCATGGAATACTACCCAGCCATGAAAATGAAATTTTGTCTTTTGCAGCAACTTGGATGGAGCTGGAGCCCATTATCCTAAGTGAAGTAACTCAGGAATGAAAAGTGAATACTGCACATTCTCACTTAGAAGTGGGAGCTAAGCCATGGGTACACAAAGGCCTATGGAGTGGGACAGTGGACACTGGAGACTCAGAAGGAGTGGGGGTGCAAGGTGGGTGAACAAACTATATGTTGGGTACAACGTATGCCCCTCAGGTGATGGGTGCACTAAGATCTCAGACTTCACCACTACACAATTCATCTGTGTAACCAGAAACCACCTGTGTTCCAAAAGCTATTGAAACAAAAAATATATACATTAAATAAATAAATAGAATAACATTTAAAAATAAATAAATACTAAAATATTGGGTTGGTGCAAAAGTAATTGCCATTTAAAAATGTCAAAAACTGCAATTACTTTTGCACCAACCTAATGAAGTCATTAAGTTAAAGTGAGGTCTCAGGGTGGCCCTAAGCCAATAGGATGGGTGTCCTCCCAAAAAGACACAGACACAGAGGGAAGGCCACGGGAAGTCACAGGGCGAAGGCAGCCAACTACAGAAGGAGAGAGGCCTCAGCAGAAGCCAATGCTGCCAACACCTTCATCTCAGATTTCTTAGCTTCCAGAACTGCGAGATGACGCGTATCTATTGTTGCGAGACGACGCGTATCTATTGTTGCGAGACGACGCGTATCTATTGTTGAAGCCACGCGGTCGGAGGTGCTTTGTTGTGGCAGCTAAGCCAAACTGAGCCATCTCCCTCCAGCAGTCCATGCGCATTCCAGCAGCTCCTTGCCTTCTCCAAGTGATTCTTCCATTTTTGACAACTGGGTGGAGGTGAACGATATCTCATGGTGGTTTCAAGCCGCGTTTCTCTGATTATTGATGACGCTGATCATAGATGGTATTTTCATTTGTTTATGAGTCACTCGTGTTCCTTCTTAGAAACGCCTGGGCATGTTGTTTGAGACTTTTGCATTACTTTTTAGGAGTTCATATATCCTAGATACTAACCCACTGGCAGGTATGTGTATTGAGAATATCTTCTCCAAGTTCATGCCTAGTCTTTTTGCCCTCTTTACGCACTTTTTTTAAATTATACTTTAAGTTTTACGGTACATGTGCACAACATGCAGGTTTGTTACATATGTATACATGCTCTTTACACACTTTTTGATGAACAGAAGCTCTGTCGCCTAGGCTGGAGTGCAATGGCACAATCTCAGCTCACTGCAACTTCCGCCTCCCAGGTTCTCCTGCCTCACCTTCCTGAGTAACTGGGATTATAGGCACCCGACACCATGCCTGGCTAATTTTTGTATTTTGAGTAGAGACGGGGTTTCACCATATTGGCCAGGCTGGTCTCGAACTCCTAACCTCAAGTGATCCACCCACCTTGGCCTCCCAAAGTGCTGGGATTACAGGTGTGAGCCACCACACCGCCCAGCTAATTCTACAGCCTTAATTGACTACGGTTCTGTCATAAGTCTTGTTCTCCAGAGTGTGGCCCTGCCTGAGTATTTCCTTTGGGGAAGAAGAGGTCTAGACTAGCGGTCCCCAACCTTTCTGGCACCAGGGACTAGTTTCATGGAAGACAATTTTTCTGTGGAGGAGGGTGGGGGATGGTTTTGGGGTGGTTCCAATGCATTACATTTATTGTGCACTTTATTTCTATTATTATTGCATTGTAATATGTGACGAAATAATTTTGCAGCTTGCCATAGTGTAGAATCAGTGGAAGCCCTGAGCTTGTTTTCCTGCAACTAGATGGTCCCATCTGGGGGTGATGGGAGACAGTGACAGATCATCAGGCATTAGATTCTCATAAGGAGCACGCAGCCTAGATCCCTGGCACGCACAGTTCACAATAGGGCTCTTGCTCCTATGAGAATCTAATGCCACTGCTGATCTGACAGGAGGTGGAGCTCAGGCGGTAATGAGAGTGAAGAGGCGTGGCTGTCAGTACAGATGAAGCTTCACCCAGTCACCTGCCACTCACCCCATGCTGTGAGGCCCTGTTCCTAACAGGCCACAGAGCAGTACCGGGGTTGGGGACCCTTTGTCTGGATTATTCTTGGCACTTTTCCCTTCTATTTTAAATTTGAGATTTGTCTTGTCCAATTTCAGAAAAAAATTCTTATTGAAACTTCAAAAGAAATTACATTAAATTTATAAGTCAGTTAAGAACGGACATCTTTATGACATGAAGTATTTCTTTTTATAAACATGGTATCTATTTGAGCTTTCTTTAATGTCTTACAAAGAATTTTATAATTTTCTCCATAAAGGTCTTTTATAGATGTATCCTTAGTACTCTATTTTTTGTCATTGTTACTGTTTTTTATTTTTTTACATAAAACTGAATTTCTGTTTGTCGCTGGTGTAGAGAAACAGAGTTGACATTGTGTATTGATTCTGTCACCAGAAAACTTGCTATCTTATATATTCTAGTAATTCTTGTATTAGGGTTCTCTACAGGGACAGAACTAATAGGATAGAAATATATTCAACGGGGAGTATATTAAGGATGCTGACTCACACGATCACAAGATGAAGTCCCACAACAGGCCGTCTGCAAGCTGAGGAGCAAGGAAGCCAGTCCCAGTCCCAAAACCTGGAAAGTAGGGAAGCCCACAGCGCAGCCTTCCGTCTGTGGCTGAAGGCGCCAGAGCTCCCGGCAGATCACTGGTGTGAGCCCAAGAGTCCAAAAGCTGAAGAACTTGGAGTCCGATGTTGGAGGGCGCCACGGGCTCTGCTGCGCAGAGTGGGGACCTTGCAAGGGCCCCGGGAGTGACTTCTCCTGGATTTCCTGAGCAACTCCAGACCCGGGGAGGAGCCGCCAACCCGTGCAGCCAACTCTCAACGCATCTCAGCATTAAAGGGAAAGAATGACACTCCCACAGCCATCAAAACCGAAGTCCTTGTTTCCTCCCCTGGCTGGATCCCGGGGGTTGGAGAAAGCCCGCCTTGGCAGCCGTCGCGGAATCTGTGATGCAGGCAGAGCCCTCCAGGCCCCGTGCAGGTTTCATCATCTGCGGTGCGCACCTTCCCGAAAGGGTGGCCGGTGGTCCGGGGCTGTGCGTAGCCCTCCTGGCTCTCCCTACACGCTGTAGGTGTTCGTGCAGCCGCGTCACGCCGAGGCCCCACTCCGCGTGGCTAACACAGGGTCTTCCAGCCCCTCCTTCCCTGGCGATGTGAGTTAACAGCCTCATCCTGGGAACCTTCCCCAGCTACATGACTTATACCCTGATTCTGGGAACCACAGAGTTCAGCACTCAGTGCTGAAATGGGAGATGTCCCCCCTGCCCCCCGCAACACCCCACCCCGTTCCTCACCCACCACCCTCGACACTGGGTTTTTCTCAGAATCCAGAAAGCACAGGGTACCCTCTGCACGCGATCACCTGCAAGCTGGAGTGTCCCTTCCCCCTTCCCCCTTTTCCTGCCCGAGGCCTGCAGAACCAGGACAGAGCGGCCCTCCTGGACGCCTTCTTCACATCAGGGCTCTCCCAAAAAACAGTTTGCAGAGTTTCCCAGACGCACCCTTCGCTAACCCATGCTCTCTCCCATTCTCCATGCAAGAAAAGAGTGAGACCTCCTTTTCTGGAAATTTCTAAAAATAGGTGAGAAGTGCATCTATTAGAGCTGGAGAACTGGGGACTGCCCAGAGAAACGTCTCCTCCAGCCAGTGCTGTCCGCTGCCTCAGTCAGTCCCCTGCTGAGTGGTCTGAGTGGCGCCGGTCATCTCAACAGGGTGGACCAGCCACTAGCCATGCCCCTAGGTCAGGACAGCCCTGGGCACTTTGACATTTTCCCCACCCGGCTAAAATTAAGATTGAGCTGCCCTGGGAATAGGGCCCATGTGCTGTGCATGCAGGGACCCATGGGTTGTGTTGTCTTCTCTGAGACCATAGATGGAAGACTCCAGATGCTCTCTAGGCCATCTGGAGTGTTCCTTGAGTTTCTGTCGGCCCGTTGGGGAGCAACATAGTTGGGCGTGGTGGTGCATGCCTGTCATCCCAACTACTTGGGAGGCTGAGGCAGGAAGATAATTTGAGCCCAGGAGTTTGGGGCTGAAATGAGCTATGATCACACCACTGCACTCCAGCCTGGGTGAAAGTGAGACCCTGTCTCATATACATGCATATATACCTACATGCATACATACATAGATGATGAATACCAGCGGAGTGCAGGGGCGGGCACTTGTCATCCCAGCTACTCAAGAGGCTGAAGAGGTTCACTTGAGCCCAGGAGGTCAAGGCTGCAGTGAGCTATGATTGCATCACTGCGCTCCAGCCTGGGTGACAGAACGAGTCCCTGTCTTTAAAACATTTTTTTTAAGAAAGAGAGAAAGAAGGAGACATGGGAAATGGTTGGGGATACTTGAAAACCTTCATGAAAAAAGTGAAGTCGAAGCTGAGCTTCAAGGACCAGCCAGATTTTTACCAGGGCAGGGGACAGCCCAAGCAAAGACGCGGGACCAGGAAGTACAGAAAGTGCTCAGGAAACAGCAGAACTGCAAATATTAAAGCAAGAGAAACAGCAAGGGACTAGAGGGCAGCAGTCATTTGGGGGCCAGGTAGAAGAATACAGCACTGGAGGGGCTGAATTTAGGAAGCCATTGAGCGTTTTTGAGTAGGACTTGGCTGTGAGGGGTTTCTCAGGCAGCCCAACACCTGGAAACGGGCTCAATTCCTACTTTCCCACTTACTAGCAACAAAGGAATGGAGTCATTATTACGGCTGCAACGTGTCCCTGAAATTCACATATGCCAAGCCTCCTGGTCCTTTTCCACTAATGTAGGAAAAAAGAGAACTCAACAGCCTCATGAACAGTAATTGACTTCAGAGCCTTAATGTGAGCAGCATCAGAAGTTTCCATGCTGAGCCTCCCGCGAATAAAGCATGACAGACTGCCCTCTTTCCTTCTCAAATGTGCTAACCAACAAATCAAACCTTGGGGTGAAGGACAGGTCACAGCTCTGCCCCTCTCTGAAATTCAGAAGCTGCTCCAGCAGGATTGAAGGAACCTGGGCTTCCCACTTCAACCTCTCAGCTTCTGTTCTCTCCCAGTGTGGCTTTTATTGTGAGAACTGGGTCATCACAAAACCATCTGGAAATGCCTGCCAAGAAGGCTCCTTCCCCAGAGTACCTGCAGCAAGCCCAGGTGAAGTGGAAGGCCTTCCAGATAGCACACAATGCTGCCTGCAGATAGTGATCAGACCCCAGAGAGGGTGGTCAGGCTAGTGCTGAAATGTCACACTACCCTGGCGCATGCCCATCCTCCTGTTTCAGTTACGAGATACTTTTTCACTTATTTAAAGATATCTGGCCAACGCCACCCTATGACATCTCTTCGATGGGCAAGAAAAGGAAGCCTATATGTTTACAAAATATATTTAAATATTTTTCCCCTGATCCAATGTTGATGGCTTTTTTCAAATAATTAACTGAAAACTATTTTGCTAAAAAAAATCATAGTATGTTATTCCAGCACTGCCTTGTTTTGTTTTGTTTTGTTTTGTTTTGTTTTGTTTTGTTTTGTTTTTGAGAAGGAATCTCACACTGTCGCCCAGGCTGGAGTGCAATGGCATGATCTCAGCTCACTGCACCTTCTACCTCCTAGGTTCAAGTGATTCTCCTGCCTCAGCCTCCCAAGTAGCTGGGATTACAGGCACCCACCACCATGCCCAGCTAATTTTTGTATTTTTAGTAAAGATGTGGTTTCACTATGTTGGCCAGGCTGGTCTCGAACTCCTGACCTCAAGTGATCCGCCTGCCTCAGCCTCCCAAAGTGCTGGGATTACAGGCATGAGCCACCATGCCCAGCCGTAACCTGAATTTTATTAATGTACCAAAGGAACTCACTATGGAAAGGTGCCTTTTAGCAAATGCGTTTATGAAATGAAGAATTATTTTGCCTTCTTAGAAACACTTCAAACATTTGTGTTTTCTTAGAACAACTTTTAATGCAATGTAAGCTAAAATGACTTCTTCATTCTGTAATTCCACTTATTAAATTAGATGACTTCTTGCTCATATATCATATTGCTTGCTAGCGTCAGATCTTAATTGCTTAGCCTGTTCAATTGCTGAACCTAACCAGGCCTGTTCCTCTTTGGAGCTCATAAACACTTCTTCCCAGGAGAGGAAGGACAACAGAAAGTCAATGAAAATTAGAGTTAATTTTGTTATTTTTAGTAGATTTGGGAAACGGACTCATGAAAGATGAAGCTCAAACCTATTACGGAATTATGTCTGGGTATCAATTATCCCTGCTCTCCTCACATAGTTGCTTGAAAATGGGCATATGGAAAAACCCCATTGAGAATAATTATTCCCCCAGCATAACACATGGTTTACAAGGATGGCCCATCTGCTCTGCCTGGGGGTGTCAGAGAGAGGAGCAGCCTGTATCCTGGGGCCAGGTCTGCCTCTCACCTGCACGGCCTTAACTTTCCTCTTTGTCACCTCTGACAGTTCTGGCTAAAGGTTTCCAAAGAAGACTAAAGAATGACATGACGATGTGCAAAATGACGACGTCTGTGTAGTATGAATCCCGTGGCATGATCTCTTTGTGGCTTCTGAGTTTTGCTTGGATGTAGGGCTTTTGTCTGTCTCCAGCAGAGATGATGCTTTAATCTATGTCCGCTGTGCCCATGGCATTCTTCTGTTTGGGGTTTCGTTGATACATGGAAGTACCGAATCTTTTCATACACATAAAACAGCACTTCGTAGTTGTCATGTGGTAATTCTTTATGGACACTTGAGAAAGATTTTGATGCTTTCCATCAAAATCTTAATGGATTTTTATGAAGTTTTCAACCTTTTGCTAGGAAACACAGCTTCTATTTTGTTATCATTCTCCCTGTAGCCCTTCCTCTTCGTATCTGTCAGTTCTCTCTACTTAGATGAATATTTAATAAGGTGAGATTTCCACATTTCTAATGAGATTTCCACATTGCTCATGTTTATTACAATTCCTTAAACTCTCATAAAGGTTATGCTTTTCCCCAATACTAATTTAATAACTTTGAAAATGGTCAACAATGTGAGCACAAGTCCCTTAATGGGCTTTATGGAGAGCAAACTCATGGAAAAGGTACTGCTACACCAGGCAACAAGAAACTCATGAACAACAGCCCTGGTGAAAAGCAGACAGCAGTAGACCTAGAATGATCACTCTGCCACTTACTACATGAGTGAGATAGAGCAAAACATTGAATCCTTTTGATCAGCTTCCTCATCTGTGCAATGGGAATAACAACACTTTCCAAGGCTGTCGTGAGAATGAAACGTGCGTGAATCAGTTTTGCAGGCTATGAAATGGTATAAAGATACAAGGTGATATTATTTATACACGTGAAATGTGAGAAAGAGGGTGTCTAGGCTTTTTAAAGAGCTTAAGGAAGAGGATAGGGGGTGGGGGGCCTGAGACAGAAGATGATGAGCCCAAAGGGAAGGTGAGGACCCAGCCCTTAGTAATAGTAAACACATTTACCTCATGAGTTCTCTCACATATATGGAGATTAAGCACCTAATGCCACAGGGCAATGGCATGCACATGAGTTTTTTTTTTTGTTTTTTTTTTTGAGACTGAGTCTCGCTCTATCGCCCAGGCTGGGTACAGTGGCATGATCTTTAATCACTGCAACCTCCACCTCCCGGGTTAAAATGATTGTCGTGCCTCAGACTCCTGAGTAGCTGGGATTACAGGCGCCCACCACCGCGCCCGGCTAATTTTTGTATTTTTAGTAGAGATGGGTTTCACCATGTTAGCCAGGCTGGTCTTGAACTCCTGACCTCAAGTGATCCACCTGCCTTGGCCTCCCTAAGTGCTGGAATTACAGGCGTGAGCCACTGCGCCCAGCCATGTACATGAATATATAATTCAAGCATCTCCATGATCTCCGACTTCTTTTCTTTTTTTTTTTGAGGTGGAGTCTCACTCTGTTGCCCAGGCTGGAGTGCAGTGGTGCGATCTCAGCTCACTGCAAGCTCTGCCTCCCTGGTTCACGCCATTCTTCTACCTCAGCCTCCTGAGCAGCTGGGACCACAGGCGCACGCCACCACGCCCGGCTAATTTTTTGTATTTTAGTAGAGATGGGGTTTCACCATGCTAGCCAGGGTGGTCTCGATCTCCTGACCTCGTGATCTGCCCACCTCAGCCTCCCAAAGTGCTGGGATTACAGGCGTGAGCCACTGCGCCCGGCCGATCTCCAACTTCTTGAGGTCACTATTTTATTTAACATCAAAGTAAAATGCCTTAAGTAGTTATAATAGGAGCATCTAGAACACTTGCTACTATTTCTTTAACATATTCAAGAGCAAGGGAGTTTGCTTTCGTTGTTGTTGTTGTTGAGGCAGGGTCTCCGTCTGTCACCCAGGCTGGAGTGCAATGGCACAAACACAGCTCACTGCAGCCTCGACCTCCCAGGCTCAAGTGATCCTTCCACCTCAGCCTCCCAAGTAGCTGGGACTACAGGCGCATGCCACCACTCCCAGCTAATTTTTGTAATTTTTGTTAGAGACAAGGTTTCACCATATTGCCCAGGCTGGTCTCAAACTCCTGAGCTCGTGCAATCCACCCACCTTGGCCTCTCAATGTGCTGGGATTACAGGAATGAGCCACCGCACCCAGCTGGCTTTGTTTTCTTACTCATAATCACTGACTTCTCCGCATTCCTCCAAACCATCACGCCCAGCTCTATTTCAGCCTCTACTTGCATTCCTGGAAATGATAGGATGTGACCCCCAAGAGCTGCTAACACCAGGCTGGTGTCACTGAAGCTCAGGAAGTGCTGAATGACCACACGATTTGCAAACACTTCAAAGTGAACGCCCAACATCATCAGTCTGTTAATGTCCAGGCCACGTCCCACATAGAGAACGCTTTACTTCCACATCTCTCCATACATAGGTCCTGGTCTCCTATCACATTGCCACGTAGCCCTCCCTCCCCTTCCCCCATAGACCGTCTTCAGGGCCCCAGTCCCCCTCTGAGACTCCCGTGGATCATTCCTGTTTCTGTATCAGGCAGTGATTTAACTCCTTTTTTGTTTATACTCTCCCATCTCAAGCACTCCGAAAAGAGAACCTGGCCTTTCACAATCAAATAGAGGTGATGGATGGATGAACGCACTTAATAAGTGAGATGCCCAGCAGATGGTTTAAAACAAGGTTCCCGAGTGGAACCAGAGTCAGTGCTCAGCTTGTTAAACAAAACAAATAATGCCCAGCGGTGGTGATTTTTCAGGTCATCATCATCGAGGTAATATTTGAGGCCAGGGTGATGAATGCTTTTGCCCAAGGAGAGCTGTCTAAACCCTGGGCTGAAGATTCAACTTTGGGAAAAATACTAACATTTAATGGATGATCCAAACAGCCAGATGCCTGAGAAGTGGATAAGACGTACGAGAATGCAGCTTTAGAATCGTGGTGGGAATAGAACCGAGACACCAAGTGTTTAGAAAATAAATGGGGGATGAGATAGTGAAGGCAATAAATAGATTTGGCCTGCTGTAATCTCACGTGAACAATTTTGAAAGTTAGTAAGCATTTTAAGAAAAGCCAAGAAAGAAAAAACTCTCTTTTTCTTATTGCTTTATATTCCCGTAACTGGTTTATTCAGGACTCTCAACTTAATGGGGTATAAACATGAAATGGTTTTATTGCTGTCAGTATCTGTCCCCAGTGCTTCCTCGTTGAATTTCCATTTTCCACAGAGTGGCAGTACATCAGTGATCAGATGGGCCAGATTTAATAATTTTTCTAACATCTAACATTTTTTACTTAATAATCAAATTAAATTAGACTAGCCTAATAACCAGTCTCATTTTTATAGCTAAGATGCAGCCCTTTTTTTTTTTTTTTTTGAGATGGAGTCTCGCTGTGTCATCCAGGCTGAAGTGCAATGGTGCGATCTCTGCTCACTGCAACCTCCACCTCCTGGGTTCAAGCGATTCTCCTGCCTCAGCCTCCCCAGTAGCTGGGATTACAGGCACCTGCCACCACGCCTAATTTTGTATTTTTAGTAGATGCGGGGTTTCACCATGTTGGTCAGGCTGGTCTCGTACTCCTGACCTCAAGTGATCCACCTGCCTCAGCCTCCCAAAGTGCTGGGATTACAGGCCTGAGTCACTGTGCCCAGCCCCTGCTTTTTTTTAAAAAAAAGAAAATGACAAATGTTGGCAATGAAGTGGATAAGCTGGGACCTTCATAGATTGCTGGTGGGAATATCAGATAGTGCAACCACTGCAGAAGACAGTATGGCAGTTTCCCAAAAAGTTCAACATAGAATTATTATAGAATTAGCATAGAATTCAGCAATTCTTCTTCTGGGTGAATACCGCAAACCACTGAAAGCAGGGACTCAAACAGATATTTGCACACTTGTGTTCATAGCAGCATTATTCACAATACCAAAAGGTGGACACAACTGCAATGTCCATTGGCAGATGAATGGATAAACAAAATGTGATCTATACAGACAGTGGAATAGTATTCAGCTTTAAAACATGAGATCCTGCTACATGTTACAGTATGAATGAACCTTGAAAACATTAGGCTAAGTGAAAGAAGCCAGTCACAGGCCAGGTGCAGTGGCTCACGCCTGTAATGCCAGCACTTTGGGAGGCCAAGGTGGGAGGATCACCTGAGGTCAGGAGTTCAAGGCCAGCCTGGCCAACATGGCAAAACTCCATCTCTACTAAAAATACAAAAATTAGCCGTGTGTGGTGGCAGGCACCTGTAATCCCAGCTACTCAGGAGGCTGAGGCAGGAGAATAGCTTGAACCCGGGAGGTGGAGGTTGCAGTGAGCTGAGATTGTGCCACTGCACTCTAGCCTGGGTAACAGAGCAAGACTCCATCTCAAAAAAAAAAAAAAAAAAGAAGGAGAAGGAGAAGGAGAAAGAAGAAGAAGAAGAAGAAGAAGAAGAAGAAGAAGAAGAAGAAGAAGAAGAAGAAGAAGAAGAAGAAGAAGAAGAAGAAAAAGAAGAAGAGGAAGAAGAAGAAAAGAAGAAGAAGAAGAAGAAGAAGAAGAAGAAAGAAGAAGAAGAAGAAGAAGAAGAAGAAGAAGAAGAAGAAGAAGAAGAAGAAGAAGAAGAAGAAGAAAAACCAGCCAGTCACAAAAGGATAAATTGCCTAAAATAGGCAAATTCATAGACAAAGTAGAATAGTGGATGTCAGGGGCTGGCAGAAGGGAGAATGGGGAGTTACTGTTTAACCGGTGCAGAGCTTCAGCTTGGGAAGTTGAAAAAGTCCTAGAGATGGGTGGTGACGATGGTCGCACAACATTGTGAATGCACTCAATGCCACTGAATTGTACCCTGAAACACAATTAAAATAGTACATTCTATGTTATGTATATTTTACCACAATAAAGCAAATTTTAAAAATTCAGTCCTAGGCATTTGAGAGCTTCCATTTCAAACTCAACCGCCCGCCCATCAGCCCCTCACCTTCTCGCTCTGCACCTCGCACCAGAAGTTTCTGTGCTCTTCCATGTAAAGCCTTGGGAAGTGAAGGGTCCCCTTCCGTTGCCTTGGAGGGACTTGGAGAACTGGGGTGGGTAGAGTTGTCCCATCCTCTTCCCAGACTCACTGAGCTTCCAGCACTTCAAACCTCAAAGGAGCAGATTACTCCTAGGAACTCCACAGCCTGGAGACGGGCACAAGTGCTACAGGTCTGCCCCTAACCTCAGTGGGAGAGGGACAGAACCAGATGTGGCACCATCCTCCTGGATCCCAGAGCACTCGCGCTGACGCCTCTTACCAGGCCCAGCTCTGTGTGGCCTGGGAACATCTGTGTCATCTGTATCTTAGCAAGAGTCCAGCTGGAGAGAGATGCTGAGAGCCCCATCTTGCTGGACTCTTCATGAGTGATTGTCTCAGGACACGCCTCCTTACTTAGCTTCAGGGATCAAAGGGACCCCTTCTCCTTTGTGATAGGAAGAACTCTAAGACAGTCCCCATGATCCCCACTCCCCACCCTGGTATGATCATATAATCCTTCCCCTTGAGTATGGATGGAGCCTGTGAATATCCGTAATGGAGCTCTCTTCCGTGATAATATTACATCACCTGGCCAAGGGATAGCGCGGATGTGAAGTCCTAATCAGCTGACTGTGTGACCATCAGAAGGGAGATTGCCCTGGGTAGGTGGACAAGGAGGAATACCTCCTTCCCAGCTCCTGTCACCAGGAACACTGACTGTAGCTCCATGTGACTTAGGACCCAAAAACCTCCTTAGTTTGGAAATGAGGGTGGGGTTGGGGTGTCATTGGTGGTAGAGTCAGTTCAGGCCTGCAGACCTCAGGAAGCCCTGGGATGTGGTGAGCTCCTGGTAACATCTTGAACTTGGACTGTAAGAGCTAATGAGAACCTTTGGCCCTGAGGTTTGGTCCTATGTTGCAATTTTAGGACAACAGGAAAAATCCCACTTAACATTTTATGACGGGAGGTGGATGGCAGAGTTTGGTGTGTTTCTCCTTTCTTTTCCTGTTGTGGTTCTCTGTAGGAAGAGTTGTTTTTTTTTTTTTTTTTTAATCCTACTTACCAATTTAGAAATTGAAATAAAATATTTTAAGTGTTTCCAGGAATTGTCAGTTAAGGGTCCTCCATCCTCCCCTCCGCCAATATTGCAACACGGAAATACAATGGAGACTGAGTACCCGAGAGCCTGCTCACATCTAAGGCGCCCTGCCCAGAAGCTGCTGTTGGATCTGTAAGGCTCAGGGACACACCTGCGTCTGCTGCTACACTAAGTGGGCGGCTCTCCTGCTGCTGACCCCTCTATCCTGACCCTGCAAGTGGGATAAAGAGCTCAGCTCAGAATTCAGAATTCAGGAAATGAACACCCTTCAGTTCAGGGACAGATGGGAAAGGAAGTTATGTCATGAGTCACCACTGAATTTATTGTATGGAAAAATTAGAAATCTGGTATTATGAAATACCCGAATTAAAAAGGCTTGACAACAATAAACTTCGCAGAAGGGTAACACAGGCTCCCAGTGTGTGCCAGGTCCTCTCCGTATGGTGCCCATCTTCCCTTTCCGATGGGCCGCCTCCTATGTCTGTAACACAAACAGAACTGGGTTTCAGTGGGGATCCCTGCTGTTACCTGGCACTCACCTGAGGCCGATGTCACTCATATTCAAATCTCCTGAAAACAAAGTTCACCCGCAAAGCACTCAGGGAGAATGTAGGTTTTACTGGAGGTTTGGCGGGAAGCAGGAGGTTAAAGGATGCCTTACCTAGGAAACTTCCTGAAGCTCTTCTTTAAAAGAAAGCCTTGGCCAGGCGCGGTGGCTCACACCTGTAATCCCAGCAGTCTGGGAGGCTGAGGTGGGTGGATCACCTGAGGTCAGGAGTTCAAGACCAGCCTGGCCAACATGGTGAAACTTCGTCTCTACTAAAAATACAAAAATTAGCCAGGCGTGGTGGTGCGTGCCTGTAATACCAGCTACTTGGGGGGCTGAGGCAGGAGAATCGCTCCAACCCAGGAGGCAGAAGTTGCAGTCAGCCAAGATCGTGCCACTGTACTCCAGCCTGGGGGACAGAGTGAGACTCCATCTCAATCAATCAATCAATAAAAGCCTCGCTTTCTCTCCGCAGCTGCCTTACCTTGATCTCCCCAGATACTGCAGAGTTCCCAAGCCAGTTTCAACATCCTGCCAGAGTGGCCTACTCCATCTGCAAACCGAAAACTAGCCAGAGGTCAGCAGAAGCAAAACACATTGTCCTCAGCAAAATTTTAACTGCAGTCACTTCTCAGGCTTATCTTTGGGGAAATCATCCTACCTGTTGCTTCATTTGCAGAATCACTTATATTCTATCTGTGGATTAATTAATTGTTAGCCATGAATGGCTTCCCATCTGATTCTTGCCTGTAGCCCCCAACCCCTCCTGGACTATAAGTTCCATGCAGGCAAGGGAGTTTATCTCTGCTGTTCATAGTGGTATCTCTCGGACCTTATGCACAAACAGCACAGAACAGACCGCAATTTTTTTTTTTTTTTAGAAAGAATCTCACTCTTATTACCCAGGCTGGGGTGCAGTGACATGATCTTGGCTCACTGCAACCTCTGATTCCTGGGTTCAAGTGATTCTCCTGCCTCAGCCTCCCAAGTAGCTGGGATTATAGGCATGCATCACCACACCCAGCTAATTTTTTTTTTTTTAAGTAGAGACAGGGTTTCACCATGTTGGCCAGGCTGGTCTTGAACTCTTGGCCTCAAGTGATCCACCCACCTTGGCCTCCCAAAGTGCTGAGATTACAGTCATGAGCCACCATGCCTGTCGTCACAAATCATTTTTGAATGAAGAATAAATGGGTGCCATACACCCTCTGGTCCTGTTTGGATCTCAGTCACTTGCGGTTCCTAAAGTTTGCACAAACAACACTTGTTTCTTACCAGAGACCACTGGGAGACCTGCTTCTCTTTCACAACCCTTATCATTAACCTTAGACATCACTACTGTTTTCTTCCACAGTCAAACGAAACAAGAAATGTGTTTCTCTTTCAAAATATCAGCCCGGAATATGGACGAGGCAGCGCATCACTCCTTTGCTGGGTGTGTGAAACTAGTTTGTTATCTTTTTACAGCTTTTCTCTAAACTTGTCACCAAAAAGTCTCCAAGTCATAATTTCCTCATCTGTAGAAATAGAATAACTTTTAACTTTCTTTTTTTTGAGATGGAGTCTCACTCTGTTGCCCAGGCTGGAGTGCAGTGGACAGTGGTACGATCTCGGCTCACTGCAACCTCCACCTCCTAGGTTCAAGTGACTCTCCTGCCTCAGCCTCCAGAGTAGCTGGGATTACAGGCACCCACCATTATGCCTGACTGATTTTTGTATTTTTAATAGGAATGGGGTTTCTCCATGTTGGCCAGGCTGGTCTCGAACTCTTGACCTCATGTTATCCTCCTGCCTCGGCCTCCTAAAGTGCTAGGATTATAGGCGTGAGCTGCCTTTTTTTTTTTTTTTTTTTTGATCAGGAAACTTCACTAACAAGTTATCCCTGAGATGTATCAATCTCCTTTCCCTTCCATACACCTATCAAATATTTATTGAAAGTTTGTGGCTGGGCATGGTACCACTCGCCTGTAATCCCAGCTATTCAGGAGGCTGAGGTGGGAGGACCACCTAAGCCCAGGGGACAGAGGTTGCAGTGAGCCAAGATCCCACCACTGCACTCCAGCTTGGGGCACAGAGCGAGACTTTGCCAAAAAAAAAAAAAAAAAGATTTGATATAAGCCAGATTCTATGTTGTGCACACTGGCATTTATTGTCTCATCTAAAAAAATGAAATATATTAGTGTTTGTTCATTATAAAGAGAATACGAGGCCGGAGTGGTGGCTCATGCCTGTAATCCTGGCACTCTGGGAAGCCAAGGTGGGTGGATTACCTGAGGTCAGGAGTTCAAGACCAGCTTGACCAATATGGTGAAACCCCGTATCTACTAAAAATACAAAATTAGCTGGGTGTGGTGGTACATGCCTGTAATCCCAGCTACTTGGGAGGCTGAGGCAGGAGAATTGCTGGAACCTGGGGGGCGGAGGTTGCAGTGAGCCAAGATCACACCATTGCATGCCAGCCTGGGCAACAGGAGCAAAACTCCGTGTCAAAAAAAAAAAAAAAAGAATACGAAGTCACAATAGGAAGTTTGAAATATATACAATGCTATAAATAAGAATTACACATAATTACATCCAGAAAGAGTAACTGTTATCCTTTTAATATATTTCTGTCTGGGTTTTCTGTATATATATGCATTTTCCATAGCTGAAGTAATAATTTACATACAATTTTGAAATGTTCTTTTTTCTCTCTTAACAATATATTTAGGTATTTTCCTGTAGTTCATAAAAAATTCCTTTTTTTTTTTTTTTTTTTTTGAGACAGAGTTTCACTCTGTCGCCCAGGCTGGAGTGCAGTGGTGCAATCTCAGCTCACTGCAATCTCCACCTCTCAGGTTCTAGAGATTTTCCTGCCTCAGCCTCCCGAGTAGCTGGGATTACAGGCATGCACCACCATGCCAAGCTAATTTTTTGTATTTTTAGTAGAGATGGGGTTTCACCATGTTGGCCAGGCTGGGCTCGAATTCCTGACCTTAGGTGATCTGCCCGCCTCAGCATCCCAAAGTGCTGGGATTACAGGCGTGAGCCACCGCGCCTGGCCGAAATTCCTTATTTTTAACAGCTGCATAATATTTATTTAAACTTCTCCCTGATTTGGGGTATTTTGGTTGTTTCTAATTTCCTGACAGTATGGAAAAGGGAGACAGTGTATATATATCTTTATCCATAAATCTTTCTGAATATTTTTTATTTTTTCCATAGAAGCCCTAGATATGGAATTACAGGGTCAAAACACATAAACATTTTAAGCTCTTGAAATATTTTACGGCCGGGGACCGTGGCTCACGCCTGTAATCCCAGCACTTTGGGAGGCCGAGGCGGGCAGATCACGAGGTCAGGAGATCGAGACCATCCTGGCTAACACGGTGAAACCCCGTCTCTACTAAAAATACAAAAAAAATTAGCCAGGCAAAGTGGTGGGCGCCTGTAGTCCCAGCTACTCGGGAGGCTGAGGCAGGAGAATGGCATGAACCCGGGAGGCGGAGCTTGCAGTGAGCCGAGATTGCGCCACTGCACTCCAGCCTGGGCGACAGAGCCAGACTCCGTCTCAAAAACAAACAAAAAAAAGAAATATTTTACAAAATTGCTTTTCAGTTAAGTTATATCAACTTATGTTCCCACTAATTGTATTTAAAATTGCCCACTGGAGCCGGGCGCAGTGGCTCACTCCCGTAATCCCAGCATTTTGGGAGGCCGAGGCAGGTGGATCACGAGGTCAAGAGATCAAGACCATCCTGGCTAACATGGTGAAACCCCGTCTCTACTAAAAACACAAAAAATTAGCCGGGCATGGCGGCATGTGCCTGTAATCCCAGCTACTCCGGAGGCTGAGGCAGGAGAATCACTTGAACTTGAGAGGCGGAGGCTGCAGTGAGCCAAGATCGTGCCACTGCACTCCAGCCTAGGCGACAGAGCAAGACTCCATCTAAAAATAAAAAAATAAAAATAAATAAAATTGCCCATTGGCTAGGCAGGGTGGCTCATACCTATAATCCTAGCACTTTGGAAGGCCCAGGCCAGTGGATCACTTGAGGTTAGGAGTTCGAGACCAGCCTAGCCAACATGGTGAAACCCCATCTCTACTAAAAATACAAAAAATTAGCCTGGCGTGGTGGTGCACGCCTGTAGTCCCAGTTACTCGGGAGGCTGAGACCTGAGAATCGCTTGAACCTGGGAGGCTGAGGTTGTAGTGAGGTGAGATGGAACTACTGCGCTCCAGCCTGGGTGACAGAGCAAGACTCCGTCTCTAAATAAATAAATAAAATTGCCCATTTCTTTGCACTCCTGCCAGCATTGAATATTAGAACCTGAAATATATTTTCTAATTTATAAGGTGAAAATATTGTATATTATTTAACATTTTTATTTTTGAAATTACTAGGTAACCTAAACCCTTTAAAATGTAATAACACACACTTACACAGATATACGCATGGCTAATTACTAACCACTTTAATTTTCTCTTTAAGGAAATTTTCCCACAGACTTATTAGGGTTTTCTTATTAATCTGCGTGTACTCCTAAAGATGCAATTAACTCTTGGGTTTGTTATGCAGAGTTTTGTCATTTCAGATTTTTTTTTGTCTTTTAGAATTCTGTTTGCAATATTTTTAGTTACCAGAATTTTTAAAATTGTATGCAATCGAATCTAATGGTCATTTCCTTCCTGAGTATTCCATTTCTTTTCTTTCTTCACCTTGAGATCAAATAAATATTTGCCTATGTTCCCCTAATTTAAAAATTTTTTTTTGTTTTTTTGAGACACGATCTCTCTCTGCCTCTGAGCTGGATTGCAGTGGCACGATCACAGCTCACTGCAGCCTCAATCCCCCCAGGCTTAGGTGATCCTTCCATCTCAGCCTTGTGAGCTGCTGGGACTACAGGCATGCACTACCACGCCTGGCTAATTTTTGTATTTTTTGTAGAGAGGGAGGGTCTCATTATGTTGCTCAAGCTGGTCTCGAAATTCTGGGCTCAAGCAATCCTCCTGCCTCAGCCTCCCAAAGTGCTGGGATTACAGGCGTGAGACACCACGCTCAACCTTAAAATTATTTAATGTAGCTAGAACATCTTTCAGCATATAATGACAGGTAAGGGCTTAACTTGATTATCTTTTCGAAGTACTACGTTTCTTACCTCCATTTATTGAGACTCCATCTCTTTTTCATTTATTTTTGATGACTTTTATCACATATGAAAGTGTACACTACCTTTTCCTGGGTTATATTGTTCTATTATGATACATTTCATCAGTACAGCCTTAGACTATGTTTCAATAATAAATAGGTCAATTTCCCATGTTTTTCTTCATTTTCTTAATTTTGTTAACTTTTCTCACCTGTTATTTGTTTAATTTGTTCAGATACACTTCAAAATACTTTTATTTTAGCCTTATAGGGTAGGTGTTAATAGTCTTATTATATAGATGAGGAACTGAGGCTCAAAAAGGATAAACAGCTTAAGGTAATAACAAATCATGTCTTTTACATCTCCCCTGTCAGATGCAAACTGCTGTCGATTTTTTAGTAAAGTTACGAAATTTTCTTACCTTTCTTTCTCCTTTCCTGTCTGCTTCCCTCTAGTGGTCACGATATATATTACAATATAGTACAGTTTCTGAAGTCAATTTTTTTTTTTTTTTTTTTTTTTTTTTTTTTTTTTTTTTGAGACGGAGTCTCGCTCTGTCGCCCGGGCTGGAGAGCAGTGGCGCGATCTCTGCTCCCTGCAAGCTCCGCCTCCCGGGTTCACGCCATTCTCCTGCCTCAGCCTCCCGAGTAGCTGGGACTACAGGTGCCCACCACCACGCCCACCTAATTTTTTGTATTTTTAGTAGAGACGGGGTTTCACCGTGTTAGCCAGGATGTTCTCGATCCCCTGACCTCGTGATCCACCCGCCTCGGCCTCCCAAAGTGCTGAGATTACAGGCGTGAGCCACTGCGCCCGGCCCTGAAGTCAATTTTATACAGTAATTAATATGCTCCTTTATAACATAAAAAGACATAGCTTTTTTTTTTTTAGCTTACTTTAAAATTCTTAACCTATATAAAGTTCATTAATATTTCTTTAATATTTGGGGGTCATGTATTATCAGGATTTTCTTAGCAAAGACCAGCCTCAGAAAACATTTATGAAAAAGTCAAGTGACATTACAGTGAAATTTTAAAAATTTCATAGGTTTTAAAACTGTAACAATACAAAGACCCTCCAGATATTTCTTTGTTCATTTATTTTCCTATGGACATTATCTAAGTACTTTCATAAATAACTATCTTTATTTAGTTATTTTTGAGACAGATCCTGTCACCTAGTCTGGAGTGCAGTGACGTAACCTCGGCTCACTGCAACCTTCACCTCCTGGGTTCAAGCAACTCTCCTAGCTCAGCCTCCTGAGTAGCTGGTATTACAGGCATGTGCCACCACGCCCAGCTAATTTTTGTATTTTTGGTAGAGATGGGATTTCGCCATGTTGGCCAGGCTAGTCTCGAACTCCTGACCTCGGGTGATCTGCTTATCTTGGCCTCCCAAAGTGATGGGATTACAGGCATGAGCCACCGTTCCCGGCCAAATAACCATCTTTAAATTTCCCCCTGTAAACCATTTCTTTTCCTCTGACCTGGCTTCACTGTCCTTTCTCACTTTTTAGTCCCTTTGTGCGTACAGTTGTCATAAAGGTGCATAGGCCAGGGGTCATTGGGGCGGTAGGCCAGCCTGAGCTAACTTTCTGGCCAGGTCTGTGCCAGGCCACAGGAGGGCCACCTGATCATAATTCCCATAAAGATTTAGGACATGCTAGCAGGGGCTGGCCTCACATCCCTAACTGCCTGTTGATTGAAGCCTTCTCAGTCTCATTTTCTTCCTTGTTCATTTTCTGCTTCTATTTTTCTGCCTTTTTCTTTTCCCTTTCTTCCTTGCTAACCCCATCATCCTTCAATCTCATCCCTCTCATTTCTTTTTCAGCTGCAAGAAAAGGCACCATAAAAGTTTAACCGAGCAAAAAGAATAATAATAAAAAGAAAACTAATTCTAGAAAGCATTTATCAACATTTATCAAAATTATTTATCATTTATCAAAATCAAGGGAAAAATTTTTTTCTCTTGATCTGATTTCCTTAAAGGGCCGAGTGTGGTGGCTCATGTCTTTAATCCCAGCACTTTGAGCGGCCCAAGGGAGAGGATCGCTTGAGCCCAGAAGTTTGAGACTACTGTGGGAGTGAGACCCTGTCTCTACAAAAAGAAAAATAAAAAATTAGCCAGGCATAATGGTTCATGCCTGGAGTCCCAGCTTGGGAGGCTGAGGCAGGAGAATCACTTGAGCCCAGGAGTTGGAGGCTGCAGTAGGCTACAATCTCACCACTGCACTCTAGCCTGGGCAACAGAACAAGGCCCTGTCTCAAAAAATAAAATAAAATGAATTCCTTAAAGACAGCAGCTGCTATATTACCTGTTACCTATAGGTAGGTGTTTAATATTACCATTTATTATGTCACTTCATTATAAATGTGTTCATATTTAACACAACATGAGACAAAAATGTAAGAGGGAAAATAAAAGAACATAACCAGAAAGCTTAGGTTTATTATTCACTGAGGATTAAGGATTGTCAGAGTTGATTGTCTCCTGGATTTTGTTCAGAAAGAGAGGATAATAATACTGACCCAATTAAGTAGCAAGTTGGGTAGATTAAAGTGCTTTGTAAACATTAATTAAAGATGCAGGGAGTTAGGTGAGGCCAATGTGTTATTAGAGGAAAAGTTTTCTTCCCTTTAATCAGGTTTCTCTTTCTGGGGAGGGCAAAGAAATGACCTCAGGACTAAGGCATTGGGGCTGAACCCTGAGTGGGGCCAGTGACTCTGTCATTCTGTGCAACCACTTCCTTCTTAGTTTTCTGTAAAATGGGAATCAATACAAACATTTTGGGAATCTAGGTTGTTATAACGTTTGCCATTTGAGTATATAACAAACCCTACAATTAATACAACCCCATAACCCTTGCTTTCTCCCTGCCTACTGAGTTAAACCCAGTAACATTAACTTCCACCAACTTCCAAAAGCCTTCCGCAACCAGCTATTAACCTTAGGAGATATTTCCACGGTGATAGCCTGAAGAAGAAAATGCAGCGAGCCGTGGGGTCAAAAATTCTCCCACGAGTTTCTTCAGCTGTGTGAACCTCAGCTTTCCTGCTCTGTAAAATGGGGTTAAGAAACCAGAAAACCATTTTAAGGATTAGATGAAATAATGTATGTGGTGTATGCACATTAAATGCTGTGTCTGAGGGTACAGGTATGCAGTAAGTTGCATCAGCATTATTAAGTATAAAATAGCCTCTCAAAGCTGACCATAATAAAAAAGAAAAGAAAAAATTAAAGGCCAGGTGCAGTGGCTCAGGCCTGTAATCCCAGCACTTTGGGAGGCTGAAGTGAGAGGATCGCGTGAGCCCAGGAGTTCCAGACCAACGTGGGCAATATAATGAGACCCCACCCATCTCTACAAAAAATTTTAAAATTAGCTGGTGTGGTGGCGTGCACCTGTGGTACCAGCTACTCGGGAGGCTGAGATGGGAGGATCACTTGAGCTTGGGAGGTGGAAGTTTGGAAGTTGCAGTGAGCCAAGATGGCACAGCGTGCACTCCAGCCTGGGCGACACAGCAAGACCCTGCCTCAATAAAAATTAGATTAAATTAATGTCCCATCTCTTGCAAGCTTCAGACACACATCCCTATTGCTTTTCTCCGCGTGGGTCGCTCGGCGATGGGGTTGGGGATTTTCACGGTGATGTCCCCCAACTCGAACTTCACACCTTGACCGAGGGCCCCCGGGAGGCGGCCGCGAGGACCCCAGCGCGGCGGGGCCTGGCCCTTTAAGCGTTGGGGGCGCGCGCAGTGCGTGCCTGAGGATCGCGAGTCCCGGCGGCGCGAGCGCGCGGCGGGCGGTGGAGCGCGCACGGGGAGAACGCGCGGTGGGGCGGCCCGGGACAGTCTGCGCCGGACGGGCGGCGGCGTGAGGGCTCCGGGTCGCTGGCTGTGGGGACACCTCAGTCCCGGAGTAGGGGTCTCCCGCGAGGTGAGTGTGGCCCTAGGACTCCGGGCAGGGCTGGAGCGACGGGAGGGCGTCCTGGCGGCGGTGGCGGCACTCGGGTCTGGCTAGGACGCCGGCGGGTCGGGCAGCGAGGGGGCGCCGGACCCTGCCTTGCGCGCTCCTCGCTCCGACTGGGGGAGCCCGGCGCCGCCGCAGAGGCCACCTGGTGCCCGACCCGCGACCCCGGGGCGTCGCTGCCTTCTCGGGGACCTCGGAGTCGGGGCGCGGCGGGGAGCGCGCTGGGTTCCGAGTCTGGGGCTATCCTGGGGGCGCAGGGGTGGAGGCGGGTTTCCCAGCCTTGGGCGCAAAGCGTCCCCGCTGTCCCCACCGCTCGTCCCCCCAACCCGGGACCCCTGTCCTTTGCGCCGTGGGACCCCCATGCGGCCTCGGGGAGAGGGTGCGGGTCCGACACGGCGGGCCGAGCCACCTGTTCCACCCGGGCCCCCAGGTCCTGGAATCACGCGCGGATGTGCAGGGTCTCCCCAGCCCAGCGCGGCGGGAGGGACTAAAATAGAGCAGAAAATGTGTCCCGTGTGATGAAATTGAAAAGGCAGTAAAATAAACTCCAGTATTTCTCCAAGGCTTTGAAAGTTTCCCAGTATTGTTTTACGGAGTCTAAATTTAAGCATCTAGTTGTTTGGTGTATTTTTTTTTTTTCCTTAACCGCAGGAACTAACCTCAAAACTTTTAACTCTTTACCAGAACCTAGTGTGTGCAGAGCAGAAAAAGTGAATGAAAGAAAATGACTGTGTGTGTGTTTTTCCACCCTAAACAGAGTAAAATGTTCAGATCTGTAGGAAGAAGGTTCTTTCTGGCTCCAATTTTAACGGAGAATATTTTTTAAAAATCGATATTTCTGAAAGGTATCGAAAGACCAAACCAGGCATACGTGGAAACTTGAGGGAAATATTCATAGGAGAAAACTTTATTAAAAATACTTTTTACATTATTTTTTAAAAACACTACATAAAAGTGCCCCAGCATGCACTAAAAAGTTTGCCCTCCAAGTTCCGTGTCTGAATGTTACTGATTGTTTTTCTAGGTGGAGGAGGTATTTTCGTTCATGAAGCCAGTGTGGAAATACAAACAAATGCCCTATTGACTTGGGATTGGGTGGGAAGGATGGAAGTTGTCTAAAATCTTTCTTGCCAAAGTTGACAGCGTATGTATGGAATCTTGTGTGTTTTCTTGTCCAGACTAGTAATAGCCATGTTAAAGTGACTATATTCCTTGGTAACAGCACTTCAAATGAGCTTTCTTTGGAAATTTTAGGTGCTGATGATTTAAAAGTAACACATTTTCTCCATTACTAGAAATCAGAAATCCGAAATTAGAGTGATAGTGGAGCGAAGGCTGGAAAGAGGAGCGATGCTTTTAGGAAGGTCTGAGCGTGTTTGAATCTGTGGTTGCTGGGGGTAGGGGAGTTGCCCATTAATTCATTCAGGAATATTTGTAGACTGACCACCTACAGCGCGCAGAGCCGTGACTGGTCATCCAGCCTACGGTCATTTCTAGATAACAGCCACATGGCCCAAACTGATTAAAACCAGATCAAGCAAGCCTTCATCAGCAGCTGAAGAGATACCTGGCCTTGGTTCCAAAGTTCTCAGACACCCAAGGCGCCCAGAGTTGGCACTGTGTGTTGATTTGGAAGATCATCTCAGATAACTCCAGGAGTGGAGCCTGGAAACCTGAAGGGGGAGAGAGGAAGGGCCTGCGTAGAGCAGAGCTGAGAACCCGGGAGCCTCTAGAACTAGAAATTCAAGTGCATCTTATCTGCAGTGTTGTGGGACAGCTGCCAGTGGCACAGAGGCCATTCGGGAGGTGCCAGGGGAATCCTAGGAGCATCCCAGAACCTGAGCTCTTTCCTTTGACGGTGAAGGCCATCGTTGCGTTTCACTTTCCTTTGCACTTGGTGGCTTGCTTCCTAGATGCCTGTGTGCTCTAAGAAGAGGGCCTTGCAATTCCGCCCCTGACTGACTGCAGCCATCCCGCTCCACTCTGAGGGGTCTCCTGGCCACCATAGGAAAGCCTGTGTTCATGGAGGCACTGCCCTCTGCACGGGTTATGTCCAGCCAGTGGCATCAACAGCCTCTGTCTGCGGAACCCACAGTGAAGCTGCCGCTCTCCGTAATGCCCTTGTCCCCTTTCTAGACTGGCAGCATTCATCTTGAAACCTAAGAGTATTTTAAGAAAGTTGGTGCTGGGTTTCTAATCTGTGCATTCAGGATTGGCAGGGAAGGACCGTATGGAGAGAGCATTCTGCCTTGTCAGACAGGGATGGGGGAGCTCTTCGTGAACGTGCCTCTTCGGACTGGATATTGCCAGAGACTGTAGCACTGTAAAGACTTGATGCTGTTTATCTTTTTTATTATAGTCAAATACATAGAACATAAAATTTACCACTTTAAAGTGCACAAATCAGTGGCATTAAGTACATTCCATTCCCAATGTTATGCAATCATCACCGCTATCAAGTTCCAGAGCTTTTTCATCACTCGAAAAGGAAACTCGTTAAGCAGACGATTCCCATTCCCCTCTCCCAACCTCTGGCAACCACTGATCTCCTTCTGTCTCGGTAGACTTGCCCCTTCTGGATGTTTATACAGATGGAATCTTAAAATCTGTGGCCTCTTGTGTCTGGCGTCTTTGACTTAGCACAGTGTTTTTCAAGGTCCGTCCATGTCATGGCGTGTATCATTGCTTCCCTCCTTTTTATGGCTGAATAATGTTCCATTGTGTGGACAGATCACATTCTATTTACCCATTCATCAGATGAATGACTTTGGGTTGTTTCCACCTTTTGGTTATTGTGAATAGTACTGCTATGAACCGTTGTGTACAAGTTTTTTGTTTGAACACCTGTTGTCAATTCTTTTGGGTCTGTACCTGAAAGTAGAATTCCGGGTCATATGGTAATTCTGTGATTAACTTGCTGAGGAGCTGCCAACTGTTTTCTATAGCAGCTGTACCATTTTGTGTTCCCACTAGCAACGTGTGAGGGTTCTAGTTTCTCAACATCCTTGTCAACCTACTTGTTATTTTCCCCTGCCTTTTTATTTATTTATTTATTTTTTTTTTTGAGACAGAGTCTTGCTCTGTTGCCCAGGCTGGAGTGCAGTGGTGTGATCTTGGCTCACTGCAAGCTCCGCCTCCCATGTTCACACCATTCTCCTGCCTCAGCCTCCTGAGTAGCTGGGACCACAGGTGCCCACCACCACGCCCGGCTAATTTTTTGTATTTTTAGTAGAGATGGGGGTTTCACTGTGTTAGCCAGGATGGTCTTGATCTCTTGACCTCATGATCCGCCTACCTCGGCCTCCCAAAGTGCTGGGATTACAGGCATGAGCCACTGCACCTGGCCTTTTTTTTTTTTTTTTTTTTTTTTTTTCTGAGATAGGGTTTCACCTGTTGCCCAGGCTGGAGTGCAGTGGCACGATCTCAGCTCACTGCAGCCTCAGCCTTCCAGGCTCAAGTGATCCTCCCACCTCAGCCTCCGGGGTAGCTAGGACCACAGGCACATGCCACCACGTCCAGCTGTGTTTTTGTGTTTTTTGTAGAGACTGGGTTTTGCCATGTTACCCAGGCTGGTCTCAAACTCCTGGGTTCAAGCGATCTTCCCACATCTGCCTTCCAAAGTGCTGGGATTACAGGCATGAGCCACCACGCTTGGCCTTCCTTTACAAAAAAAAAAAAAAAAAATTCCGGTCCTCCTAGTGGGTATGAAGTAGTATCTCACGGTGGTTTTGGTGCATTTCTCGAATGACTTTGATTCTGGACATCTCTTCAGATGCTCGTTGGCCACATCTTCTTTAGAGAAATGTCTGCTGAGAACTTGATTCTCTTTTTGTGTTAGCTTTCATATCGTGAAATTTTGCATGTGACTAAGTACAGTTATTTGTATAGGGCTTGGTTTGTATATTTAGGTTCCTTCCTAAAGCTTCTGTTGTGGGTCTTTTCCTGCTTTCTCTTTTAGGCTGCTGCTGCTTCTCCTCGGAAGCCAGTTGTCTGACTTGTGCTTTGTCATTTTTAATCTTCTGCCTGTTGTAGTTCTTGACCCCAAGCCTGGGGTATTGATCAGTTCATCTGGCAGTACAGTATTTGTGGATTGACCACGTACAATGTGCCAAGCTATTGGGCGGGTCATTGGGCATACAAACATAGAAGTCCTCTTTTTTTTTTTTTTTGAGACATGGTCTCACTCTGTCACCTAGACTGGAGCGCAGTGGCATAATCACAGCTCACTGCAGCCTTGACCTCCCAGGCTCAGATGATCCTCCCCCTTCAGCCTCTAGAGTAGCTGGGACTACAGGTGCGTGCCACCATGCCTGCCTAATTTTTGTATTTTTGATAGAGATGAGTCTCGCTGTGTTGCACAGGATGGTCTTGAACCCCTGGGTTCAAGCAATCCCCCCACCTTAGCCCCTGAAAGTGCTGGGATTACAGGCAAGAGCCACCTTCTTTTTTTAATATACGTCTTTGCGATGTGCACAGATTACATTTTATTTTTTTAAATTAGGTTAGTGGGCACATCGGGAAAAAGAACGGTACTACACTGGAATTTAAGAGATCTGCGTCAGGTTTCAGCCCCCGATAGCTGTGTGGCCTCAGGGTTCACCCTTCACCCTTCTGGAACTTGGATTCCTGGTCTATAAAATTTGGGGTAAGACTGAATGGCTTCTCAGACCTTGAAACTGGAGTTTCACTATATATAGCTTTCCTTTACAAACCTGATTCTGGGGGTATTTCAAACCATTTAGTTTGCACATATTACTTAAAGGAACTCTCTGTGTGAAAAAAAAAAAAAAGTCTATACTCTTTTGTACTAGACTATAAACAGGTGAGTTGGGTCCGTTGCTGCCTCCAAAAATAGTGCAATTGGTATTTTCTATAAATATTCAGAGCATTTTGGCCGGGCACGGTGGCTGACACTTGTAATCCCAGCACTATGGGAGGCCAAGGCAGGCGGATCACCTGAGGTCGGGAGTTTGAGACCACCCTGGCCAACATGGTGAAACCCCATCTCTGCTAAAAATACAAAAAATTAGCTTGGCGTGGTGGTGCGTGCCTGTAATCCCAGCTACTTGGGAGGCTGAGGCAGGAGAATCGCTTGAACTCGGGAGGCGAAGGTTGTAGTGAACTGAGATCACGCACTACACTCCAACCTGGACGACAGAGCGAGACTCTCTCCAAAATAAATAAATAAATAAATAAATAAACAAACATGCTGAGAGTTTAAAGAGTTGTAGTGAAGATTTGAGTTCCTAACACGCTGGGAATACGGAGGTGACTAAGGCAGTGTGGGCCCTGCTCCCATGAAGCTTTGCGTGGGTAAAGGAGACGTTCAGTGTCCAATGTGAATTGATAACAGAGACCCACAGGTGTTTTGGGAGCAGAGGAGAGAGAGTCTTTCTGTCAGGGGTGGCAGAACACCAGCTGGAGAATGTAGCTTTTGAGCTGGGCCAACAAGGGCAGTATAGGGGAAAATTTAGGCCAACATGGTAGAATCGAGGAGTCAGTTATTACGCTGCAAGGGGTTAGCCTTCCAGTCGGGGGCATGGACCAGCGAAGGTTTCTGAGTAGGCTGCAGTGGCAGATCTTGTTTCCCGGCTCTCCTGTGGAGTAGACATTTACATATGGAGGGATTAACTTGAAGTTGAACAGGATGTTAGGGACTGAGGAAGGCAGCATAGAAAAAGGAAGATATAAGATGGTATGAACAAGGGGAAGACACCTGGGCATGTCAATTGTCGAATTGAATTTTAGGTACAAAAAAAAGTTTTTTAAAAAGTATTACATACCCAGGCATGCTAGATCATGTCTGTAATCCCAACACCTTGGGAGGCCAAGGTGGGAGGATTGCTTGAACCCAGGAGTTTGAGACCAGTCTGAGAAACATACGGAGACCTCCATCTACAAAACATTAAAAAATTAGCCAGGTGTGGTAGTGTGCACCTGTAGACCCAGCTACTCAGGACGCCGAGGCAGGAGATGCTTGAGCCCAGGAGGTTGAGGCTACAGTGAGCTGTGATTGTGCCACTGCATTCTAGCCTGTAAGACAGAGTGAGACTCTGTCTCAAAAAAAAAAAAAAGTATTGTGCTAGAGTAGAAAGCTAGAACCAGCTCTGTCAGACTTGCCAAACTGACTTAGAGGCGCTGTACCACGGTTTTTTCATATGCCACAAATTGCCCACCATCTACACCAGGTAACCAATGAATTTGTTGCATGAGCTCATGCTAATGCCAGCAGTATCACTTTAAGAATGAGATGGCACTAAAATGTACATGAGGTGAGTCTGTTCTGTTAATTTTCTTTCTTCTGATTTTTTTTTTTTTTTTTTTTTTTTTAAGACTGAGTCTCACTCTGTCACCCAGGCTGGAGTGCAGTGGCGTGATCTTGGCTCACTGCAGCCCTCACCTCCTGGGCTCAAGCAATTCTCCCACCTCAGCCTCCGGAGTATCTGGGACTACAGGCATGTGCCCCCATGCCTGGCTAATTTTTGCATTTTAGTAGAGATGGGGTTTTGCCATGTTGGCCATGCTGGTCTCGAACTCCTGAGCTCAAGTGATCCACCTACCTCAGCCTCCCAAAGTGCTGGGATTACAGGTGTGAGCCACTGTGCCAGCCACAATAGGCAGTTTTTCAGCCCTCCTCTCCCCGCTCCGTGGACCGTCCCACCTTTTGGAGTCTCTTCCATGTCCATTATTGCACTCTGTGCATTTATGTGGACCCATCATTTAGTTCCCACTTGTGAGAACATGCAGTGTTTGACTTTCAGAGTTAGAGTTAGACTTTCACTTAGGATAATGCCTTCAGTTCCATCCATGTTGCTGCAAAAGACATGATTGCATTCATTTTTATGGCTGAGTAGGCATCCGTGGTGTTTATATACCACATTTTCTTTATCCTGTCATCTCTCAATGGACGCCTAGATTGATTCCGTGACGGTTACTGTGAACAGCACCGCGGTAAAGGTACAAGTGCGAACAGCGCCGTGGTAAAGGTGCAAGTGCAGGTGTCTTTTGATGTAATGATTTCTCTCCCTGTAGGTAGATAACCAGTAGTGAGATTGCTGGGTCCTGTGGTAGTTGTAGGTTTAGTCCCTGAGAAATCTCCATTCTGTTTTCCATAGCCGACTCTACCCTTGAGCTACTTAAAGGTGTCCTGATTTCTCTGAGAGAGATTGATAGGCATTCCTTAGACTTCTGAAAATAGTAACATGGGAACTGTTAGTTGGAGTCTTCCAGTTTTTTCAACAAACATTTGGTGGTCCCCATTGCTTAAAAATGTGCTAAAAACCCCTGCTTTCTCTCTGTCCTATTAAAACTGGGTAATGCCTTTGTGCCCACAGGCTTGGATTGACTTGAGGAATTTGCTAGCAGGTTCCCCAGAGGTATAGGAAGAGCAGGAGGAGAAGCAGCCTCTAGCTCCTCCCCAGGGAGGAGGTGGTTACTGGCCTTACCTTACTGACATCATGCGTCATCCGGCTCGCAAACGGACTGGTGGAAGATGAGGTTAAAAGTTTCATGCGTTGGATTCCCAGCAGGAGGTCTTGTGTGAGCTTGTTCCACGCTGGTGTGGATTTAAATCTGTTCAACTTGAGATAAGATATGTAAATCAGACCACGGCTGCCAGTCTAACCAGGTGTTATAAATACCAGTGCTAAATGAACATGCTCTAAGCCAGCTTTCTTTTCACTGGGAGCATGGATTAAAAATTCAGCCAAGAATTTTGAGCTTCTTGGGGTGTGGGTGTTGGAGCACTGTAGAACCCTATAAAACAATAAGGTGTAATTCCTTCCTAGCGAGAAGTACTACATTTATCTCATTAGTGAAGCACATATTGGGTGCTCAGTAATATTTGCTAAGCAAATAAAGACAAAGCACACAAACTTGTTTCACAAAAGTAGAATGACTTCAACTGGAATTTCCTTCTATCCATAAATAATTTGCTCAGGAATCCAGAAATGTAATAGACATACCAACTGTCCATTTTTCAAAAATGAGCTGAGTAAAAAATGTGCAGGGTCTCTCTTCACAAACATTTCTTTTTTCAATTTTCATTATTTTCCAAAACTTCGGAGATTGATACCAATTTGCAAACATTGCGTCAGCTAGAACTGTTCCCCAGCTAGACTCTGCTCTGGTTGACCTCCCCTCGCCTTCCTTCTGGGTCATTCCTTTTTGTTACTAGGACCCAATCAGATGTCTGGTCACGATTGTTTTCAGGTGAGATTTTACTTTAGGAAAATCTGGTTTTGGTATCTTTTTCAGTGATGGCGAACCGACAGTAGGAAACTTCTTCCCTCGGGGCCTGTTAAACCAGCCTCTCTAGGTAAGGCGACCTGGTGAACTTGTTTGCTTTAAGTGTGGGCGAATCAACTACTTCCATGTGATGGGAGTAAGTCACTGCTCCTACTAACACAGCTGAAACTATTCACAACAGAGACAGTTTGAAATCAACCTTGTTTTTGTACATTGTTCAGAAAGTGCTTTTTATTTAAAAAAAATTAAATTTAAAATTAAAAAAAAAAGTGAAAGCATGATCATTCTTCCAGGAAGTAGAATTACTAGCCTTTTAAAATCTGTGTTTAAGGTTCTAAGTTCTTACGTAAGGCATTTCAGAAGGGAAATCCCAATTTGGAGGAAAAGCAGAATCATATGAAAAGGGTGCTAACCCGTGACCGCATCGACGATTCAAAACTCCAGAACAAAACTGCCCACACTCCCAGCAGCCAACTTCCACCTGGATCTTTCTTTGATCTTCAGTGCTGGGATATAGTCCTAGTTTGCTTAGGGAGAATTTTTGGAAGCATTCTTTTCTTTCCAAGGTTTTTTTCTTGAAATTGAGAAATAGCGCAGAGTAAAGAGTAGTTGCTTCATATGCTTCATATTTATTTTACTGCAGCCTCTGTATTTCTGTGGAGGCCCATTTTTAAGATTAATTTTGGTCATGGATTACACTTGGAGATGCATACACATTCATATTGACGGGGATTACCTATTAATATTGGGAGGCGTTACTGGGTTAGCGTGTGTAATGTATATTGGCGTCAACTTTTTAATACATCGTTATTTATGAAGCTGGGTTAAGCATCCTTTCTACTGCTGTGTTTAAAGTCACTCCCCTCATCCGCCCGTTTCCCGATTTAAATGTATAAATTGGATGAGATTAATTTCTCCTAAGTTGGAAGGACTTGATCTATAAATATGGTGGAGAGGGAGGGATAATAACCACACTGATGTTAACATGTTTGAAACCACTCTGAAGTATTTAAGCTTTTCTTTTAGATCCAAGGTCTGTTTTTAGGGTGCTCTATCCTTTTTTTTAATAAGATGGTTTTAGAGTTTTGTTTTGTTTTTGAGACAGGGTGTCACTCTGTCACCCAGGCTGGAGTGCAGTGGCTCGGTCTTTGCTTAGGGCATCCTCCACCTCCCAAGTTCAAGCAATTCTCCCACCTCAGCCTCCCGAGTAGCTGGGATTACAGGCACATGCCACCATGCCCGGCTAATTTTTGTATTTTTTGGTAGAGACAACATTTCACCTTGTTGGCCAGGCTGGTCTCAAACTCCTGACCTCAAGTGATGCACCCATCTCAGCCTCCCAAAGTGCTGGGATTACAGGCTGGTTTTAGAGTTTTTAAACACTAATTTTGGTTAAGTAACAAATAGTGATTAAGTCTGTATTTTGTGACAAGTATTATACAAAATGTTGTGGCTTTTTTTTTTTTTTTTTAGGTCTTTGCTGGGTGCAGTGGCTCACACCTGTAGTCCCACCTCAGGAGGCTGAGGCAGGAGGATTGTTTGAGCCCAGGTGGTCCAGGCCAGCCTGGGTAATGTAGTGAGACCCCATCTCCAAAAAAATTTTTTTAAATAAAAAGCTTTGCCGGCTGGGTGTGGTGGCTCACACCTGTAATCCCAGCACTTTGGGAGGCCAAGATGGGTGGAAGGTCAAGATGGGTGGATCACCTGGGTCAGGAGTTCGAGACCAGCCTGGCCAACGTGGTGAAACCCCATCTCTACTCAAAATACAAAAATTAGCTGGGTGTGGTGGCTGGTGCCTATAATCCCAGTTACCCTGGAGGCTGAGGCGGGAGAATCGTTTGAACCCAGGAGGTGGAGGTTGCAGTGAGCCAAGATCATGCCATTGCACTCCAGCCTGGGTGACAAGAGTGAGGCTCCATCTCAAAACACAAAAAAAAGAGCTTTGCCTACAAGGAGTTTATCATCTAATGGAGGAAAATAAGAATTACATGCAGAAACTTTATGGGATCAATTGTATCCAAGTGGGGAAAATGGCACATAGAGTGAGCAAGCGGTGGGTATCAACAGCAAGCTCGGGAGTCTGGCGGGGAGGCCAGTGATGAGGGAGTCACGAAGGCTTGACCGTGTTCGGTAGAGTTTTTGAACTAAGCTTTGAAGCCTGGGAGGAGGGCAGCAGGGAGGCAGTGGGAAGGGGTTCCCAAGTGAGTAGCTCTTTTTTTTTTTTTTTTTTTTTTGAGACAGAGTCTCGCTCTGTCGCCCAGGCTGGAGTGCAGTGGTACAATCTCAGCTCACTGCAACCTCTGCTTCTTGGGTTCAAGCGATTCTCCTGCTTCAGGTTCCCAAATAGCTGGGATTACAGGCACTCGCCACCACACCCAGCTAATTTTTGTATTTTTAGTAAAGACGGGGTTTCACCATGTTAGCCAGAATGATCTCGATCTCTTGACCTCGTGACTCACCCACCTCGGCCTCCCAAAGTGCTAGGATTACAGGCGTGAGCCACCGCACCTGGCCATGAATAGCACTTTCATAGGAGACCTGGTTCATATCGTGGAAAGGAAGGTGGAAGAGACAAGGCTAGGCCAGATTCTAGAGAGACACTTTTTAAAGCCTCGCATTCTTACAGATTGGCTCCTTGGCAGTACAGATGAGGAAAATGAAAACTCAGCCACCTGGCAGGGCGCAGTGGCTCGCACCTGTAATCCCAGCATTTTGGGAGGCCGAGGCTGGTGGATCACCTGAGGTCAGGAGTTCGAGACAAGCCTGGCCAACCTGGTGAAACCCTGTCTCTACTAAAAATACAAAAATTAGCCAGGCATGGTGGCAGGTGCCTGTAATCCTAGCTACTTGGGAGGCTGAGGCAGGAGAATCATTTGAACCCAGGAGGCAGAAGTTGCAGTAAGCTGAGATGGTGCCACTGCACTCCAGCCTGGGTGATAGAGTGAGAATCTGTCTTAAAAAAAAAAAAAAAAAAAAAAAAAAGAAATGTTAGTTATTGAAATATCTGGTAGTTTACAGGTGGGTGTGATATGAGTGTTGGTTTCTTTTGACCTTGGAGGAAGAAAACGCTCTAGGAGCCCCAGCTCCTCTTACCTCTGCCTGAGGTTGGCTTTGTGCACTTGTGTCTGAATGTGCAACTTTGGTGCGGCGGGGACAGGGATGACATGGACATTGGGCTCAGTGTGTGAACGCAGAGAAGGAACCAGGCGTGTGCTCAGAGCTCTCGGGTGTGTCATGATAACTAGGGTAAAATCCTATTTTTACGAAAGTAGTCTATAAATTATTTTTAGAGTAAAAAGGAAATGGTTAATTTAGTCTAAGAGTTTGTTTTTGTTTTTTAAAGCCCCACTTAAGTTGAATAATAGAAAACAAAGAATGTATGGACTCAGTTTCCTTTAATTTATGAATTGAGTTTAAAAAACTATAGAAGAGTCTTGACATCATTCATTGCTTCCTTTTCCAGTACATTTCTTATTATAAAACTCATTTTTGTTAATACACAATTACATAAAAATAGGAAGTAACACAGAACCAGATAGAAACTATGAAAAAGCAGGACTCTCTTCTTCGTTTGAGTAAAATCAAAGCAAAGTGCCTGTCACATAGAAGACACTGATGCCTGTTCACATGGATGAATGTTGTCAAGAGCCACTAGCATTAGGGCCAACAATGGCTGTTTTGTGTTTCCTGATCTTTATTTTCACCCACTGCTTACCCATATGAAGAAGCCCACTCATGGTAATGAGCGGGGTGATTCAGAAAGAGTTCCCACTGTGAAACGCTCTCATTCATGGTGCTCTTGAAGGTCAAGGAAAACACAGCTTTTTGAAAAGGGCTTGGCTGTTAAGTCACCATATAGGGATTTTTGGGGGATGTGGTTTTATTTATTTATCTATTTATCTAGAGACAGAGTCTCGCTCTGTCGCCCAGGCTGCAGTGCAGTGGCACAATCTTGGCTCACTGCAACCTCCACCTTCTGGGTTCAAGCGATTCTCCTGCCTCAGTCTCCCGAGTAGCTGGGATTACAGGTGTCCACCACTATGCCTGGCTAAATTTTTTTGTTTATTTTTTTGAGACAGAGTCTCACTCTGTTGGCCAGGCTGGTGTGCAGTGGTGTGATGTCCACTCACTGCAGCCTCCACCTTCCAGGTTCAAGCGATTCTCCAATCTCAGCTTCCCAAGTAGTTGGGATTACAGGCGCACACCACCACACCCGGCTAATTTTTGCATTTTTGGTAGAGACGGGGTTTCACCATTTTAGCCAGGCTGGTTTCGATCTCCTGACCTCAGGTGATCCTCCCACCTCGGCCTCCCAAAGTGCTGGGATTACAGGCATGAGCCACCGCACCTGGCCAGGATGTAGCTTTAAAGACAATTTCTTTCCTAAGATGTCTTTATTCTATATTTTGGAATAAATCTTCACAAAATTTGCGGTGTGCACGCCAGCCCCTTCCTAGCGTGTAGATGTGCACTTTGACCCTGCTGTAGTATATAAGTATGCTCATTGACCTCTGCCCTACTGTGTATCCTGACACAGAAAGGGGGATGTCTTTTAGAAGCTCATTTCTACCTCTTTCCCAGCTCAGCTGTGCTTGTCTTGACTGTATCTTAAAAGTGCTGATTAATGGTGGGTGTCTGGACAAGGTAGGAGAGTCTATAAACCTATACCGAAGTCCTGTCTTACACACGGTTTTGCTTTCCATGGTTTCAGTTACTTGCAGTCAACCATGGTCCAAAAATATGCAATGGAAAATTCCAGAAATAAATCCTTCATAAGTTTTAAGTTGTGCACCATTCTGAGTAGTGGGATGAAGTGCATCATTCTGATCCATCGCCTCCTGCATGCGAATCCTCCTTTGCCTGGAGTCCCCACCTGCCCATCACTTAGTAGCCAACTCAGTTCTCAGATCAGCTGTCTATGTGACAGTGCTTATGTTCAAGTCACTTTTATTTAATAATGGCCCTGAAGCAGATGAGGCATGATGCTGGCTGGTAATTTGTATATGCTGAAGAGAAGCTACCAAGTGCTTCCTTGAAGTGAAAAGGTGTGAAAGTTCTCAAGTTAGAGAAGAAAAAAAATCAAATGCTGAGGTCGCTAAGACCTACTGTAAGAACAAATCATCTTCTGTCTGTGAAGGTGTGAAGAAGGAAAAAGAAATTTATATTAGTTTTGCTGTCACACTTCATACTGTACAAGTTATGGCCACTGTGTGACAAGTGCTTAGTGACATTTGTAGGTAGAAGACATGAACACAAACAAGCTCCGATTGCTGGCAGACGGGTTGGGATCGGTGCTGTCTACAGTTTCAAGCATCCACTGAGGGTCTTGGAACATACCCCCTCAGATAAGGGAGAACTGCAGCAATATAGGTACATGGGGTTGAGTCTTCAGACCCAGCCTGGACCTGTTTTTGTGAAGTGTTTGCAATGGCAATGAGTTGGGACAGCTCTGTTTTTAAAATGTAACATAGACATGCTAAGCAAGATTGGTTCTACATCACTTGGTTAAGAAGAATAATTTTTCCATTCACGTTCAGAACTACCAAAGACAGTAATTAGCTTGTGATTTGGTTGAAGCTGTCTGTAGGGAATCCAAGTCTTATAAGACACGATTTCCTTCCCCCACATTTACTCGGTGCAAAACCTAATAGTAGAATGTGGGAAACTTCATATTACTTGTTCCAGCTTAGATTCTTCAGTAAAGTGCATTGGGTTAACCGTTCCCTGGTTAGTTTTGAGCTGAACTGTGATGCTAGAAAAGGTTACCTTCGGGGTTTTTCCTCTTCCTGTTACTACACCCTTGCGGTCTTCGGACTTCCCTCCTGAATTGCCCCAGGGTTTCTAGGTGGTGCCTGTCTTTTCTTCCCTCATTAAATCATAGCTTATCTGCCTGTATCATCTCCTGACATACTGGGTCTTTCAAAGGCTCCAAGGTGCTGAAATGACCTGATAAATCATTTCTTTAACCTCCAGGAAACCTTCCTTTTCTGTGTTGGTAGCAGCCAGACTCAGGTGCCCTCCGGTGAGTGAGGTGGGCGGGTGTCTATTTTAGAACAATCAGGTCATGCACCCCACACACACTCACCCCCAGACTCACCACTGGCTTGCGAGCCTGGCTATGCATGTAAAATACAGCGCTGGGTTTTAAATGTACATGAACAGAATTGTGCTAAGAATCTAACTCTGACTTTTCATTGAATGCTTTGAAGGTCTGTGCATGGCCTCGTCCAGCTGATCTAACTGATGTGCAGTATTCCATAGTAAGCATTTACCACGTTTCTACTTATAGAAAGTTCATAGCAGGCGAAGAACCTGGACTGCCACCAACTCATCTCAACAGCAAGCAACACTGTATACCCATCCTGGCACGTGTTTCCATATGTTCCTAGTAGACAGCTCCCCTGGAGTGAAGGCTGAGCACTGGGATGTGTGGCTCGTAGGACACACTTAGTTTCTCTAAGTACTGCCCAGTTGCCCTACAGAAAGGTTGTGTGAATTCACTCCCAGCAGGTTCACAAAGCTTGACCCACGTTCTTGCTGACACTTGTTATTTTTTGTCTAATTTTTGCCACTCCAGTAGGTATGAAATAATGTAGTAGTTTTAGCTTGCACTTTTTTTGTTCACTAGTGAGGTTGAACATCTGTCTTGTACTTCGTAATCATCTGGTTTCCTCATTTGTACACTGTCTGATCATATTCCTTGTTCATTGTTTTTTTCTGAGTTTCTTACTAGTTTAGAAGGTTTTCTTATATTCTAGCTATCAATTCCTTATACGTATTAGACATAGTACATAGCTTCTAAGAGCTGGCAGCTTTTCTGTTAATATTGTCTATGGTGTCCTTAATTTTTATGTAGACAGATGCATTGAAATTTTCACCTTATAACTTGTATTTTTTGAGTCCTAATGAATAGAAAGATTAATAGAGCAAAATAGGAAATTCAGAAATAGAACCAAAAACATATAAACATTTAGTACAAATAACATGAGTATTTCAAAACAGTGGTAAAAGATGGGTCCTTCAGTACTTGGCACTTGAGCTGTCGGGTAACCTTTTTGGCTTGAGGGCAGGGAACAGGTCTCTACTCCACACATTACACTAACATGAATCCAAGGCAGATCAGATATTTAAATATGAAAAGTGGAACCATAAAAATGCTAGTAGAAATTCGAGAGGTATATTCTATATTCTTAGAGTAGGAAAGGCCTAAATTTGCAAAAACACAAGCTGTAAACAAAAAGATTGATAAATTCAACTACATAAAAATAAATTCTTTAGGTCATATTACAAATTTAAAAAAAATACTTGCAATTTATATCAAACGATTTCTATTGGATAGAAATAAAACTTTCCAGTCTGTTTCACTGCTGTCTATCCTAGTACCAGTGCCTTGTGTTTTACTTACTGCTACTTTATAATAACTCCTTGGCCGGGCGCGGTGGCTCACGCGTGTACTCCCAGCATTTTGAGAGGCCAAGGTGGGCGGATCATAAGGTCAGGAGTTCAAGACCAGCCTGGGCAACATGGCGAAACCCCATCTCTACTAAAAACACAAAAATTAGCTAGATGGGGCAAAACCCCATCTCTACTAAAAACACAAAAATTAGTAGCTGTAATCCCAGCTACTCGGGAGGCTGAGGCAGGAGAATCGCTTGAACCCGGGAGGCAGAGGTTGCAGTGAGCTGAGATCATACCACTGCACTCCAGCCTGGGCAACAGAGTGAGACTCTGTCTCAAAAAAAAAAAAAAAAAAAAAAGACTTAAAATACAATATGGAATAGCAGTGGTGAAAACAGGAATGGTTTTTAATATTTTCCAGTAAGTATGGTGTTTGCTGTCATTTATTTTTATTTTTATTTTCATTTTATTTATTTATTTTTGAGACAAGGTCTAGCTAGCTCTGTCACCGAGGCTGGAGTGCAGTGGCCATGATCTCAGCTCACTGCAACCTCAGCCTCCCAGTCTCAAGCGATTCTCCTGCCTCAGCCTCCCGAGTAGCTGGGACTACAGGTACACTCCTCCACCCCTGGCTAATTTTTGTATTTTTAGTAGAGATGGGGTTTCGCCATGTTTGCCCGGCTGGTTTCAAAAGCCTGACCTCAGGTGATCCTCCTGCCTTGGCCTCCCAAAGTGCTGGGATTATAGGTGTGAGCCACCACGCCCGTCCTCATTTGTTGTCATTAAAAGAAAAAACCTCTTATTTAGATAATAGAAAAATTCCTCCTAAGTTGTGAAGTTTTAAAAACATTTCTGCATAATTTTAAGTTTCTCAAATGCTTCTTTCATCATCTATTGAGATGATTGAACGGCTTTTCTCATTTAACCTGTTAATGTGGTACATCACATTGGAAAATTAATGTTATGCCAGCCTTACAATCTTGGGATTAACTCTTCTTTATCATTATTTGGTTTATAGACCCAGTTTACTAATAATTTTATTTGGGACTTTTTGCATCTGCATTCTTAAATGACTGGCTTATCATTTTTCCTTTCTTATATATTCTTTGGGTTTTGGTGTCAAGGTTTTAGTAGCCTCAAAATTAGATAGTGGGGGCTGGGCGCGGTGGCTCATGCCTGTAATCCTAGCACTTTGGGAGGCCAAGATGGGTGGATCACCCTGAGGTCAGGGGTTCGAGACCAGCCTGGCCAACATGGCGAAACCCTGTCTCTACTAAAAATACCAAAGTTAGCTGGGCGCGGTGGCTTACGCCTATAATCCTAGCTACTTGGGAGGCTGAGGCAGGAGAATCGATTGAACCAGGGAGGTGGAGGTTACAGTGAGCCAAGATTGTGCCACTGCACTCCAGCCTGGGCGTCAGAGTGAGACTGTCTCAAAAAAAAAAAAAAAAAGAGGTATATATATATATATATATATATGATGGTGGGGGTTGCTTCTTCTTTTTCTCTTCTCTGGAAAAGTTTGTGTAAGGTTGGAGTTATTTGCTCCTTGAATGTTTGGTAGAACTCTCCAGCAAAACTTTCTCACCTGCTTTTCACTATTGAAAGATTTTTATCTGCCGATTCATTTTCATTAGTGGTTATAAGACTTCAGATTTTTTATTTTATTCTTGAATAAGCTTTAACTAGATTTTCTTCCAGGAATTTGTCCATTTCATCTATGCTTTCAAATTTACTAGCATAAAATTGTTCATAAAAACCTTTTCAACACCCATGGCACCTGTAGGTATGTCCCCACTTTTTATTCTGATATTGTTCATCTATTTTTTTCCCTCAGTTCTGTTGAAAGCTTGTCAATTTTATTAATATTTTCAAAAACCAATTTTTTGTTTTATTTTTCTCTACTGTATGTTTTTCTATTTAATTTCATGTTCTTTTTCTTGCTGATTTTGTATTTGTTCTTTTGGGTTTTTCCTAACTTAAGTTAGATGCTTGGTTCGTTAAATTTCAGCCTTCTTGCCTAATGTCACAGGCATTTCAGTGATGTTTCATCTGCATCCCACAGGTTTCGATAGATAGCGTTTCTGTTATTTACTTATGAGTATTTCTCAATTCCCAATATTGTTTCTGAGAGTTATTTAGAAGTATAAATTCCTAGTGCCTACACAAATGGGTTCTTCCAGTTACCTTTAGTCTATTGATTTCTAATTTAATTGCTTTGTAATAAACAAATGTATATTTGATACCAGTCTCTTAAAATTTGCTGAGACTTGCTTTCTGGCCCCACGTCATCAGTTCTCCTACATATTCTGCATGAGTCTGAAAGAATGTGTATTGTGAAGCTGTTGCGTATAATATGTTGTAAATGTTGATGAGATCAAACTTCCCATTATATTGTTTAAGTCTTCTATATTCTCATGCTTGATACATCAGTTGCCAAGAAAGGTGTGCGAAAGGCCAGGCTTCCTAGCACTTTGGGAGGCCGAGGCAGGCGGATTGCCTGAGCTCAGGAGTTCGAGACCGGCCTGGGCAACATGTGGAACCCCGTCTCTACTAAAATACAAAAAATTTGCCAGGTGTAGTGACGTGAGCCTGTAGTCTCAGCTACTTGGGAGGCTAAGGCAAGAGAATTGCTTGCACCCGGGAGGTGGAGGTTGCAGTGAGCTGAGATCGTGCCACCGCAATCCAGCCTGTTTACAGAGTAAGACTCAGTCTCAAAAAAAAAAAAATCCAATGTGACAATGTTTTTCTTTTAACTGGATCATTTTCCATTAAATGTAAATATGCAAATATTTAGATTTTTATCATAATTTGTGCTTTTTATTCTCTTCTGTTTTGTCTTTTGTCCTTGCCTTCTTTTGGAATGATTTTTTTTTAATCTTTCATTTATCCCCTCCTCTAATTTAGATGGTAAATATTCTGGGTTTTTTTTTTAGTGGTTTCTCTAGAAATTTTAACGTGAATGCTTATACAATTTTAAAGTTGGTCAACATTTTAACTTCCTCCAAAACTCAAATCCCCTCCCTCCCATGTGTGTGCTGTCACTGTGGCGTGTTTCAGCTCTGCCTTGTACTAGAAAACAAGACTGTTTGATATACTCAGTGTTTGTTTACATTTACTTGCATTTTTAGTCCAAATCTTTCCTCCCTGAAATAGAGCCTTTTTAAAACTTTGCTCTATTGGTAGCAGACTCGCTCTGTTTTTATTTATATAGAAATTTATAAAATTTTCCCTTGGTCTTTTTTTCCACAGACTTTTTTTAATCTGAGGTACAGGTTTTCAACAGTTATAATCTTTAGCAGTTTTTCACAAATATATGTATGTATACTTACATATATGTGTGTGAATGTGTGTATTTTTCAACCTGTCTTGGTTTCAGATGAAACAGAACTCCTAGAAATTTGCATTTTCTATACTATTTTGCCATTGTTCTTTTTTTTTTTTTTTTTTTTTTTGAGATGGAGTCTTGCTCTGTTGCCCAGGCTGGAGTGCTATGGCACAATCTCGGCTCACTGCAAGCTCCACCTCCCGGGTTTATGCCATTCTCCTGCCTCAGCCTCCCAAGTAGCTGGGACTACAGGCGCCCACCACCACGCCCGGCTAATTTTTTGTATTTTTAGTATAGACGGGGTTTCACCATGTTAGCCAGGATGGTCTCGATCTCCGCACCCAGCCTTGCCATTGTTCTTGAAAGAATATTTTTATAGGCCGGGCACAGTGGCTCACACCTGTAATCCCAGCACTTTGGGAGGCAGAGGCGGGCAGATCAGCTGAGGTAAGGAGCTCAAGACCAGCCTGGCCAACATGGTGAAGCCCCGTCCCTACTAAAGATACAAAAATTAGCTGGGCGTGGTAGCACATGCCTATAGTCCCAGCTACTTGGGAGGCTGAGGCAGGAGAATTGCTTGAACCTGGAAGGCAGAGGTTGCAGTGAGCCAAGATTGCACCACTGCATTCCAGTCTGGGCAACAGAGTGAGACTCTGTCTCAAAAAAAAAAAAAAAATTTTTTTTTTTTTTTTTTTAATTAGCCCACCGCAGTGGTGGGCTCCTGTAATCCCGGCTACTTGGGAGGCCGCGGCAGGGGAATCACTTGAACCCAGGAGGCAGAGGTTGCAGTGAGCCAAGATAGTGCCACTGCACTCCAGCCTTGCCGACAGAGCGAAACTCCATCTCAAAAAAAAGAATATTTTTATAGTACATATAGGTTTAGGTTGAGGGTTTTTTTTTTCTCAATATGATTGTTTCCACTGCTGCTGTTTCAAGAAGTCAGTCTGATTATCACTTCTTTGAAAATAATCTGTCTTTTCTTTGAGTGCATTTGATTGATTGAGACAGGGTCTTTGCCCTGCCACCCAGGCTGGGGTCCAGTGACATGATCACAGCTCACTGCTACCTCCAACTCTCCTGGGCTCAAGTGATCCTCCCACTGCAGCCTCCCCAGCAGCTAGGACTATAGGCATGTGCTGCCCTGCCTGGCTATTTTTAAAGTTTCTTATAGAGATAAGGGCTCACTATGTTGCCCAGGCTGGTCTTGAACTCCCAACCTCAAGAAATGCTCCCACATCAGCCTCCCAAAGCACTGGGATTACAGGTATGAGCCACTGCACCCAGCCACTTTGAATATTTTTACAATATCTTTTAAGTTTTTCAAAAGGTAATAGATTCATATGGTTAAAAAAGAAAAAGTAATTATATTTCTAAAAACTCTACATCTAACTCTTGTCCTCAACTCACTTCTACTCCTCACACCCAACAATTGTTCTTGACTTGTATATCCTTCCAGTTTCTTATGCACGTAACAACAAATACAAATATACATTCTTAATCTGTAATCTCTCGGTTTTACACATAGTATTTTATATATTGTCCTAGACTTTGCATATTTTTGCTCAGTAATATACCCAGAGATCTTTAACTCATCAGTACATAGAGAGCTTCCTCATTCTTTTTTATTTTTGAGACGGAGTCTCGCTCTGTCACCCAGGCTGCAGTGCAGTTGCACCATCTCAGCTCACAGCAACCTCTGCCTCCTGGGTTCAAGCAATTCTCCCACACCAGCCTCTCGAGTAGCTGGGATTACAGGCATGAGCCACCATGCCCGGCTAGTACTTGTGTTTTTACTAGAGACAGGGTTTCACCATATTGGCCAGGCTGGTCTCAAACTCCTGACCTCAAGTGATCCGCCTGTCTTGGCCTCCCAAAGTGCTGGGATTACAGGTGTGAGCCACCACTCCCAGCCTTCCTCATTCTTTATACAGCTGATTAGTATTCAGTTACATGGATGTACTCTATTTAACCAGCCCCTTATGTTAGACACTTAGGTTATTTTGGGGATTTTTGTTATTACAGACAATCCTACAGTGAATAACATTATAAGGTTGGTGCAAAAGTAATCACGACTTTTGCCATTGAAAATAATGGAAAAAAACCTGATTACTTTTGCACCAACCTAATATGTATGTCCCTGTGCGTGTGTGCAATTTCTCGGTAGGATAAATTTCCCCAAATGGAATTGCTAGGTGCGTGGGAATATATTTTACATTTTGATAGATATTATGTGGTTGCCCCCAGAGGGGTTATGCCAGTTTACACTCCCACTAGTGGGGCCTCAGAGCACCTTGTTTCCCCACCGCCTTTTAACTACTGTTTTGAGGCTGCTTTCAAAATTTGTAGCTGCTTTTAAGTTTTTCTTGTTTTCGGTGTTCTGTGGTTTCATTGTGATTGTCTAATAGTACGTTTAAAATTTTTATTCTGTTTGAGATTCATCAGAATTCCTCTGTCTGTAACTTGATGTCTTTATCAGTAAGCAGGATATAGAGGATACACACAAAAATGAATAATCGAGGAAAGTTTAATAAATAGATTATTTACAAAAAATATAGGCAGGGTTAGGGAAAGCAACAGAGGATGGTTCGGTACCTAGAGGACAGCAACACTCGGTAGCTGTTAGCACCCCTAGGCCCTGGGGGAAAGGGAGGGAGCCATGGAACCTGGGGAGGGAGCTGAGAGGAAGGGCAGAGGCTGGGGTTCTCGGCAGGACCCACCAGCCTGCAGGGAGCTGGCAGCCTGCCTTTCGTGCCTGGGTCTCCTTGGCTGGACTCAACCAGCAGCCCCACAGCAAGGGTGCCCATCTGATACATTCCTGCTCCTGAGGCAGGAGAGTGAGGCTAGAGAAAGACGGAGAATGGTTCTGGTGGGGGAACCCTGAGACTGAAGTTACACCACCTAGTATCTTTCATCCATTGTGAAACACAGCCATTGTCTCCTTAAACATTCATTCATTCATTCATTCATTTTGGAGATGGAGTCTCACTCTGTTGCCCAGGCTGGAGTGCAGTGGCGCGATCTCGGCTCACTGCATCCTCCACCTCCGGAGTTCAAGCGACCCTCCTGCCTCAATCTCCCAAGTAGCTGGGATTACAGGTATGCCCCACCACGCCCGGCTAATTTTTGTATTATTCGCAGAGACGGGGTTTTACCATGTTGGCCAGGCTGGTCTTGAACTCCTGACCTCAAGCGATTCACCTGCCTCAGCCTCCCAAAGTGCTGCAGTTACAGGTGTGAGCCACCATGCCCAGCCTTGAACATTACTTCTGCCACCTCAGCTCTCCTCCCCTCTGAGAAACTCCAGTTAAACACAAACCTTAGACATAGACATAAACCTTTTCAACCTGTGCTGGGTCTCTTAACCTCTCATTGGTTTTCACATCTCTCTGTGCTACAATCTGGACAAATGATAGGTTTCTTCAGATCATTTTTCTTTCTCTCATTCTCTCTCTCGCTATATTTGATCTTCTGTTAACCCCATCTGTCGAGTTTTTTCATTGTTATCAATTTTTTCTTCCTAAAAAGTTCTATTTGGTTGTTTTTCACATTACTCTGGTTATTTTTTAGGATGATAGCATTTGCTCGTGCCTGTCGCTGGAAGCGGGGAGTCACAGGTGTTTTATATTTCATCCAGCGCTGAAACAGCTTTGAACAGGCCGACCAGGCCATGGAGTCTGTCTAACTGCCAGAGAGGAAAGTTTCTGGGATTTGGTTTGGTTTTTGTTTGTTTTAGAGATGGCCAGCTCTGTCACGCAGGCCGGAGTGCAGTTGTATAATCATAGCTCACTGCAGCCTCAGATTCCTGGGCTCGAGCCATCCACCCACCTCACGAGACTACAGGCACGCACCACCACGCCTGGCTGATTTTGCTATTTTTGGTAGAGTTGGGGCGGGGTCGGGGAGCATCTCTATGTTGCCCGGGCTGGTCTCGAACTCCTGGCCTGAAGCAGTCTTCCCACCTCGGCCTCCCAAAGTGTTGGGGTTACAGGTGTGAGCCACCACTCCCAGCCTGTCCAGGGTTTTACCTTCTCTTTTCCCCAAAGCTCATGACTAGTAGGCTCAAGTGTCTCCTATTCTTAAAGAAAAAAAAAAAAGCATAAATATACGTGTGTGTGTGTGTGTGTGTATATATATATATATGAATCCAAAATCCTTTTCTTCAACCCCATTTTCCTCTACAGCTATTGCCCCATCTCTCTTTTCTGTTTCTCTTTTCACCCCAAATTCAAAAACCACTAACCATCTGCTCCCAGGATCGCTGTTCCCGGCGCAGCCCACTGCAGTGTGATTTCTAACCCGCCTTCACCTTAGTTGATGGAGTCAGTGGCTGATTTTTAGTCCTTATTCTGTTTTGTTTTGTTTTGTTGTTGTTTTGAGACGGAGTCTCGCTCTGTCACCCAGGCTGGAGTGCAGTGGCGCAATCTCTGCTCACTGCAACCTCCACCTCCCATGTTCGATTCTCCTGCCTCAGTCTCCCGAGTAGCTGGGATTACAGGTGCCTGCCACCACGCCTGGCTAATTTTTTGTGTTTTTAGTAGAGATGGGGTTTCACTATGTTGGCCAGGCTGGTCTCAAACTCCTGACCTCAAGTGATCCGCCCACCTCGGCCTCCCAAAGTGCTGGGATTACAGGTGGGAGCCACCGTTCCCAGCCCTTATTCTGTTTTGAATTTTTGTGGCTTGTTACTTCTCTCACTGTTGAAATGTTCTCTTCCCTTACGTCAGCCACTAAAACTTGTTGGATCTCACAGCTTTTCTCCTCTTACCTGACAGCCACCGCAGTTTTCACATCTTCATCGTCTCTTTTGTGAACTGATAAAGTAACTTGATAACGGTTTTTATTACCTCTTAAATAGTCTATTGAATAGTTAAGATGTGCAGCATTCCAAAGATAAGGAGATCATTTGGTAAAAGTGCATGTCCCTCCATCCTCGTCTTCACCCATTTCTCTTCCCAGAGTCAGCCATGGTCATTTTCCTTGTGTATCCTTTCAGAGGTTGTTTGCGCATAAAACCATTCACACATATATTTTGTTTCCCTGTCAAAGTGGGAGTGTGCCCCACTCTGGTTTGTTTTTGTTTGTTTGTTTTGTATTTTGAGACAGAGTCTCACTCTGCCGCCCAGGCTAGAGTGCAGTGGCACGATCTCGGCTCACTGCAACCTCTGCCTTCTGGGTTCAAGCAATTCTCCTGCCTCAGCCTCCCAAGTAGCTGGAGTTACAGGCACCTGCCACCATGCCCGGCTAATTTTTGTATTATTATTATTATTTTTTTTTTTGAGACGGAGTCTTGCTCTGTCGCCCAGGCTGCAGTGCAGTGGCGCAATCTTGGCTCACTGCAAGCTCTGCCTTCCGGGTTCACGCCATTCTCCTGCCTCAGCCTCCCGAGTAGCTGGGACCACAGGCGCCCACCACCACGCCCGGCTAATTTTTTGTAGTTTTAGTAGAGACGGGGTTTCACTGTGTTAGCCAGGATGGTCTTGATCTCCTGACCTTGTGATCCGCCCGCCTCGGCCTCCCAAAGTGCTGGGATTACAGGCGTGAGCCACTGCACCTGGCCTAATTTTTGTATTTTTAGTAGAGGGGATTTCGCCATGTTGGCCAGGCTGGTCTCGAACTCCTGACCTCAGGTGATCCACCCACCTTGGCCTCCCAAAGTGCAAGGGTTACAGGCGTGAGCCACCGTGCCTGGCCCCCCACTCTGTTCTTTCCCTTGCTTTTTTCCACTCACAGAATGTCATGGAGATGGAGGGGCCACCTCATTCTTTTTTAAACAGTGTGTCGTGTTCAGTTAGCCTCACTGCTTTCAGGGCCTTCTCCTGGTTCTGCCCACCCTTCAGACCATGGCCAGAGTCATCTTTCTAAACTGTAAGTGGGTCCTGTCCCTCTGCGGGGCGTAAACCTCCCTTGGTGCCCCTCATCTGTCGGCAAAGTTCAGAAATCAAAGCTGCTTTTACTGAGGTCCAGCTGACCTCATCTCCCCAGTTTGCACCTCTCTCTACCTGTTTTGCACCTTGTGTTGTATCTTGTGCTTGAGCTGAGTTCACTGCTTTATCCTGAGCACTCGCAATTTTTCAAACAGGCTTACATTTCCACATCTGTGTTGATTCTTTTTTCTGTTAGGAATGCCCATAGGAGTGGGTGATGTTGAAGCGGTGTTTCAAGAGTTTGTTTAACAAGCCAGGTGTGGTGGCTCACGCCGGTAATCCCAGCACTTTGGGAGGCTAAGGCAGGCGGATCACAAGGTCAAGAGATCAAGACCATCCTGGCCAACATGGTGAAACCCTGTCTGTACTAAAAATACAAAAATTAGCTGGGTGTGGTGGCATACGCCTGTAGTTCCAGCTACTTGGGAGGCTGAGGCAGGAGGATCGCTTGAACCTGGGAGGTGGAGGTTGCAGTGAGCCGAGATTGTGCCATTGCACTCCAGCCTGGGCAACAGAGTGAGACTCCATCTCAAAAAAAAAAAAAAAAAAAAACACAAAAATTAGCCGGGCATGGTGGCGGGTGGGCATCTGTAATCCCAGCTACTCGGGAGGCTGAGGCAGGAGAATCACTTGAACCCAGGAGGTGGAGGTTGCAGTAAGCCGAGATTGCAACATTGCACTCCAGCCTGGGCAGCACAGCAAAACTCTGTCTCAAAAAAAAAAACACGAAAAAAAAAAACAAAAAAAAGAGTTTAACTAGCTGTCTCCTTAAATCTTAGGGCCATGGGCACTCCTGGACTCCCTGTAATGGCACTGAACATTGTTACATATCTGTCTTCCCTTAGAGTTGGTGCTATGTGGCAGAATCACTTGTGGAACTCCTTAAAAACACACACACTCCCAGCCTTTACCCCCATAAATATATTCTGTAGGTCTGGGTCTGAGTCCCAAAGAGCTTCTGATCCATTGCCTGGCTTAAGCATCAGTGCATAGATGGGCTCCTCTCTGGAAGGGAAGTCTCTGACTCATCTGCCTTTCTCTAGTACCTGGAATCTCCCCAAGGTGAGGTAGGAAAACAGTAAGCATCAAAGAATATGCTTAGGCTAGAATGGAAGATAGGGTTCAGATGGAAGCAGGTGATGACTGATTGGCTGAAACTTTTATTCTCAAGCCTGTTGGGAATGGGTTAAAATTGACTGCTTTTGGGAGAGTGGTAACAATTAAGTGATGTTTCAAGATTAATCCAACTAGAGAATCCGGCAGAAGTGTAGAGAAGAGGGAGAAGGCAAGAAGGACAGCAGGTGGCGGCTGTAGTTGGAACATGTATCCCAAAGCTCATGTGTTAATCCCCAGCATGGCCATGTTGAGGGGCAGGGACGGGAAGAGGTGGTTAACATTTTAACGTTGATATTGCAGGAGTGGGTTCACTATAAAAGCGAGTTTGGCCCTTCTTGTGCTCTCTCTCTCTCTCTCTCTCTCTCTCACCAGTGATGCCTCCTGTTATGTTACAGTACAGCAGGAAGGCCTTCAGCAGATGTGGCCCTGGATCTTGTATTTCCCAAACTCCCGAACCACAAGCCAAATAAGTTTGTTTCTTGTACAGCAGCACAAAACAGATGAAGACAATGGCTGTGGCAATAACGTAGGCACGTGCTAAAATCGTCCTAAACTTGCGTGTGGGATCAGAAGGGAAGTGGATACAACTGACGTTGTAAAGGAAGAGTCTGCAGGGCTCGGCAGCTGGCCGCTTGTGAGTGGCAGGGAGGGGAGGAGTCGGAGACGTCTCCATGGCTCGTTTGTGTGACAAGGCTGCAAGCTCGTGTCTAGGGATGGGCACTGATTAACACAATGTGGCTCTGGTATTTGGCAAAACCAGCCCTTTCAGGGGAATGGCGGGAAGACCTGGTTACTTGAGCTGCTCTGTATACCCGAGTGTGGCCATTTGCTCCTGAGATGATGGCGGGATGGGAAAAGGAGGGTTGTGTGCGTAACACCATCTAGGTGGTTCTAGGGCCTCCTGGAATGTACAGGGAAGCTGAAGGGAGCTGCCTTTCTCTCCTGGCTCCACAGCCCACCAGCTCTCCTAGGACCATTGACTTTGTCTTTTTTTTACTATTTGGAATAGTGGCAACTTTATGTATATGCATATCATCTTCTGGTTTCCTAGCCTTGCTCTTAAATCACCATTTGATGTGTACTGATTGAGCAGAAATGTGTTTCTTTTTAAATCTGTTTTACAGAGTTGTCTGTAAGGTTTCTCAGAGGAGGTTTTCATGGTAATGCTTGAAGTCTTAAATGACATATCCCCTAAAGGTGTTCAATGCAGATTGCACTTTCTCCACAAATGGTCATGTTTCCATTAATCAGCAAGAGGCTTATTCCTATGAGTCTTCTTTGGTCTTCTAGAAGGCTTTGTTGAACTGTCTAATATGCCGTTCAGGGGCTGGGCTGGATTTCCTGCTAAAAGGGTCAAAGGACCAGGCATGGTGGCTCACGCCTGTAATCCCAGCACTTTGGGAGGCCAAGGCAGGAGGATCACTTGAGCTTAGGAGTGAACTCCTGAGACCAGCCTGGGCAACATGACGAAACCCTGTCTCTACAAAAAATAAGCTGGGTGTGGTAGTGCACGCCTGTAGTCCCAGCTACCCAGGAGGCCAAGGTGGGAGGACTGCTTGAGCCCATGAGGTCAAAGCTGCAGTGTGTTGTGATTTTGCCACTGCACTCCAGCCTGGGTAACAGAGTGAGACCTTATTTCAAAAAAAAGTAGCCGGGGTTGGGAGGGTGGTCAGAGGACTGTATGAAATTAAGGGGCTTACAGGGGACAGTTTCAGTGTCTTTGCTCCTGGAAGTAAAGATGCAAACTTCCTCATAGTTTTAACCTGGGGTACTTTACTTTTGATGTACACATTGCAATAGCATGAGGCTTCCATAGTCTTCAGTTTCGGAGATGTCAGCCAGGCTCCCAGTGGTAACTTGTTAGCTCTTCTCACCTCCCCTCAAGTCTGAACTGTAACAGAGCTGGAGAAGCAACCACAGTTTATGGTGTCTGAGGCAGAAAAGCCATGAAGAGCCTGAGTGTGAAAGAGCTTGGAAGTGCAGAGGAAGATACCACATTATTCTGTCATATTTCCAGCAGCAAATTCATCTTAAATATACCCATCTTTTCTTCAGATTATTCCGGCTGGGCATGGTGACTCGTGCCTGTAATCCCAGCTACTCAGGAGGCCGAGGCAGGAGGATCGTTGGAGCCCAAGAGTTCAATGCCAGCCTGGACAACATAGCAAAACTCTATCTCTGAAAAAAATTTTTTTAAATTATTCTTATGTGTTCAGAATGATTAACAATATAAAGGAGAAGTGGCAGTCAGCATCCTCAAACTGGTTGACTTAGCGTTTCCCAATCCCCTTTACCCTAATGGTCGAGTCTGAGAGTGGAGATGAATCTAAGCCATGTTTTTGAGGGATTGAGGCGTTCTGCAGTCTCGGCTTACCATTGTCATTTGTGTTTGGTGTCTCTAGGAGTGAGCTGTTGCCGCAGAATGGGCTGCTGGCTCCTGCCCTGCTTCCTGTGATCGAGCCGGCCCTGAGGACTCTGTGGAGATGCCTGTAACCCACCGGAAATCAGACGCATCTGACATGAACTCGGACACGTCCCCCAGCTGCAGGCTCCAAGCCTTCAGCAGAGGCGGCAGCCTGGAGAGTCGAAGCAGCAGCTCTCGCTCCAGAAGCTTCACTTTGGTGAGTGACAGTTTTTCTTTCATGCTTTCCTGTGCCTGGGTCAGTGGATTTTGCCTCAATCCCTCTCCCTTGAAGGAATATCTTACCAGATCTTTTTGGGTCAACTAGCTTGATGTTTTGGAATACCTCTTTGTGAAGTGGTTCTTTATTTTTAATCATCTTAAATTTTGCACAAATACAGAGCATTACCCATAGCCATGGAGCAAATCCCTCACTGTGGCCAGTAACTCATGGCTGCTTAGACCCAGACAGGACCAGGCCCGGGGCAGAAACCAACCCAGGTGGGAGCGCTGCTGAAGAGCTCACACGATAAACACAGTTCACTCTTTTTTTTTTTTTTTTTTTTTTTTGAGACAGAGTCTCACTCCGTCGTCCAGTGGTGCGATCTTGGCTCACTGCAACCTCTGCCTCCCAACTTCAAGCAATTCTCCTGCCTCAGCCTCCCAAGTACTGGGATTACAGGCACGTGCCACCACACCCGGCTAATTTTATTTTTGTTTGTATTTTTAGTAGAGACAGGGTTTCACCATGTTGGCCAGGCTGATCTCGAACTCCGCCCACCTCAGCTTCCCAAAGTGCTGGGATTACAGGCGTGAGCCACCGCGCCCGGCCTCCCAAAGTGCTGGGATTATAGGCGGGAGCCACCGCGCCCGGCCACTCAAGCTGATGTTTCACTCCTGTGCAAGTAAAGATGCTTTTGTATCCTTCTCAGAATCCAGACCCTTGCATAGCTTTGGGAACTTTACAAAGAGTTTGTAAAGTTAAGAGGATCTCGTACCTTCCCCGGTGAGGACATTCATCTTTCAGGAGAGGGGAGACCATGACACTCATTCCTAGAGGGAGGAGCACAGGAGAGAAATGGCCCCCCGGGCCTCATAGGAACCATTGGGGGCACCTCTCAGGTCCTCTCCTTCCAATGGGAACACCAGTTTCCCTCAGATACACTGAGCCATAAAATTAGCCTCAGTTACGCTGAAGCTAGATATACTTGGTATGGGGTAGTTATTAGTAATGACAGAATTTTCTAGACCCCCACTTGCATATTTTTTTTAAAACCATTATGGTAATACGCGATAAATATTATTTGATTGGCCAGGCACAGTGGCTCACGCCAGTAATCCCAGCACTTTGGGAGGCCAAGGCAGGCGGATGACCTGAGGTCAGGAGTTTGAGACCAGCCTGGCCAACATGGCGAAACCCCGTCTGTACTAAAAATACAAAAATTAGCCGGGCGTGGTGGCGGGCACCTGTAATCCCAGCTACTCGGGAGGCTGAGGCAGGAGAATCACTTGAACCAGGAGGCGGAGGTTGTAGTGAGCTGAGATCGCACCACTGCACTCCAGCCTGGGCGACAGAGCGAGACTCCGTCTCAAAAGAAATGCCCGGCACCTAAGCAGCGCTGGTGCCGGCTCCTCCTTCCCTGGTGTCCTGTTAGTGTCCAGGTGGGGCGCCATTCCCCTTCATCCTGCCGCCGCCATCTTGTTTGGATCCATGCTCCTCCTTCCATCTCCTTCTCTTCTCCGTAGACGTTTAAATTATTTTTTTTTTTGATCGCTAAAGGTGAGGTGGTAAAAGGGAACATTCCTTCCTCCTCCTTATTGTACACATTTCTTAATTCTACCAGTTTTATGGGCATGAGTTTGATTTTAAATTAAAGGATTCCTGTTCTACCCAGTTCTTTCCCATCCGGTAAATCATCCAGTAGCACTCCTGTGGTATATGTGATGTCTGTCTGTTCCCTGCCGTGCCTGTCCCTGTATATCACAGCGTAGAATAATGGAAACAGCATTGTAAAGCCCACTCATAGGACGCCCATAATTAAGTTACGTCTACATGGTGTGTGTTTGGGATCACAGAATTCTGCTGCATATCCTGCCTTAGACCTGTTCTCCTCCCGATGTTAGAGGAATGTTCTGGTCGTGTTTCCTTGCCTTCCCCTCAGGCATGTTAACTGTTTTCCGGCATTTTCCTCCAGGGACAGTTAGTGAGCTAAGTTTACTTGTCATCTTATTATTTCACAGTTGTGTACTTTCCTTTAGAACTAGCAAAATGAGAAAATACGGCATTTAACTTTAAATGACAACTAAAGTGGTTTTTTGTTGTTTTTGTGTGTTTAAGACAAGGTCTTGCTCTGTCACCCAGGCTGGAAGGCAGTGGCACAATCATAGCTCACTGCAGCCGTGACCTCTTAGGCTCAAGTGAGCCTCCTGCCTCAACCTCCCAAGTAGCTGGGATAACAGTTGCAGCGGCGCCACATCTGGCTAATTTTTTAAAATTTTTTGTAGAGATGAGGTCTTGCTATGTTTAACAGGCTGGTTTAGAATTCCTGGCCTCAAGCAATCCTCCTGCCTCAGCCTTCCCAAGTGCTGGGATTATAGGCATGAGCCACCATGCCCAGCCTGCTTAAAGTTTGTTTTTTTTTTTTTCCTGCAACCTCCGCCTCCCGGGTTCAAGCGATTCCCCTGCCTCAGCCACCCGAGTAGCTGGGATTACAGGCATGTGCCACCATCCCTGACTAATTTTTGTATTTTTCCTACTAAAGTTTTTTAAACAGTCACATGACACTTGATTTTCACAGAGCCGCACTTAGCAGCCAGTCCCTATCACAGCATTACAGCGTCTTTAAACGTCATACTCCACTTTTTTGGAAGTGTAAATTCTGAGAGTAGCTGTAAGTTTTATTCTAACTCATCAGATCTTTTTTTTTTAATGTGACTTTTATCTTTAAAACAAAAATCAACCATAGCGGTTTCTTCAATTAAGCGGTATCCTTTAATTCCCAAGGTCATGAAAGATTAGTCAGTCAACAGCGTTTTTAGGTCTCTAGGTTGTACGATATGTAAATGCACCTCTTAGAGGGCTCTTTAAGTAAAACATAACCTAGTTAGGCTGTGGGTTTCTTAAGAAAGAAAGAAAACCTCGTTCTCATTTATAGAGGTTTTTTTTTTTTTTTTAAGCAAACATTATTCTTAAAAGAAGATAAGGCCAGGCGTGGTGGCTCACACCTGTAATCCCAGCACTTTGGGAGGCGGAGGCAGGTGGATCACGAGGTCAGGAGATCGAGACCATCCTGGCTAACACAGTGAAACCCCTTCTCTACTAAAAATACAAAAAATTAGCTGGGTGTGGTGGCGGGCGCCTGTAGTCCCAGCTACTGGGGAGGCTGAGGCAGGAGAATGGCATGAACCCGGGAGGTGGAGCTTGCAGTGAGCCGAGATCACGCCACTGCACTCCATCCTGGGCGACAGAGCAAGACTCCGTCTCAAAAAAAAAAAAAAGAAGATAAAAGATGAATGCCTGATTTTAATCGAGAGTACCCTAAAGTTTTAAGTGCTAGTTGGAGTGTCACCTGGTATATAACAGATCTTTGCTCATTAGAAACTTTTCTCCTGCGCCAGTGCAAGTTAACAATTTAAAAAGCGTCCAGGTTTGGTGATGCACAACTATAGTCTGAGCTACTTGGGAGGCCTGAGGCAGGAGGGTCACTTCAGCCTAGGAGTTAAAAGCCAGCCTGGGCAACATAGCAAGACCCCTATTTCCACACAAAACAAATACATAAATTCTAGAAGATGATCTCAAATATTTTTTAAAGTTAAAATAACCACTTAAATAGGATTGTTGAGGCTATCCGTATGGCCACAATTATGACTGAGGCTGTTCTAAGAGGGCAGTGAACATGAAGTTTTTATTTCTCAAGAGGCTAGTTGTGTGTGTGCATTTTTCTGGTAAAGAATCCTGCCTGTGAACATTTTTTAATGAAAGGTATAGGTAGAACTAGAATGAGTTGTCCAAATCCTAGAATATGTGGCCACAAAGGTGTCCCTTGAATTATGTCTTTTCATTTGAAACATAAGAGGGCAGCTTTGATGTGTGTGCAAGGCGGTGCTTCCTGACAACGTCAGGAGTGTGCTTGTGGAGTTTACTACCTGGAGAGGTGATGCAGGCACAAAATAAAAGGCCTGAGAAGGGCTGGAGACATCCATATGTGACAGCTTTCCTCTCCATGGCTGCTGCAGGCGGCTCTGGGTGTTTGGTTACCAACGTCACCCTCTGAGGCCTGTGTCTCCAGGGCTCACCTCGTCTCACAAAACCCCCTGGGTGCACGGCGAGGGCACGGTGCTGCCTCACACCAGTGTTCCCAGGCTCTCGCTCCGAATGAGGTCTGAAGTCGGGTCTGCCTTCACACATCCTGAAGCTTCCTCTAGAAGAAAATAGGATTTGGCTGCTCGGAATGGGCAGAGAGCTCTCCATTCGCATGATTCTCAAGGAGCGGAGCTCGAACACCATGGCTGCTTTTGTGAGGGTGGCTGGGGACATCCCACATCTACCTCTTATTTGTTTTACTTCTGGCTTGGGCAAAAACAATGATCCAAATTTATGAACGAGTTTTTAGGATTTAATATTGGATGAACTGTCTTGAATCCCCCTCCCTACGCCCACAAGTGCTATGGCCCTGAAGTCACACAGCAGTCTGTGACCAGGCAGCAGCCGGCAGCTCCTGGGCCACCCTGTTCCTCCAGAGCACCTGACACCTTTGGCCCCACACACGGCTCATGGACTAAGAAGGTGCGGCAAGCACTGGGGGACTTCCCACGTGGCCGGGCCAGAGCAAAGTCTGAGGAGTGTGCTAGAAATCCGATGTGCTGTTTGCTCTGTGACTTCAGGAGGGGACACTGAACCGGAGGAGCCTCAAGGGAGCCACCACCCCGTTAGCCATAACCCCGCCCTTTCATCCTGCCTTCTCACCCAGCTGGAATCCAAATGATCCTGGTCAAACAGCTGCTTTAAAATGTAACTCAGTAGCTTTTCTAAAAGGCCAATTCAGTCAACACTTCATAAATGCCTACTGCATATAAGAACTGAGAGGTGATGGGATAAGACTCAGTTTGCCCCCTTTTAGGAACTCACAATATAGTGGTGAGGCAGCCATGGAGGACCCAAGCTCATGAGGGTCTCGGAGCGCCTCAAATGCTGCACACTTAGGGTATGTCTGTCTCAGTCAAGATCTCTCTGTGAGAGAGAGAGAAGAAAGCAAGATCTGTATCACCTGTTTAAAGACATTGAAGGCAGCCCAGGAGCCCAGCCGTCCTCTTGTGAAGCCATTATTCTTTGGTTTTATAATCAAAACTGTGCACGCATCTCATTCTTCATAGGTTTGTGTCTCTTTCCTGCCAGAAGTACAGGTTTAAGAGAGCCATCTTGAAACAGGACAGTAATGTCTAGCTAGAAATAACCATAATTGGCTGGGTGCGGTGGCTCACGCCTGTCATCCCAACACTTTGGGAGGCCCAGGTGGGTGGATCATCTGAGATCATCTGAGGTCAGGAGACCAGCCTGGCCAACATGGTGAAACTCCGTCTCTGCGAAAAATACAAAAATTAGCCAGGCGTGGTGACGCATGCCTGTAATCCCAGCTGCTCCGGAGGCTGAGGCAGGAAAATCACTTGAACCCGGGAGGCGGAGGCTGCAGTGAGTCAAGATCGCACCACTACACTCCAGCCTGGGCAACAGATGGAGACTCCATCTAAAAAAAAAAAAAAGAAACCATAATTAAACCTTTGTCCCAAAACTGTGGGACGCTCCACCTGCATTTACAGTCTCTCTTCCGAGGTTGCTGAAGTGGGCGCGGCACTCAAAGCTGCGCAGGAAGGGGCTGCCTGCATTTTCTTCTCTCTGCCCCTCTTCTGTTTCAGCTCCGAGGGGTTCTCTCATAAGGTTGGATTATTAAATCAATAAAGCATTGCTCGAGTGTCAGAGAGCTAACTGTGGTGTTTGTAAGAAGACATCACATCACACTCTGCCCAGTACCTCAGTACCAGCTAGCCCAGGCTGCCGACCAAGGACACGGGGGTTCAGAGACACCTGGCTCATCTCCAGACATTTTCTTAGCCATCAGCAGCTTTTTTGTGATTTTTTTTTTTTTTTTTGGTCTAGACTAGAGATGAGTTCTGCTGCTTCACATTTTTTTAATCCCTCACAGGGAGTTGCCACAATTGTCTTAGTCTGCAGTTAAACTAAATTTCTTTTTTTTTTTTTTTTTCCCAGGATGGAGTCTTGCTCTGTCACCCAGAGCTGGAATGCAATGGCACAATCTCAGCTCAGTGCAACCTCTGCCTCCTGGGTTCCAGCAATTCTCCTGCTTCAGCCTCCTAAGTAGCTGGGATTACAGGTGGGTGCCACCATGCCTGGCTAATTTTTTTTTTGGTATTTTTAGTAGAAACAGGGTTTTGCCATGTTGGCCAGGCTGGTCTCGAACTCCTGGCCTTAAGTGATTCGGCCTCTCAAAGTGCTAGGATTACAGGTGTGAGCCACCACGCCTGGCCAATTCAGCTGTTTTTTAGGTAGGGGTTACTTCAGTACACGTATTTTAAGCCTTCTCAGCATTTTTGTTCAACCAACCAAAGATTTTATTCTACCGTTTCTCTAAAAACAAAACTCCTGTCCCAAATCTGTGCTGGCATAGGAATATCTAGGACTATTGACTTCTCGACCTGTTGCAGTTTTTTAAAAAGTTGTCATCTAGCTTTGTATTGGGCTGCTGCCCTCAGAGCTTGAATGGGGCTTGGATAGACCTTTTTTCTGCCATCTCTGTGCAGGAGTCAACAGAGATCAGCTAGACTGGGACTTTGTTCTCTACGTGGGGGCTTGTTCTGGTGCATTATAATTACCTTAGTATGTTCAGCATTTTGAATTTTCTGGTTTGAATGCACTAGCAATTCTTTCTTCAAAATCATATCATATATATTAGGGTAAAAATACATTGCTCACATTCTTGAAGCAAAGCAATATTTCCTTCAGAGACTTGTCATTTCTTGAAGTCAGCATGGTAGGATAGAATATGTGAGGGATGGGCCGGGCGTGGTAGCTCACACCTATAATCCCAGCACTTTGGGAGGCTGAGGCGGGCAGATCACAAGGTCAGGGGTTTGAGACCAGCCTGGCCAATACGGTGAAACCCCATCTCTACTAAAAATAAACAATTTAGCCCAGCGTGTTGGCAGGTGCCTATAGTCCCAGCTACTCAGGAAGCTAAGGCAGGAGAATCGCTTGAACCCAGGAGGTGGAGGTTGCAGTGAGCCGAGATGGTGCCACTGCACTCCAGCCTGGGCAACAAAGCGAAACTCCGTCTCAGAAAAAAAAAAAAAAAAAAGTGAGGGATGGTTTTCTAGCCTGTTCTTTTAACATCTGAAGATGTGTAGCCTTAAAGAACTGCCATTTACTCCACAATCCAAACTGGTACATTAAAAAACATCATTTGGGCCAAGCACAGTGGCTCATGCCTGTAATCCCAGCACTTTGGGAGGCTGAGGCGGGCAGATCATTTGAGGTCAGGAGCTTGAGACCAGCTTGGCCAACACGGTGAAACCCCATCTCTGCTAAAAATACCAAAAAACAAAGCCGAGTGTGGTGGTGCAGCCTGTAATCCCAGCGACTTGGGAGGCTGAGGTGGGGGAATTGCATGAACCAGGAGGCAGAGGTTGCAGTGAGCCAAGATCACACCACTGCACTCCAACCTGGGAGACAGAGTGAGACTCTGTCTCAAAAAAAAAAAAAAAAAATTGTGAGAAGGGAATTTTCTTTTCTGCTCTCCGCCTTCTTCTACCTTTCCAACGAACAGGGACAAACTTACACTTTCTCCAACTCACGCTTGCCCAAGAAAGCAGCTATTTTTGCTTCTCATTTCCTATGTACATAGTTCTTAGGGACCTGAGTCATTAGCAAATGCCCCTTCCAATAGCACCCAGCCCTGCAGGAGCCTCCACTGTGGGCTCCAGCTCTCCCGCCTCCACGGACCACCAGGCAATGCCTTGTGCTTTTGGATTTTTTACTATAACAGCTTTATTGGAATACAAGTCACATAGCATACAGTTCACCCGTTTATACATTCAATGGCATTTAGTGTGTTTACATCCCCACAGTCCATTTTAGAATGTTTTCATCTCCTGAAAAGAAATCATGGCCCATTTGCAGTCACTGCCCATCCCTGCCCCTGCCCTCACCGCCATGACCTGCTCCCCCAGGCCATCTCTTTCTTTTGGGCATCTCTCGAGGGAGGGGTAGACGGATTCTCCCTACCGAGGGCCACAAGCCTCTTTTCTGACCCTGAGGCCCTGATCCCTTCCCCACCAGCTCTGTCTGCTTCTGCCTCCCCTCTCCTCCCCTCCCAGGGAAGGCAGATCCGGGTTCACTGTGGAGGGTGGCTTCATCCCCCAGGATTAGGCAGCAGACAGCCCACAGCATGGCTGGCCCTGCCTTGGGACTCAGGGCACAAGGCCAGGCTGACCACAGAGAAGGTGCTTGGGATACACACCAGGTGCCCAGCACTCACTCCAGCTCCACACCTTAGAGGGGCTCGGGTAGGTTGAGGATGTGAGAATCTCAGGCTTCCAAGACCTGGGAAGCTAGCTGCTCACCAACTGGCTCGGTGAAAATGGATTTTTGGGCTGGGCGCGGTGGCTCACACCTGTAATCCCAGCACTTTGGGAGGCCAAGGTGGGTGGATCACGAGGTCAGGAGTTCGAGACCAGCCTGGCGAAACCCCGTCTCTACTAAAAATACAAAAATTAGCCAGGCGTGGTGGCAGGCGCCTGTAATCCCAGCTACTCAGGATCCTGAGGCAGAGAATTGCTTGAACCCAGGAGGCGGAGACTGCAGTGAGCCAAGATCGTGCCACTGCACTCCAGCCTGGGTGACAGAGCAAGACTCCGTCTCAAAAAAAAAAAGAAAAAAGGGATTTTTGTCTTGTTTTATACAAATAATAAGTAAGCAGAGGAAGAAAGAACCCTGAGGTGAGACCGTGAGTGGAGGAACTCTGGGATGAAATGTATGAGGCCTGCGTGGGGATCCGAGCAAGGGTCCGTTGATGCTTGTTAGTGTGTGATGGGAACCAACAGAACAAAACCAAAAGCAAGTATGCAGCTGGGTCAAGGCTGGGCACAGTGGCTCATGCTTGTAATCCCAGCACTTTGGGAGGCCAAGGTGGGTGAATCACTTGAGGTCAGGAGTTCGAGACCAGGCTGGCCAACATGGCGAAATCCCATCTCTACTAAAAATACAAAAATTAGCCGGGTGTGGTGGTGTGCACCTGTAATCCCAGCTACCCTGGAGGCTGAGGCAGGAGAATTGCTTGAACCCTGGAGGCAGAGGCTGCAGTGAGCTGAGATCGTGCCCCTGCACTCCAGCCTGGGTGACGGAGCAAGACTCCTAAAAAATAATAATAAATTGTTTCCCATATTCAGTATTTTCTGCACTATAACCAACGTGATCTTTCCAAAATGCTGTGTGGATGACTGTGCCTTGTTCCTTGTTGCTTAACTCTCATCCAGTTCTTTCAGGTTATTAACTGACATGTCATTTCCTCTCTGAAGTTTTTCCTGCACAGACCCCTTTCCCCAGAAGTGTGGCTTGGTAACATGCATGCTGTGTTTCCATCACACCCCAGGCTCACCTTGTCATAGGAGTTCCACACTCTAGGGCAGTTGCTGATGTTCTTATCTGAAGCCCTCATTGGGTGGTAAGCTCTAGACAGCAGGAACATGATTTATACTGTGGTACTGGATTGTGTGCTTAGCAGGTGCATGTGTGTGGCTGTGATTCAGGGGATGCTGTGGGGGTGGGCTGAGGTTTGAAATCCGGCCGTGAAAGTAGGTGAGATGCAGCAGTGCACAGATGGGCGTCGCTGCCTTAGAAGCCGACATAGGAAGAGCCAGTGTTGGACTTGAGCAGGGAGCAAGAAGCGAAAAACCATAGCCTGTGACCCATAGCTGCCCCCACTCCTTGCTTTTGTAAACATAGTTCAATGTAACAAAAGTGAGGCTCATTCCTTTCCTTGGTACAGTTGAGTAGCTGCTACCCTAAAGCCTGCACAGCCCAGAATAATTACCAGCTGGCCCTTTACCAAAGAGTTGGCCATGCCTCCTGAGGAATATAAAGGAGAGAATGGTGGAAAGTTAACTGTGAAGGGTAGGCGGAGCCATAGTAAATACCTAGGAAGACATAGGGCAGAAAATGTCTATGCTGATGTAGATGCAAGATGTCTACGCTGGAATGCAAGATGTCTAGCTGGAAACTATGAGAAATCATTGAGAGAAATTAAAGAGCCAGATCTGTGCATCTAAATTGTCAGTGCATCAGACTCCCTGGAGGCTGCGTCCAACACAGACTGACAGGCCCAGCACCTGAGAGTTTCTAATGCAGCAGGTCTGGGATGGGACCCAAGAATGTTTCTAACAAGTTCACAGATGCTGCTTCTGGTCCAAAGACCACACATTGAGAACCACACATCTAAATAAATGAAGCCATGCGCCATATTCATGGGTCAAGAAAAGATTGCAAAGACATCAGTTCTCTCCAATTTGAGAAACTTTTATGCAAATCCCAATTAAAGTCACAACAGGGGTATGTGTGTGTTTATGTGAATATGGAAACTGACAAACTGATACTAAAATTTATATGGAAATAAAAAAGGACTAAGAAAGCTAAACAGATTTAAGGAAGACTTTAAGAACTCCAACAAAACTGGAGGACTTTGCCAGATATCAAGACTTACTATAGAATGGGCACAGTGGCTCATGCCTACAATAACACCACTCTGGGAAGCTGAGGCCAGAGGATTGCCTGAGCCCAGGAGTTCCAGACCAGCCTGGGCAATATAGTGAGACTTTGTCTCTACAAAAAATATATAAAAATTAGCTGGGTATGGTAGTGTTTGCCTGTAGTTCTAGCCACTGGGGAGGCTGAGGTGGGAGGATCACTTGAGCTGGGGAGACCTGGGCTGCAGTGAGCTGTGATTGCACCGCCGCACTGTAGATTGGGCAACAGAGCAAGATACAGTCTCCAAAAAATCAACAAAAGACATATATGAAACATCAATATTTCATTATGTATATGCAAATATTTCAAAATGTGAAAAAATCCAGAACACTTCTTATCCCAAGCATTTCCGACGAGGAGTACTCACCTGTATTATGGAGAAAAAAAAGCTCAACATCATTAGTCTTCGTGGAAATGACACTGAAAATCACAGTGAAATATGACTGCATTCCTCTCCTTCGGGGCGCTAGGGCAACCAGCCCTGCTGAAAGCAAGTGTCAGTCAGTACAACCACTTCAGAAAGCTGTGTCCGCCCACCCAAGCGGACACACATCTTCAGACCTGGCGATTGTGCATAGGTTTATATCCAACAGATACGCATTGCTTATCCTCCCTAGCAATGTTCTGCCTGCCTACCTAACCCATGCCTAGGTATTTCCTTTTCCTGAGCCATCCTTCTTTCAGGATTAAGCTAATAAGACCAGGGTAGCTTGAGAAATTTGCATGTGTTCTTGTGTTTTCATCCCCAAAACAACAGTGTACTATGCTTTCAACTATAGTCTCTGAAATTGTGTAGACCACAGGCTCTTTGTGGGCCTGGGAGTTAGATGCTTTGGGTAGGTGGGCATTTGAATACCTCTCAGATCACAGTGTGGAAAGCATCAGACTACACCACATGCATCAGCTCTTAATCACTTCCGATAAGACAAAAAAAATAACATTAGCAGGGCACAGACGTGCACCTGTAGTCCCAGCAACTCTGGAGGCTGAAGCAGGAGAATCGCTTGAGCCCTGGGGGCAGAGGTTACAGTGAGTCAAGATCGTGCCACTGCACTCAACAGCCTGGCAACGGGAGTGAAACCATTCCCCCCACACACACAAAAAAAAAGTACAGCAGAAGCAGAGTCCACGCTCATAGTATTATAGAGTCAAATAGTCTATAAGATTTATAAAAGCATCAGTCTGCATGTACCACCTCCATTTCCTACTCAGTGGGAGGTAACAGCTCTTTACTGTACCTATTGGTTATTTACCTCCACTATTGACATATTGCTATATATCCTTTCAATTTTTTTTCATGTGTCTGTATTAAGTATGCATAATTTCAATCTGAGACAACAACTCTGTTATGGTGTCGGTGTGTATATTGCTGTACATAGATGATAGATAAATGCTTTCTCTCACATTAGTTTTTCTGTGGTTGATCATGGTTTCGGTTTTGCTTGCGTGGTTTCCTTTGTCACCCTTGGGCTTGCTGTGAACTAGACTACCTGCTGAGCGCACAGGTGGCTTCCTGGGGAGCCCTCATTATTCTAGGATTCCCTGCAGCTTTCTCATGTGGACGCTCCTGTTACCTGGCTCCGTGTCTTCTGTCTGGGTTTACTCCGTGTTTAGAGGAACAGCTACCCTTCCTGACTACCCTGCAGTAGCTTCCTCAGAAAGGCTGACATGGGAGATCAGATTGAAGACCTTGCATGACTTAAAAACACCTTTATTCTTCCGTAGTTCTAATTAATAATCGGATTATGTATAGGATTCCAGTTCAGAATTTATCCGGGTTTTGAGCCCCCATTGTCTCCCGGCTTCTGGTGTTGCTGCTGAGAAGTCTGCTGCTGTTTTCTGATTCCTGATCTTTTGTTTGTTTAAATTGTTTGGAAGTTATTTCAAACTTAATGGAGTCGTAAGAATAGTACAGAGAACTCCCACATACCCTTTAATTAGATTCACCAATTTTTAAATTTTTTCCACATTTTAACATGCACTCTCTCTATACACACACACACACTCTTTATTTTTTCTGAACCATTTGAATGTAGTTGCTACATAATGCTCCCCTCAATACTGAAGTACATTTTAAAAACAAGGATATTATTCTCTTACATAACTTACACAGGCAGTTATCAAATTCTGATTTCTGATTTTTTTTTTTTTTTGAAACAGAGTCTTGCTCTGTCACCTAGGCTGGAGTGCAGTGGTGCAATCTTGGCTCATTGCAACCTCTGCCTCCCAGGTTCAAGGGATTCTCCTGCCTCAGCCTCCTGAGTAGCTGGGATTACAGGTGCACGCCACCATGCCCGGCTAATTTTTGTATCTTTAGTAGAGACAGGGTTTTACCATGTTGGCCAGCCTGGGCTCGAACTCCGGAGCTCGAGTGATCCACCCACTTCAGCCTCCCACAGTACTGGGATTACAGGCGTGAGCCACTGCACCTGGACTCTGATTTCTGATCTTTTGTATGTGACCTGCGTTTTCACTCTGGGAAGCTTTCTGGATCTTTTCTTGGCTTTCAGTATTCTGAAATGTCACAATGATGCATACCGTGGCATGGGTCTGTTTGATTTTTATTCATTAGGTTGTACACTAAGGACCCCTTTCAGTTTGGAAACTCACGTGTTCCTGTTTAGGGGCATTTCCCTGAATTATTTTATTTTATAATTTCTTCCTCTCATTTTCTCTGATTTCTCTTTCTGGAACTCTCATTATTCACACAGTGGCCCTCCCAAATCTATCCTTTGATTTTCTTATCCTTTCTTTTGATAGTTTTCTGATTTTACAACTTTATCTTTTAGGCTTTTATTTAGTTTTTCATTTTTTTCTGCTGTTAGTATTTTTTTTTTTTTATTTCTAAGGCTTCTTTTGTCCTGTAAAGAAAAAAAAAATGATGCTGTTTATGGATTCAGTATCCCCTCTTATCTGACAACTGATGATAGCCTTTTTGAAGTTTTCCATCACTCCACGTAGTTCGTTTCCTGTAAGTTGCTTTTTTGTCCTTTGATTTTGATAGCTGTTTCACGTTAACAGTTTTCCTCAGATGCTCGGTGGTTATTCGATATCTGCACATACTCCAGAGTAGGACAGTAAGAAACTGCTGCGCAGTTCTACATTCGTTGACTGTAATCTTTACCTGTGGATTGATCTTGCTAGGGAACCCTTGGGATCAGCCTTTTTTGGCTCTTGGATTCCTCAGGTTTCCCAGAGATGACGTGCACAGTCCTCCGTCTGGAGGGCGGTCACTTGGCTGCACTGACAGCCCACACTGTTAACACGGCACTCCACCATCAGCTTTGCTCCATGGCCCCACTTCAGGGTTCCTCTGTCACCTTTTTCGAGGGTAAGTGGCGAGTTTTGTGCCGGGATGAGCTCATTGCTTCTGAAAGAGACTTTCAAACAGTTCAGCTCTCTTCACCGTCACCTTGCCCACACTTCCAGAGCCGCTCAGCACCTCCAGGGCCTGAGCTTCTGGGCAGTTCTGCGGCACGCAGCAGGTGGGTCACTGGCTTTCCTGGGCCTTCTCAGTCAGTTTCCACCTGTCCTGCTCTCCGGCTGCCCTGCTTTTGGCTCTTGGATTCTTCAAGTTCCCCAAAGATGACGCATGCTCCACCATCTCTCTTCCTGTTATTTTGTCGTTGTGATTTGTGCCTTAAAAAATCCCTTTGTTTTAGTAAGGTTTCTAGTGAGAAAGGAGATAAATATGTGAGTTCAATCCACCATCTTTAAGCAGAGGTTTCCCGTGATTATGTAAAAACAAGTGTGTCGGATAGCAGTAGGCTGACTGCAGCTCTCCAGTGTGCTCCCAAAAGGGTGCTTTTTGTCATTGACTTGCTAGGAACCCCAAGGCGAGGGCCCGTTATTAACAGCTTTGAGGCTCTGTATTTGCTCTGCCTTTCGGAGCACGTTCTCTTCCGTCTGGGTGGTGGAGAGGCACACGCAGGCGCTGTGTGGCAGGGCACTCTCAGGACACAGTGAGTTCCGCCCTGGGCTATGGACCACTCCCAACTTTGCTTCAGCTTTTGTCTCTTTAGTGAAGCCACTGTTTGTTTTCTCTCTTCTATTCCCAATCCCCAAACCTGTACTCTAGGATGATGAGAGCCTGAAGTACCTCACCCATGAGGAAAAGGATGTCCTCCTGTTTTTTGAGGAGACGATTGACTCCCTAGACGAGGACTTTGAGGAGCCAGTGCTGTGTGATGGGGGAGTGTGCTGCCTCTGCTCCCCGTCTCTGGAGGAGAGCACCTCCAGTCCCTCCGAGCCTGAAGATGTCATTGACTTAGTGCAGCCAGCACCTGGCGCCGGGGAAGCCGACGGCCTTCCAGAGGGGACCCAGGCAGCAGGTGAGGGGGAAGACAGGCCATCCCTGGGATGTGGTTTGCTGGTGTCTGTGAGACCCAGAGATACTTCTTTTGTGTTCCCCTGTGTTTGCCAGTAGAAGTTGTTGAGTCTTACCAGATTTTTTAGGGGAAAATAATCCTTGGCAGTTTCATCGTCCAGCAAAGGGAAATGCCAGAGGGACTAGAATAAAGAATGGAATGGGCCGGGCGCGGTGGCTCAAGCCTGTAATCCCAGCACTTTGGGAGGCCGAGGCAGGTGGATCACGAGGTCAGGAGATCGAGACCATCCTGGCTAACATGGTGAAACCCCGTCTCTACTAAAAAATACAAAAAATTAGCCAGGCGTGGTGGCGGGTGCCCGTAGTCCCAGCTACTCGGGAGGCTGAGGCAGGAGAATGGCGTGAACCCGGGAGGCAGAGCTTGCAGTGAGCCGAGATTGTGCCACTGCACTCCAGCCTGGGGGACAGAGCAAGACTCTGTCTCAAAAAAAAAAAAGAAAGAATGGAATGAACTGGGCACATAAGTGGAGTTTACGTTTTTTTTAATACACAATGCATACATGCACAGAAAGAAAATTGGAAATGGCTTCCAGGTAATTATTCTATTTTACAGGCTGGGTGCCATGGATCACTTGAGGCCAGAAATTCAAGACCAGCCTGGCCAACACGGTGAAACCTCATCTCTACTAAAAATACAAAAATTAGCTGGCGCACACCTGTAGTCCCAGCTGGTCCGGAGGCTGAGGCACGAGAATCACTTGAACCTAAGGAGGTGGAGGTTGCAGTGAGCTGAGATCGTGCTACTGCACTCCAGCCTGGGTGGCAGAGCGAGACCCTGTCTCAAAAAAATAAAGAGAATCTAATACCACTGCTGACGTGGCAGGAGGTGGAGCTTAGTAATGCGAGCCATGGTTAGTGGCTGTAGATACAAATGAAGCTTCGCTCGCTCACCACTCACGTCCTGCTGTGCGCCCCGGTTCCTAACAGGCCAGACCAGTACCAGGGTTGTTGGGGATCCCTGAACTGGAGGGAAATGGGCAGAGATAAATATCTGCCAGTTTTTTTCCCTGATTGGAAAGGATACTGTGAACAAATGTGGCCAAGGGGTTAACATTGGAAGGGATTAGGAAAAATTTTTTTGCTCTGGTAAGGATAAAATACTGTCATTTGTCTTGAGCCACTAGAAGTAAAGTGTGTGCACGTGTGTACACATATATGTCTTTTAAGCAAGGCTATGTATTACTCAGAACTTCACATACTACGGTTATGGATTCCATGTAAATATGGAGCTTGGTTTGCAGCCATCTCTTCAAAGAGGAGAAGTAATGTACTGTACATTTTTACTGTGCTTCTGCTTTGAAATAGAGTTCCAAAAGTAATTTGAACCAGCCGATCCTTTTAAAATGTGAGATCACGTAGTCATGCCAAGGAAGACAGTCTTTTGAAAAATCAGCTACACCTGTCCATCAGTTCTCTAACGTTATATTTTCATAACAATTCTTCTTTCATTTTTCTGAGACAGGAACTCGCTCTCTCACCCAGGCTGGAGGGCAATGGCACAGTCCTGGCTCACTGCACCCTCCAACTCCTGGGTTCAGATGATCCTCCCACCTCAGCCTCCCAAGTAGCTGGCACTACAAGCATGTGCCACCATGCCTGGCTAATTTTTTTTTTATAGTGATGGGGTCTCACTATGCAGCCCAGGCTGGTCTCAAACTCTTGGGCTCAAGTGTTCCCACCTCAGCCTCCAAGATTGCTGGGATTATAGGTGTGAGCCACCACACCTGGCATATTCATAACAACTTTAAGTGCCCACAGAGTACAGAGGAACATAAAAAGATATGAATTTCAGGTTTGTTTTTTTTTTTCCTGAGACAGAGTCTCACTGTGTCGCTCAGGCTGGAGTGCAGTGGTGCCATCTCAGCTCACTGCAACCTCCGCCTCCCAGGTTCAAGTGATTCTCTTTCCTCAGCCTCTGGAGTAGCTGGGACTATAGGCACACGCCACCACACCCAGCTAATTGTTGTATTTTTAGTAGAGACAAGGTTTCACCACGTTGGCCAGGCTGGTCTTGAACTTCTGGCCTCAAGTAATCCACCTGCCTCGGCCTCCCAAAGTGCTGGGATTACAGGTGTGAGCCACCACGCCCGGCCCAGTGTTGTATTGAGAGACAGGTGCATAAGTACAGCAGTGCCAGGTGATCTGTGATTGATACATGCTATGTAAGGACTCAGAGGCAGACCTGTTAAATTCTCTGTCATAGAGGAAAGTGACACAGCTACATGTCCCTCATCCCGAAAGACCTGCTGGTGTCGGTGTGTGCCACACACTTTCTAGCCTCAATTTCCCCTTTGTAAACTCCCCTGATGAGTTGGTCACTACTTGCGTCCTGTCCCAGCCTAAGGGGCTGGAGCCTCAGCAGCCCACATGGACGGAATGTCTCCTAGGTGCGGACTGTCTGACTTGCAGGGCTATCGTGATTTGTCCCGTATCAACGTGAGGTCATGAGCATGACATACCACCTTCTCCTTACCAAGTCCCGGGAACAGGGAGAGAGGAGTTGACTCACAGGCAGCACCGGGGAAGTTGGTGTCAGGTCCAGATTGAGGCTTTTTTTCAGTTAAGCGAGAGGGAACTTCATGCATTTACTTTCACGTGGGCCGGTGGCTCACAGGCTCCTCCCTCGTCTTCCAGGGCCTGCACCTGCTGGGAAGGAGCACAGGAAACAAGATGCTGAGACTCCTCCACCTCTGGACCCCCCGGCTCCCGAGACCCTTCCCGCGCCACCACCCCTGCCCAACACCCCCGATCCCCCCAGGAGGGAGCTGCGCGCCCCCTCCCCGCCGGTGGAGCACCCCAGACTCCTGCGCTCCGTTCCCACACCCCTCGTTATGGCGCAGAAGATTTCTGAGAGGTTGGCAGGGAACGAAGCCCTCTCACCCACCTCCCCGTCCAGGGAGGGCCGGCCCGGGGAGTGGAGGACACCGGCCGCCCGGGGGCCCCGCAGTGGAGACCCTGGCCCGGGGTCCAGCCACCCGGCGCAGCCCAGGGCCCCCCGCTTCCCCAGCAACATCATCGTCACCAACGGCGCGGCCCGGGAGCCCCGCAGGACCCTGTCCAGGGCGGCCGTCAGCGTGCAGGAGCGCAGGGCGCAGGTGCTGGCCACCATCCACGGCCACGCCAGCGCTTTCCCCGCCGCGGGGGACGCGGGTGAGGGGTCCCCAGGGAGTGGCTCCTCCCCGGAGCCGGTGGCGCGTGGCCAGGGCCTGCCGGGCCCGGCCGAGAGTCTCCGGGCAGGTGGTCAGGCTCCGCGGGGCCCGGCGCTGGCGAACGGCTTCCCGAGTGCGCACGAGGCCCTGAAGAGCGCACCCAGCGCGTTTGCGCCCGCCGGGAAGTCCCTCTGCTTCCGCCCCGGCCCAGCCCTGCCCAGCACGCGGGCCCGCCAGAGCTTCCCCGGGCCCCGGCAGCCCAATGGCGGCCAGGACTGGCGCCGCGCAGACTCCCTGCCCCGGCCCCAGGGCATCACCGTGCAGTTCGCGGGCCGCGGCTCCTCGGAGGAGGCGCGCAGGGAGGCCCTGCGGAAGCTGGGGCTGCTCAGGGAGAGTTCGTGAGGGCTGCGCGGGCTCCGGGCCACCCTGTTTCTCCCCACCCTGAAGAGAGGGTGGAAGAGTCGCTGCACCCAGGAGCTGTTTGGCCTAAAATGGAAGTGACAGCGGGAGCCCCGACCTCTGTGGCGCATCAGAGTCTAGAGGTGCCAGGTTGGGGCCTCTTGGCTGAGCCCGCACCGCAGGCTTCAGCCACCGGAACAGAGAACTCTTCCCTAAAGGAATCTGGCTGGGGGCTTGTCTCCCTTTTCCCAAGAACTGAGAGAATAACCTGTTAGACCCATAGGTTTCCGTGATGTGTAAATGCCATCTTTTGGGGGTTGGGAGGAGCAGGACTGGTCTCATTATCATTCTTGAGTCTCATCTACCCTTTTCTCGAAGTACATGACATGAAAGTCAGTTCAGATCCCTTCCACTCAGGATTCTCGCCGCCTTTTCTAAGAAAATAATAAAAAATGCTGGTTTCATTTTGTAATGTCTTAATATACTTTTGTTTTTGAAGGGTGAGGCATCATGATACTTTGCTTTTGTTTCTTGACGTAATTTAGTTTGCCCAGTTTTGTTTTTTTACTGAAAACTGAAATATGAAACCTTTAGATTTTGAGTTTTGGGAGTGAAATGGAAAAGTGGTAATTTTGAGAAAGCAAGTCTCATCAGACTCTGAGGTGAGCCTGTGTTTGTGTATGTTTTTAGATACGTATGTGTCAACATACATGCATAGGTATCCGGGGTGTCCACATGCATCATTATTACATAAATAGAAACTTCTGAACACCCTCCTAAGTCACTACAGGATGCCAGCGCTTCCTATTCTTGGGTAGACAGAGCCACCTCAGCATCCTGATGGATGATACAAGAAATTGTTACTTCCTAGTATGGAAGTGTCTTAAAGACCCGTCTCCATGATATTTTGGTGAACCCAAAGTGCTTTTTCCTCAACAAAATGTTCCTCTGTTCCCAATGAAAGTAATATTCCCTGCTTCCAAGTAAGCAAGACTGTTTGTTTGCTAAAGAAGGAACTTTTTAGAAAACTAATCTCCTTTATCATCTAATTTTAGTTCTGCATGTTCTGAGGTAGCCAGTCAACAGAATGAAGCAAAAGATTCTTGAAGATCCACCGACCGTCATGTCCCACAAGCAAGATCTCAGAATTAATAGGGAAAAACCAGTCAACGAGGTTGCACAGCAGGAAAAGAACTGGTTTCCTCCCAGACTGTGTCTTACACGCTGAGTTATGCCACAAGCGTTATTATCAAAACTATTTAAGGCTGGAGTCTTAGACCTCTAAAAATAGACGGGAAGGGTTGCCCTGAGCAGTCACACCCTTGTGTTTTTATGTCTCTGCCAGCGCCGTAACAGAGCCTGTTTCTTTCCCGTTGAGTATTACTTAAATTCAGACTTCAGTGTGCTGTGAAGGGCATTTTTAATAGTATTCCATTTGCCTTGTAAGTTATATAAAGTGCATGATTATAATTTTTTCCTTAGAAATGCAATATTTAGTTTCATCCAGCTCTTATTCTCATGAATAATAACCTCATAGATTCTTGATCTTAATTTAAATAGGTGCTTTAATTTTACAGCTTTCAAAAGTAGTTACTGTAAATTTTAGTCCTGTTAATGCTGGATTGGTTTAAAGGACTTATAAGGGCTGTGTTTTCTCTTTACAAAGCAAGATGCCATACAGTGTTCAATAATAGAAGGTCTTGATACAAGCGGCATTTTAAATATTCTTTATAGATGAGGACTGCATCTTTTTCACTGACCCTATGATTTCACTGTCAGTAGGGTGAACTGGACTGCATATTAGTTTATTTGTTGCCATAATCACATTTTTGAAAAATAAATTTGAGTTTTTTCTTAAGCTTGTTTTTGCATTGCATGCTATATTCTCAGTTACTTTCTTTTAAATAGTTACACTCTTCTATTCATAATTTCTTCTCTTTATTCACAGTTACACTGACTGTCACTCTGGTCATTCTTGTGTCTAAAACCCTACTAATTATAGCCATATGTTTTGTACAAAGTTCAAATTATAGCTGCTGCTGAACTAACCTGTAGGTGTACTTATGTTAGAAAACCCAGTTTGTGGAGAGGCATTAGTTTCCTTGCCATAATTACATGATGTGATTTCTTAAAGGTCATCTGGTTCACGGTAATTTGAAGGACCATGCATATCTCAAAGCAAAATCGTAATGGAAAGGAAAGATGAATTGTAAAATGCCCCACTTTTTTCCCCAAGTGATGCTTGAAATCATTCTCCACTTTTACAAAACTCTTTATCTTAATGCTTAAATCAGAAAAAAGAAAATTACTCTTTTTTTTGAGATGGTCTTGTCTCCCTCTTCCCAAGAAGTGAGAGAGAGAATAACCTTCGCCCAGGCTGGAATGCAGTGGCGTGATCTCGGCTCACTGCAACCTCCGGCCTCCCGAGTAGCTGGGATAATAGGAACGTGCCACCATGCCGGGCTAATTTGTGTATTTTTAGTAGAGATGGGGTTTCACTATGTTGGCCAGGCTGGCCTCAAACTCCTGACCTCATGTGATTCCCCCGCCTCGGCCTCCCAAAGTGCTGGGATTACAGGCGTAAGCCACTGCCCCAGCCATATCCTTTCCTTTTCAAAAGCTGTGTGCAAATGGCCAAACCAGAGTCCCGTGGGCAGATGTCAACACCAAACACAGGATCACAGCATCAGCCGCAGTCCTCTCCTCCTCCTCCCCTTTCTGATACTTGGTTCCTAGCATGCATACCCAACTTCGTGAGATTGGCAGAAATGTTGATCTTTGCTTCTCCCCTGCCCGCATTCTCCTGTAAGGCTGGCTGGGGAGAGAAGGGACAGGAAAGACAAAGACAGATCCTGGGATGCTTTCATCAAGAATTTGGGGGACAACTTCTCCATGGCATTTAATGATAGAGCCCTTGGCTTCATGAATTATTGACCAAACTCACAGGCATCTGAGGGTGGCCCCAGGCACGGGGCTCACAGTCTATACTGCCTGCCTGCCCTTCAGCCCCTCCTGGGCTATACAAGCTGTCTTCTGACTCTAGGATTCCTCACTCAAAATTCCTGGTGCAGAGTCCCACTGTAGGATGCCCATTTGAAACCAGCTGTAAAGAGCTGAGCAGAGGTGATGAGCAAGGCCTTATGGAAACCTTAGGATTGACTGTTTTATTAAAAAACAAAAAATCAGAAAAACATTCTCTTGGCCAGTGGCTCATGCCAGAACTTTGGGAGGCTGAGGTGGGGGGATCAATTGAGCCCAGGAGTTTGAGACCAGCCTGGGCAATATAGTGAGTCCCTAGCTCTACAAAAAAAAAAAAAAAAAAAAAATAGCCCAGCCTGGTGGCATGCACCTATAGTCCCAGTTACTAGGAGGCAGAGGTGGCAGTATCGCTTGAGTCTGGGAGGTCAAGGTTACAGTTAGCCGAGATCTTGCCACTGCACTCCAACCTGGGCGACAGAGCGAGACCTTGTCTTGAAAAAAGAAAAAAGAAATGGATTCTCTTTAAATTTCCACACCTCTGGCTGTGAGGATTCTGACTTGTCAGAGGATTTGGTGGGGGGTTTTTTATATACAATAGGTAATCTAAGGAAATCAGTTATTTAATAGTTAATAAAGAGGAATGAAAGAGAAAGATAAAATATGACAACAATTTACTTTTATCGAGAAACTCCTGCTGGGCGCCACGGCTCAAGCCGGTAATCCCAGCACTTTGGGAGGCCGAGGTGGGCGGATCACAAGGTCAAGAGATCGAGAACATCCTGGCCAACATGGTGAAACCCCGTCTCTACTAAAAATACAAAAAGTAGCCGGGCGTGATAGCGGGCGCCTGTAGTCCCAGCTACTCAGGAGGCTGAGGCAGGAGAATGGCATGAACCCGGGAGGCAGAGGTTGCAGTGAGCCGAGATTGCGCCACTGTACTCCAGCCTGGGCGACAGAGCGAGACTCTGTCTCAAAAAAAAAAAAATAAAACAAACTCCTAACTGCTGTGCTGTTTTCCCGATGCTGACTCCCCTCAGGAAGGCACTGTTTCTCTGCGTGTATTTATTCGCTATGATGTGGCGAGATTAATAAACTTGTTTTCCCCTAAACTGCTTCCCTGGGTTCTTAAACTTCTGTCATCAAAGAATGGTGAACTCTGAGTGAGCAGTCGCCTTGTTTTCCTGTTTCTTCTCATCTTGCCTGTGGTCCCCACCAGGGCTGCTGGGGGGAAGAGGAAGGGGAGGAGTTGGGAGTGCTCACCTGGAGAGAGGTTTGTGTTTTCATTGAAATGACAAGTCACCAAACAGGTTTTGTATCTTCTCTTCACAAGGCTTTTCTCTCCCCTGCTTTTAAGTAGGGGGAACAAGTTCCATCTCCTTTTCTAATCTGCTAGTTGGACAAGCCCTGCTTTCAAATAGCTGAGGAAAGAAGACAGAGCTGCAAGCCGCCGTTTCCTGGGAAATCACGTGCTCTGTCATTGAATTTGAAGCGGAGGCGTGGCTGGGAACCCCACTCCACGTGGCCTACCTCCCCCAGGCCTCTGGGGCTTCTCCCTCACCGCCAGAATCACCACTTTCTCTCGGCATGAAAGCCTTGTCGGGGGATCCTGCCATCCACGGAAGAAAAGACCTAGGGGCCCTCCCACCCCACGCTTTTTCACCATGGCAACAGTCTGCCCTGGAGTTTGACAGATAAAGGTTTTCTGAAAGGCCTTTTCCAAACAAGATAGCAGAACTCAGCCCTCTGCATTCCAAATTCACAAGACTTATGAAATGCCCATCACTCCGTGAAGCAGGCTTCATGCTTCCTCCTGGGCGTTGTCCTGGGGGGAGACGGGGAGCCAACCCCCAGGAGCCCAAAAGGGTGTCCTCCAGGCTTGCTTTTTAGACTGTAGGAGCTTCCTATGCAACAACCAGCTAAGAAGGGGCCACATGGTGACTCCCAGTAATGACCTAAACAGCCTCAAAACAGCAAACTCCAGCCTAGGGGAGTAGCACCCCAATCACCCTGCAGAGTGCAGCGGGGTCACAGTGCCCCAGCATTTCCTGGATCCCACTGCAATCCCCAGGTCTGAGTGCAGGGTCCACAGCCAGACCTCTCTGCCCTGGGCACAGGAGGATCTGGAGCAAGGCGGGGTCGGGCTGTGTCCCCTCTTGCTTCACTGCTTGGGTTTCATGCAGGTTTTCCTGGCTCCTGAGGCTGCTTTAAAGCCCTGGTCACCCTGTTCCCCACTGACCCTTGCTTTTGAGGTTCCTGAGCATCTGGAAGTACAGCCCACTCCAGGCATGCTCAAAGCCCCAGGCCTCTCTGCTGCAGGCTGGGCAGACGGCAGGAACCCCAGGCCAGCATGCGACCCCCACCCCCACGTCCCCTGCTGCAGTCAGAGCAGTCACTGTGACCAGCCCACCCTAGCCCAAGATAAGAATTCACATTTGCAAGCGGAGGCTGCTGGAACTCAGTGGTTGATAAACAGGTCACCCTTCATAAACTTTAACCTCAGAGTGTTTGTGTATGAAGCAACGCTGCCAACAGTAGTGACCTAAATTCTGGAAATGCCTTTCAGGGGTGGGGCTGAATGAACAAGGGAGCTGCGTGCCCGGCCTGCACAACCTGTGCGCCTGACTAAGGGACAGCTCCCATTCAGGCCCAGGCTCCTTTGACTGCGGGGCCGGCACGTTGCCTTTCACCCCATGAACTGCCTGTGAGTGTGAGGATGGCAGCAAGGGACCTGCCCTTGTTCCTGAAGACACCCTGGCCCTCTGTGGCCCTTATGCAATGGCCCAAGTCCTCATACAACCCATGTCCCTGACAGGTTACGGTGCCGGCAATGCCACCTGGCCACCTTCAGTTTCCAACCGGTTCTCGGACTGTACAGTTTCCTGGTCCTTGAAATCAGACAGACTGTATCCCTTTTACTTGGCTATTCACTTGGTGTCTGGCATATTGAATTTGGGGAAAATAATCTCTGCTTGGGAAGATGGTTTTCAAAGAGTAAGAAGGCTTAAGAAGGCCTGGCCGTGCCCAGATGTCGGAGCAGCTGAGGTGCCCCATCTTCTGCGCCCACCTTCCCAACTCAGGGCTGAGGGGCTCACGTGGCCGTGACTTCCCTAATTCATCACATCACCCATGTGACTGTGAAGCTTTCTGTGAGGCTCTTCATTCTTCAGCCCAGTCTTTGTTTTTGTTTGTTTGTTTTGGTTTGGTTTTTTTTTGAGATGGAGTTTCTCTCTGTCATGCAGGCTGGAGCGCAGTGGTGCCATCTCACCTTACTGCAACCTCTGCCTCCCAGGTTCAAGCAATTCTGCCTCAGACTCCCTAGTAGCTGGAACTACAGGCGCCCACCACCATGCCCAGCTAATTTTTGTATTTTTAGTAGAGACAGGGTTTCGCCATGTTGGCCAGGCTTGTCTTGAGCTCCTGACCTCAGGTGATCCACCTGCCTCGGCCTCCTGAAGTGCTGGGATTACAGGCGTGAGCCACTGCGCCTGGCGCTTCCATCCAATCCTAAAAGCCACAGGAACTGAATTTAAACATCTATCATGTAAAACAGTTGGTGGCAGTGGGGAGATGCCAGATATGACAGTCTCATTCATTCATTCACGCATTCAGCCAATCTTTGTGTCCCTTCCATATGCCAACACTGAGCAGTGCTAGATGGTGGCTCCTTTCTCCCTACGTCCACCTGACAGGTGGGGCCGTCCCAGCAGCTTACACATGGAACAGGGAGGCTTCACTTCTCTCCCCGGGTCCTCTAGGGGCTGCTGCGGGTGCCCTATCCTGGCGGCCGGGCTGCACCCTCCAGTGTGTCCTGCCCTCTTGCCTCCTTTCTTTCCTTGCCACCCATGGAGTCACTTCCTGAATGAACCTGGCCCTCTTCTCCCCATAGCTCCTCCTGATCTTTAGGTAGGCTTCAGGGGCATAGTAATAGGGACAGGGCCACTTAGAGGGGTGACAAGAAAAGGCAGCTGAAAGCTAGGCCATTTGAGGGCAGGCTTGGCAGGAAGAGGGAGCGGGGGCAAAGGGCAGCTTCCAAGAGGAAAGGGAGGTGGGGGGTGAGTCTGGGCCTGAGAAGGGCCCTCAAGGCAGTGGGTGGGGGAGGTCCTTGATATCTGGTGCCTGTGACCTTGGCCTTGGGGACCCAGCTCCAGGCAGGTCCTTTGGTGGCCTCTGTCTCCCTTCCCCCACTTAGGAGCTGGTTCTGGAACCTGGAATTGCCTGTAGGAGTTTCCAGCGCCCTGACATGCAGGACTGCCACGCACAACATGGCTACACAAGCTCCCGGTGTTGCCTGATCCGCTCCTTGGCAGGCCTTTGAAGCCATGGTTGTTGCTAGAAAGACAAGGAGGCTTCCGTGGAGAGTCCAGGGGCCTGGCTCCGACCCAGCATCTGGGCAGCACTGCGCTGCCCTGGCCTGCCTCCGCCTCCATCCCGGCCCCAGCTCAGGGGGCAGCAGGGACCAGGTGGTATTTCGCCTTACATGTTTCCAGCTGCAGCTCCATCATGACACAGGTACCCTACAAACTGTTGGCCCCCTCCTGCCCTGTCACAAATTATCACAATTGTGCCGATATTCCTCAGTGGCACTGCTGACATTTTTGTCTCCGTTTTATTGGGTGTGCTGGCCCTCAAGGAACTGAGGTCTCCTTGCCTTGGGAGGCCCCACACTTTGTCTCGTAACCTTGCTATCATTTCGATTATCTTTTGTACATTTCTCTAGGAATAACTACTTTCAGTGCCGGTTTAGGCCAGGTTTTTTTTTTTGAGACGGAGTCTTGGTCTGTCACCCAGGCTGGAGTGCAGTGGCGCGATCTCTGCTCACTGCAAGCTCCACCTCCCAGGTTCACGCCATTCTCCTGCCTCAGCCTCCCGAGTAGCTGGGACTACAGGCGCCCGCCAACACGCCCGGCTAATTTTTGTATTTTTAGTAGAGACGGGGTTCACCTTGTTAGCCAGGATGGTCTCAGTCTCCTGACCTCGTGATCCTTGGCCTCCCAAAGTGCTGGGATTACAGGGGTGAGCCACCACGCCCTGCTAGGCCAGGTTTTTTTTTTTTTTTTTTTTTTGAGACGGAGTCTCGCTCTGTCGCCCAGGCTGGAGTGCAGTGGCGCGATCTCGGCTCACTGCAAGCTCCGCCTCCTGGGTTCACGCCATTCTCCTGCCTCAGCCTCTCTGAGTAGCTGGGACTACAGGCGCCCGCCACCACGCCCGGCTAATTTTTTGTATTTTTAGTAGAGACGGGGTTTCACCGTGGTCTCGATCTCCTGACCTCGTGATCCGCCCGCCTCGGCCTCCCAAAGTGCTGGGATTACAAGCGTGAGCCACCGCGCCCGGCCAAGGCCAGGTTTTTAAAATCACTCAAGTTTTCCTTTTAAACCAGATTTTTGTTTTTTTCTCAGCTCAATCATCCACCTCATACAGTTTTGATTCCAAAGGACTGCTTGCTGTTTGTAAAAACCAGATCCTCCTGGTTTCAAAGGTACATTTTGCTGTAAGTGTACCCCTGCTGGATTTTCAATTCCACGTTGAAGCCTGCAGCTTCCAGAGGAGCCCAGATCCGGTGGAAAGCACAGGGCACACTGACCCAGGAAGTACAGACAGCTCGGAGGTTCCAAAGGCTGAGGGGCCGTTACACTAGATCATTCTGTGTGGCCACAGAGAGGACAGGTGGAGAGATTTTGACTCAGTCCGGGGAACTGTAGAGCACTCAGAATGCCTGGGATGGAAAGAGCCATTCATAAGAACATGGTCTCCCCTCCCTATGGCGTGCAGAGGCAGGGCCAGGGCTGGGGAGAGAGACTGTCCTCAAGGACCGGCCTCAGCAACACCAGTGTCAGGTGCTTGGCATGTGCCTGGCTCACACCTTCCTCATCCCCATCATCACCGCAGGGAATTCCTACATGGCCCTGGGAACTCGGGAGCAAGACCAGACGCAGGAGTGAAAGCCCATGGGCCTGGCAGCCCCAGCCAGGGACAACCAGCCAGTCCCAACCAGGGACAACCAACCAGCCCCAGCCAGGCACAACCAAAGAGCCCCAGCGAGGCACAACCAACCAGCCCCGGCCAGGCACAACCAACCAGCCCCAGCGAGGCACAACCAACCAGCCCCAGCGAGGCACAACCAACCAGCCCCAGCGAGGCACAACCAACCAGCCCCAGCCAGGGACAACCAACCAGCTCCGACCAGTGACAACCAACCAGCTCCAGCCAGGGACAAACAACCAGCCTCGACCAAGGACAACCAGCCAGCTCCGACCAGTGACAACCAACCAGCTCCTACCAGGGACAACCAGCCCCCACCAGGAACAGGCAGCCCCCACCAGGAACAGGCAGCCCCAGCTAGGCATAACCAACCCCAGCCAGGCACAAGGAGCCCCGGACACCCTGCAGCGTAGGCCCCTCCCTGACAGTCAGTGAGGACTTCAGCAGAGCAGCCAGTTTTACATTTAAATTTCACCACCCCCTGAGAAACAGAGCTTTCCCACTTTCTACAGATATGTGTCCAGAGTTTATTTTCCTTCCCCGGGGCTGGGCAGGCCTGGCTTCCTGCTCAGAGACAACACGGGAGGAAGCCGCCCACCCCAGCGCAGGTTTTTCCACGTTCCCTTCCTTGCCCGTGGAAATACGGAGCTCTTCTTAGAGCCGGCCCCTCCCTATGCCTCCCTCCCAGCCTCCTTCTGATAAGACGGCACTGAACCCGGACCAGCCCGGCCCAGTCCAGGGACACTGGAAACTATGAGGCCCAGCGTCCCACGGCCACCTGGGCTGGCACAGAGGAGGTGATTGTGTGAACTGCAGGGCCACAGGCCCCAGCCTGGCCATCACGCACAGCATCCTCAGGCCAACGCTGCTCTGACCTCCCACTGGGGCCTGCGCAGAGGTGGGATGACCCAGGCCCAAGTCTCAACTGCTGAGGGAGAGGAGGACCGCCCAGGAAGGAGCGCCACCTGCCCCTCCTCTGCCTTCTAGGTAGGGGCCTGGGGCCCCGCCCACGAGCTGCTCTGCCTCCGCCCATCCTGCCAAGCCAGTGCTCCTTCCAGAACGGAAAGGCAACCCACCACACTGCTTCCCAGACATGGTCTCCTCTGGCCTCCACCAATTCCCCACAGCTTCCCCTGGCCGGGCCCCACAGCTCTCCTAGAACCCCGATGGCACCGGAAACTGTTCGTGTACCACCCGGTGCCGCTAGGAGAGAACAGCGTCCAACAGGAAGACCTGGGCCCAAGACACAACGCCGACTCTCCCTTGCTGTGTGCACTGAAGTTACCAAGGAGAGGGAGGCTGAAAGACTAAATGATTAGGTTGCGGATGTGCAGGACTCGTGAAAACTGCCAGCCTAGGTCAGTCTACGGCAGGGCTTCTGAGTGCAGGCCCCTGACGGCAGAGCACGCACCGGGGAATCTGTGAGACACACACATGATCAGACTCGCCTCACGCCTGATGGATCAGAAACTCTGGGGTGGGCCCCAGGAAGGTGGGATCTCAATGCACTGGGCTGGCAAACAGAACCCAGCGTGCTCCTCCGAGGTGCACAGGAGGAGATGCACGCTCAGGCGCCGCACAGGCATGGGGCTGTGACCTCCTGGAGGTGGGGCCCCACTGTGCTTATCTCTGCACCCCCAGTACCTAGCGTGGCATCTGGCACATAGTAGGTGTTTAATAAGTAGCTCTTAAAGTGAATCACCATGTGAACACTGATAAACAAGAGTGGCTCAGAAGCGTCACCGAGAGCATATGTCACAATTTAGGAAGCAGAGTCCAGCTCAGATGAGAGAATAGTAGACCCAAGCCACTTTCTTTTTTTTTTTTTTTTTTTTTTGAGACGGAGTCTCGCTCTGTCGCCCAGGCTGGAGTGCAGTGGCACGATCTCGGCTCACTGCAAGCTCCACCTCCCGGGTTCATGCCATTCTCCTGCCTCAGCCTCTCCGAGTAGCTGGGACTACAGGCAGGTGCCACCACGCCCGGCTAATTTTTTGTATTTTTAGTAGAGACGGGGTTTCACCGTGGTCTCAATCTCCTGACCTCGTGATCCGCCCGCCTCAGCCTCCCAAAGTGCTGAGATTACAAGCATGAGCCACCGCGCCCGGCCTCAAGCCACTTTCTTAGTCCTGAGCACAACCACCGATGACCAGGGCAGCTTCAACATGACACGGAACCAGGCCACACTTCCTGCATCCCCGTACGTGACCTCTGGGTGTCCCTCGAGTAGCTCACAAGGCCACACCTGGCTGTGGCCAGCTATTCCTTGGTTCGTCCTTCTAGCATGTGGCGCCTGTTATGCGTGTCCAAGGCCATCCTGAGGATACAGTGGTGAGCAGGACAGACACAGCCCCACACTCCCCAGGCTCGCAGTCCAGGGGAGGGGAGAGGACAGACAAGTGATCCAGCTACTTGCAAGAAGGTATGGCAACACTGTGACAGGGGAGACATGGGGCTGGGAGATGAGTACGGGGCAGTGGTCAGGGAAGGCTGGAAGGACGCCAAGGGGAATATTCTAGGCAGAGGGCACGGCCTGTGCAGAGACCTAGAGCCAGTCAGGAGTCAGAGGCATGAGGAAGGGGGTCTACCCACGTGGCGCTGTCAGTCTCTACAGTCCCTGTATAGAGCACTGTGCCACGAGTGGGGGCACCCTGCCCACACAGGCCTCGCAGTCTAGCAGTCATTCAACAAACACTCAGACACCATCCTAGACGCTGGGGATACAGTATAACAAAAGCAAAACACGAAGCAAGACTCTTCTCTTGAGGAGCTTGTGTACTCTCGTGGTAAAGACAGAAAGCAAAGGCCAAGAATGGTGCTTCAGGGTCAAGCAGAAGTCATGGATGGAATCCCTGCCCAGGAGAGACTGGGTGGGGCCAAGGAAGTTGAAGGCCAGTGTCATCACCAGGTAATCAAGAGTTAGGAATGTACCAGCTCACCCAAGTCACAGCCCGGATCTGGCCTCTGTGACTTCAACCTGATGGTTTCAGCCTCCCTGTTTGCAATCAAAGGGAAGGTAGCCAGGCTTTCAGGAGAGGAAGGAACAAGGCAGAGAAGACTATACGAATTAAGCTTATTATACTGTACCACCATATTGTACCATGAATATTATGCATATTGTACTGATCCATGACATTATACTGGGCATGTATTAGACTTATACTGTACTATAATTATGCTACACACACATTGCCCTGCACTAGGCTACACTGTACTACAGTAAACAGCCTAACGCCTGACTCGTAATCCACATTTAAATGTTCGTGCAACTAAACTGAGGTTTTTTCAGCTGAGAATAAGGAGCCGTTTGTCCTGCTTGGCATTTGGGGCCCGAGAGAGTGTCACGTCCAAAGCTGGTTTTCCATCCGCCCAAGTACCAGATCTGCTCTAGATAAACCAAACGAAGTGGTAAATGACAAGGCCAGGGAGGCTGTTCGTGGGTGAAACCTCACCGAGGCTAAGGCTAATCACACTTAATGGGAGCCTGAATCCCAGCCATCAGCCGCCCTGGCTGATCCTCTAATGACAGGCTGTGTGGTGAGTGTGCCTCCTGGGTTGGCTACCATTGGAGCATCACCATGCATGGGTCCTAACCAGGTATTGTCTGAAATAGGGCTTAGAACAAAACCCACCTCAGATTCACACTTTATTTTGTATTTCCAAAAAAGTGTTTAGGAGGGAAGAAATGGGCAGAGGTAGGAGGTAGAATGACAATGAAGATGGGCTCTGGGCTGGGCCTGCCACTTAACAGAAGGTACAGCCTGGCCCAAGTCACCTCCATCGCTGAGCTTCAGCGTCCTCATCGGATTAGTCAGGATGGATGAGGCTATGCAGTGATAACAAACAGACCCTGTGATCTCAGTGGCTTAACAAAATAAGCTTATTTTACTCACACTTTGTGGGCCAGGCATCCTTTTTCTACCCTGTAGCTACACTAGCAGGAACACGTGGCGTCTGATGCTCCCAGAGGCTGCAGGGAAGGAGAGGGATTTGGAGGGTCTCATGGATTCACTGGAGGGCAGGCCTGAAGCTGGCTGGCATCACCCTTCCATGTATCACTCACCACACGGCCACACTCACTGCAGAGGGACCAGGAAATGCAGTCACCTCTCCAGGAAGCAGCAATGCTATGGGGAGAGCATGATCCAGTCCTCACCCACTCAGCTGTTCAACCCCTTCATTCACTCAGTTTGGGGAGGGCACCTAATATGTGCCAGGCATCATGTTAAATGCTGGAGCCACAAAAGTCACTCTGCCTTCAAGAAGTTCAGTAAGTGAGACACACAAAGCGGTGGCACATTAGAGTTCTGGACAGGTTTCTGTGGGAGCAGCAAAGAGAGGCACCAACCCAGCCCAGGCAAAGGAGGTGGGCAGCAGTGTGCTGGTAACTGTTCAGCAGCTGGCTCTCCGAAGAAACATGTATGTATACATGTTTACTTATAAATTTATAAATTCTAATGATACAAAGGATACAGAGCACACAATTTACAAATAACGTTAAAATATTCAATTTCACATAACAGACTGATGCTCACAGAATTTTTATTGATTTTTTGCCAAACATATTCAGCCATGATTTGACACAGTTGCATCTTACTCTGCTCTTTCCCCAACAAGTGTCCTTAAATCCAGTAAGTGAACAGCTGGTAAGCCATTTATCGCCTTCATGTTAATTATTTTTATTAAACTGAAGCCTCTTTTTGGCTTTGGCAGCATGTATTTCTGAACTTGTCAATGACACGAGCAACTTCTTTGCTGAATCACAGAATAATTTCCAAATGCGAGAAAAATATTTCCTCCACTTTTTGTGTTATTCACAATGGAATGGCTATAGGTACAATGCATTGTTAAGTTTAATCTGTATTACTAACATCACTGTGAAGAATAATCAACAGAACCATAAATCAAACATTGATTTATAGCATTTGCCAATTGCAATGGTGTAAATATTCCCACCATGGCCCATTTCCAGCTATCAACCTGATGGTGTCGAGCTCAGAGTCGGGAAGAGACACGCACGAGCAAACCATTACGTGGTGGTCTCCCTCCATACAAACACAGTGGACACACGTAACATCCAAAGTATAGAAAATAGTGATATGGGCCAGGCACAGTGGCTCACGCCTATAATCCCAACACTTCGGGAGGCCAGGGCGGGCAGATCACTTGAGGTCAGGAGTTTAAGACCAGCCTGACCAACATGGTGAAACCCCGTCTCTGCTAAAAATACACAAAAATTAGCCGGGCATGGTGGTGCATGCCTGTAATCCCAGCTATTCAGGAAGCTGAGGTAGGAGAATCGTTTGAACCCAGGAGGTGGAGGTTGCAGTGAGCCGAGATCACGCCATTGCACTCCAGCCTGGGCAACAGAGAGACTCCATCTCAAAAAAAAAAAAGTGGTATGATTAGGAAGTCATGAATTTACTTATTACCTTTGTCTTATTATTTGATTGTACGTTTGCCTAATTTTAAAATGATGGCTGTGTTTAACACCTGGCTTGTAAAATTCCTGAAACTGTACCCATCAGTCTGGCCAACCTGGACAAGCCAGCTCTAGCAGTCAGAGAAGACAGGGCCCGGCCTACGCTGAGTGACTGGATGCCTTGGAGTTAGTGATTCCAGAAGGAAAAGGCAGGCCAGTGCAGAGCCAGCAGCCAGGGCTAAGCCGAAGGGCAAAATGTTCTGGGCTTGAACAGGGTGACCACACAGCCTACCCACAGACTGGCCAGGGCAGTCCTGGTTATGCTTGGTGTCCCCCAGCCCCTTTTAGTTTCAAAAGCACCTGTTTAGGATGGACATTACATACTTTCCCTGTGACACTTGCAGAGCTATGGCCTTCTGGGTCCCTAGAACTGGCTGAAGAGGGGGTGGGCCGGGCTGGTGAGCAGAGACCAGGATGGGAGGGCAGGGGTGAGTGCAGATGGAGGAGGCCAGGCTGGGAGGGCAGGGGTGGGTGGAGATGGAAGAGGCCGAGCTGGGAGGGCAGGGGTGAGTGCAGATGGAGGAGGCCGAGCTGGGAGGGCAGCGGTGAGTGCAGATGGAAGAGGCCAAGCTGAGGGGATGGGTGGGTGGAGATGGAGGAAGCCAAGGGAAGGAAAAGGTGGTGACAAGAGTGGCAGGCACTTTCTGGGAAGCTGGAATAAGGGAAGGCACTGGGAGCCATCCACTGGTGCCAGGGAGAGTTCCATTACAAGGAGCAGCTGAACTCTGAGCTGTCTCCAGAGCCAGGGGCTGGGTGGGTGGCTTCTCCAGGGGAACAAGGGTGCCCCCCACCCCATCCCTGATCAACTAGGGTGTCTGTCATTCATCGTTGGCCTCACAAAGCTGGTGAGGGAAAAAGAAAAAAAATGCATACGAAGTTCAAGGGCTTCGCACCCTAGCTTTCCAACACATGGGAGGAGACAGCAGGATGGGTCAGAATCCCCCACCTGTGGGAGGCCTGGGACTCCTAGGTCTCAGCCAGAGCCCCCCAGGTAAGAGCCCCCTCGGAGACTGGCGGGGGGAGGTGGGGTTGTTCCAGCAGCCAGTTCCCGTCACTCTCTCCCCCAGCCAGCAGCCTCCTGAATGCCCAAATCCCGAATCTCTCCTGGCCTCCTTTTCCCCCCAATGGGGACAGGGCATAGCTGGCCCGTCTCCTGGAGGACAGAGCCAGGACCAGGCCAGCAGGCCCTTCACTTCCTCTGCTGCCAACGTGCGAACACACCCGTGTGTGGTGTCCAAAGCCAAGCCACTCTCTGGCAAACCAGCAAAAGACAGATCCCCAAACCCAAATGTTCTGAAATCTTTTCCAGGCTTTCAAACCTTGGCTAAACAAGGCAAAGGAGCTAGGGAACAGTCTTTGGCCTTGAAAGATGAGAAGGTCGAGGGCTCTCCAGGATGCAGGGCAGATGCCTTTGATGGCAGCATTTTATAAAGAGAGAAATAGAATACAGCTAAGTGCTGTTCTGAAGACCCTCTCTTTGAATATCAGTATCAGGTTATTTCATCTTCACATGGAGCCTGTGGAGTAGGTTCTACTGCAGGAAACTGAGGCACGGAGCAGGTAGGTAACTTCCAGATCCCAAAGCTGATGAATGTCAGAGCTGTGACATGGACCCAGGCTGCCTCGCTCTCAGCTGCGATGCTGAGCCGACCCCTGCACAAGGGCCTTGTTCTCGATCCTTTCCTGCCACCATGGGAACCGGGAGCCTGGGAGTTACACTGTATGTGACATCAGAGCCAGAGCTGGCCCAGGTCACAGGGCTTACAGCTTACACGCTTTGAGGGACACTTCTTAAGATCAAGACTATAAAACTGTGACTGTGAAGAGCTCAGGCTTCAAAAGCAGCCCAGGCCAGCCAGGGAGGCTGAGCTGGAGGCTTCTCTAGCCTCGTGGTAGATGGGCCCTGCCCCAGGGGACCTCCCCGATGATCAGCGCCAGGGCTTCCCGGAGCCCCTTCTCCTCCAGGCAAGAGAAGCCATGTCCCGAAAGCCCCGCAGGAGGGGTCTGAGGGGAAATCCAGAAGCAGCCCGGCCTCTCATCACGCACCACTGAGGCCGACACCCAGGTGGGGCCCAGACGCCGAGTGATTCGGGGAGGCCCTGGCAGCCCGCCTGCCCCCAGACGCTCGAGTAACCAGGGCAAGATGGGGAAAACCCCCTGACTAGACCCGAAACCGGTGGGAGTGTTCGAGTTTAACCCACCCAGGGTCGGGAACATGGCCTGAAGCCAAAGTAGAAGCCCTGGAGGAGAAAAGGGCCCATTTCTTTCCTGGGCATGGCCAATGGCTTTTCTTTTTTAAGAGGCATAGACAGGGTCACAGATGGCCCCAGGCAGAAGCCTTGGTGTGGAGGGACTGGTCCACTGCAGGCCCTATCTTGGTTTTGAAGATTCAAACACCACCGACTAGAATGTTCTGTGCCATCGAAGGCCCTCATTGGCCACGTCCCTCTTGCTTCCTGAACAACAGCTGGGCAAGGCTGGGGTCTGCGGGGCAGGATGGCCTCTGCAGAGGAAGGCATCAGGGCCCAAGTGAGGGAAGCCTGGGTCCTGGGTCCAGAGGCCTGGTGTGGCCAGGTGGGGTGAGGAGAGCTACTGGGCAGAGAGAGTCCAGGTGGGGTGAGGAGAGCTACTGGGCAGCAGGGGGCCTGGTGCTGAGTCTCAGAGCAGGGGCAGTGGGAGGAAGGCAGCACCCCCAGGGAGGAGGCAGCATGGGATGAGGCCAGTCACAGACAAAGGGAGGGACTCAGCACGTCCAGAAGAATAAATGAGCTCACCAGGGCGCAGCTGCTCACACCTGTCATCCCAGCACTTTGGAAGGCTGAGATGGGAGGATCGCTTGAACTCAGAAGTTCCAGACCAGCGTGGCTGACATGGAGAAACCCTGTCTTCACAAAACAAACAAACAAAAAAACACGAAAAATTAGCTGGGCATGGTGGCACACACCTGCAGTCCCAGCTACAGGTGGGACACTGATAGATACAGAAGCAAGCATGGATATAAAGCACGTACATGCGTGTGTATCCCCAGCTCAGTCCACTCAGGGCTGAGGGCTGGGATACCCAATATCCATGAGCACAAACGGCACCTAGACACTGACTTCTGAATTTCCATCCCCCACTAAAAAAGAATCAGGGAGGCCGAGACAGGAGGATCACTGGAACCTACGAGTTTGAGACCAGCAGGGCAATACAGCGAGACTCCATCTCTATAAAAGATGAAGACATCAGTTGGGCAGGGTGGTGTACACCTACGGTCCCAGCTACTTGGGAGGCTGAGGTAGGAGGATTGCTTGAGCCTGGGATTGCACCACTGCACTCCGGCCTGGGCAACAGAACAAGACCCTGTCTCTGAATAAATATATAATTAAATTAAAAATTAAAATAAAAAGAATCACAGCTCTTGAGAGAGATGGTTGACTCCAGAGCTTGGGCAGGGAAATGACAAGATGAGCCTGGAACATATTCTTGGGCCAGAAGGTAAGGAAGTGCTCAAAGAATGATGGAGACAGGTCAAAGTAACACAGAAGTCAGCTTGAAGGGACTCCCGCTGACCAAATCTGGCCTAATTTGAGCATAAAATAAATAATATAACAACAAATAGATTGTAACCCATTACAACCCACTGAATAAAATGGGAAACCACATAAGGCCACACCTGTATTAATTATATCCATTAGTTATATTATTAACTATAATTATTTCATGAGCAATGAGATATTTATATAGTTCCAGAGTACCTCTTCTTGAAAAACTTAATTACAAAGGAAAAATAACATCACCTGGAGAAGCCTGGCCAATTCTACCTTCATCGAGTGATGGAAGTGACACCAGGGAAGGGGCAGATGAAAATGGTGTGCCTGGCTAGGCGCAGTGGTTAACGCCTGTAATCCCAGCACTTTGGGAGGCCAAGGCGGGTGGATCACAAGGTCAGGAGATCGAGACCATCCTGGCTAACATGGTGAAACCCCATCTCTACTAAAAATATAAAAAATTAGCTGGGCGTGGTGGCGGGTGCCTGTAGTCCCAGCTACTTAGGAGGCTGAGGCAGAAGAATCGCTTGAACCCAGGAGGTGGAGGTTGCAGTGAGCTGAGACTGTGCCACTGTACTCCAAACTGGGTGACAGTGAGACTCCATCTTAAAAAAAAAACAAAAACAATCAATGCCATCCCAAGCAGAAAAGAAAAAGCCATAGAGTATTAGGCATGGACTTGATGATCAGCGCTGAACTGGGATAGCTGGGTCCATCTGTATGTTTATAAAGTCCTCTAAACAACAAAATCCTCTCTCGCAGCCCCTTCAGATTCCCTGAGGGGAGAGGGCAGGGCAGGTGGAGAAGGAATTATCAAGTAAAGCTTTCCCCAGGAGAGAGGTAGGGGCCATTCATGAAAGGACAATGAGACAAAGACATTTATTTTAAGGGAGCAAGTCCCTTGCTCAAAGACGTGAAGATGAAGAAATGGAAGGTAACAGCAGGAGTTCTGTGGGAAGCAGAAGCGGCCCTTGTTCTTGCCCTTGAAGGTTGTGAGAGATGCTCTCGTCTGTGCCTGGACAAGTAGGCCCAGGGGACCACCTACCCTCCCCCTACAGCACAGCCCAGACCTAGCCAGACACCAGAAGGCCAAGCTCATCACTGAGGTGAGAAATCAGGAAGGGTGCCAAGCTCCCCTGGTGGGTGTGTGGCAGCACCAGGGCCTAAAAGTAGGCAGGCTGGCTCCAAGACTGTGTCAGGCTGTCCCTTGGGACACAGAACTGACACCATCTGGGTGGTTTTCCACTTAAGTCAAACTACGAGACATCAAATCAAAGATGGTCACCATCTCTGAGAAATGCAATCCACCATAGACTTGAATTTAAAAGTTTCCCCAGGTTCCTGGGGTGACAGAGCATTATGGAGGGACAATGACATTTGTTTTTACAAACAGAGAAACTGGTCTAGAGCCACTCCGTGACTGGTGAACAGAATCTTTTCCCCCTGCCCTCAGTTTGAATGAAACAACCAGGGTCAGCTCCCCTTTCTAAAAGCACTGGCCAGTCCGCCAACCTTCAAGTGGCCACAGGCCCACAAGGAAGGAGGCTGCCTGGAATAGCTTTCTTTTCTGTTTTCCTACAAACTGACCCCAATATGTAGTCCCTGTGACCCCAGGCAGATGAGACCCAGCATATGCTGAGCCCTGTAGCGTGGTGTTCCATATGCATGAGGAATTACAAAACCACTGCACCCAGAGCGAGGGCATCGGGAGCCCCGCTGAGCTCTGAGCTGCAGTAGTAGCATCGCAGCTTACCTCTGGAATAAACAGACCTGAACAACACTGGCTTAGACAGAATCGGTACCACCGCCATGCCGAAGTTCCAGTGGTGGACGGAGCCAGTATGGCAGCTCCACAACCATCAGGGATTCAGAGCCCCTCAACTTACAGTCTTGGGCTGCATAACGATGGCACACTGGCGACGGACTGCATATATGATGGAAGTCTCATAACATTAGAATACCGCATTTTTACTATACCTTTTCCATGACTAGATACACAAACACCACTGTGTTACAACTACCTCCAGTATTCAGCGCGGTCACACACAGCCCAGGTTTGCAGCCCAGGAGCAATACTCCACCATATAGCCTGGGTGTGTAGCAGGCTCCCCGGTCTAGGTGTGTAAATACATTCTATGATGTCCTCACAGCAAGAAGATCGCCTGGTGACTCATTTCTCAGAACGCATCTTCATCATTAAGTGAGGCGTGACCTTATTTTCTCTGCCATCCTCAACACGCACTTCCATGTTGGGACCCAAAATAGCTGTTCCAGTTCCTGCCATCATATTCAGAGTCAAGCCAAAAGGAAGGCAGCCTAGAAAAAGGTGAGGGCACACCACGTCCTTTCAAACACACCACCCAGAATTCATACACGTCTTGTTCATTCCCACTCCATGAGCCAGGATTTCTGTCACATGGTCACGGCCAGTGGAAGGTGAGGCTGAGAACCTAGAAACTCTAGTACTACGTGAAAGGGTGAGAATGCACAGTAGGGCATCAGTTAGCAGATTCGAGCACAAGAGTTGTGCATTTTGTTATTTATTTATTTATTTACTTATTTTGAGACAGAGTCTCGCTCTGTCGCCCAGGCTGGAGTGCAGTGGCGCGATCTCGGCTCACTGCAAGCTCTGCCTCCCGGGTTCACACCATTCTCCTGCCTCCGCCTCCTGAGTGGCTGGGACTACAGGCGCCCGCCACCAGGCCTGGCTAATTTTTTGTGTTTTTAGTAGAGAGGGGGTTTCACCGTGTTAGCCAGGATGATTTTAATCTCCTGACCTCGTGATCCACCCGCCTTGGCCTCCCGAAGGGCTGGGATTACAGGCGTGAGCCACCGCACTCGGCTGAGTTGTGCATTTTAGCTGCTAGCATCAAGAACTTCCTTTTCTGCCACCCTAGCACAGCCAGGTCTAAACTGGAGCCAATTTTCTTGGCTAAGAAGTGCACACTGGACCTGAGCCAGACTAGACCAGAGTGTCTCCTCGGCCTCTCAGGAATCTTTAAAAAAAAAAAAAAAAAAAAAAAAAAAAAGACAGTCTCACTCTGTTTTCTGGGCTGGAGTGCAGTGACGTGACCTTGGCTCACTGCAACCTTCACCTCCCAGGTTCAAGCAATTCTCCTGACTCAACCTCCTGAGTAGCTGGGATTACAGGCGCCCATCACCACACCTGGCTAGCTTTTGTAGTTTTAGTAGACAAGAGTTTTCATCATGTTGCACAGGCTGGTCTGGAACTCCTGACCTCAGATGATTCGCCCGCCTCGGCATCCCAAAGTGCTGGAATTACAGGCCTGAGCCGCTGCCACCCCAGCCCAGAATCTACTATTCCACACTCTCTTGCCTGTTGGCTGGGTCCGTCCCTTCTGCTCAGGAGGATCAGGCCTCCCAGCCTCCTGCTCTGTCACTGGGGAGTCAAGCTCCTGGGCATCCACCTCTACACAGTGAGCCAGCAAGGATGAGCACAGTCTGGCCAGCAAGGATGAGAAAGGGGGGCAGGAACAGGCAGTGGGCCCCCAGGAGAACCAAGGCTCTCTTGGCCAAGGTGAATTTTCAAGCTCATCAACCAGTACCAGCATTGCCTACAGATGTGGAGGTGAGGGCAGCCGGGGCTGCGGGCCCAGCCTGAGCCAATGCTGTTGGCAGACAAAAGGCAGAAATGCCCCATGCCCACCAGCAGACCCAATGCGGGAGTCCCGAGAGACTGGGATATGGTCCTCCGGTAGCCAGGCTGCACGTGTCGCTGGCTGTGGCATCCCTGGGGCTCCTTTCAACCCAGCCGGCTTAAAGCAGCTCTAGGGCCCACAGGAGGGGCCCTCTGGCCTGGGCATTCGGGCAGCTTCAGCAGGCGGCAGGGACGGGGAACTCAGCCCACGCATCTAACAGCTCTGCAGCCTGGAAGGGGCCACGGAGCCTGGTGATAACATAAGGCTTCAGTGTCGGAGTTACTAGACTGGGTAGCTTGTGGCGGGCGAGTTACCTGATGCCTACACGTCCTGGTTTCCCATCTATGACACGGAGACGGTCGTTCCTGTGTGGTGGATGGCAACACGTCGCGCGGAGGGAGCCCTTGCTATACCCGCCGCTGGCATAGCGCATCTCTGGGCCTCAGTTTCGTCACGCAGACAGGCGAGCAGGCTGTCCACACGGCAGGGCAGACGAGGAGGGCACCGGGCCCCGCCTGCCTCCTCCTTGCTTCTCCTCTGCAGTCCCAGGTCTCGGCTTAGCTGTCGCTTGCAGGGAGACCCGTGCTGGCCCGCCTGCTCCCGGGAGGTCGCACTGGCCTTCTGTGCCGAGGTGGGTGCGCCATCTTCTTTGCGTGTCTTGTCCCTTCTGCTGCGTCCTGGCCGATGTCGTGACCCGCCGTGATAGGCAGGGGAGGCAGAGCCGAAAGGCCCAGGCAGGGTGCCGCGCTCCGTGCTAACGGCAAAGGCTTCTGGCAGTGGAGGGCCGGGACAGCAGGAGGTCACCAGCCCAGCAGCCGCACGCGGTGCTTCCCTGCAGGCGACTGAGGCCCACCGGAAGCAGGGAGCACTTCAGCTTAAGGGGAGGGAGGAGGCCCGCCGGAAGAAGGGGGAGGGGGCCCACCGGAAGTGAGGGGAGCTTGTCCTCCGGAAAGCGGGGGAGGAGGCCTGCTGGAAATGGGGGGGGCACACCTGCTGGAAAGAGGGGGAGGAGGCCTGCCAGAAGTGAGGGGAGCATGCCCACCAGAACGGAAGGAAGCGGCCCAGCAGAAATGGGGGAGCACGCCCACTGGAAGGGAGGGAGGAAGCCCAGCAGAAAGCGGGGCGAGGTGGGGCATACCCGCCGGAAAGCGGAGCACGTCAGCCAGAAGGGGGAGGAGGCCCGTCAGACAGCCGAGAGGACGCCACCAAAACAGGGCAGTGTGGAGGCGCACACCCACCAGAAGTGGGGAACATGTCCAGAAAGAAGGAACACTTCAGGAAGCCAGGAGACTTACAGGGGAAGAAGAATTCACAAGGATAACACGACAGTCACCCTATATAGCAATGGTCCAGTCACTGGTCACCTTCCAGAAACAGGGCCCCCATGACCAGCGAGAGGCGGGATCCCCAGCAAAGCCACAACGCGTCTCGCCCGCTCATTCCCCATCACCGCTCAGCTCACGGTCCAGGGGACAGTTATGAACTGCGGGTTCCGGGGTCTCAGAGCAAGAGACAACCGCCTAAGAGCAAATAGAAGTCTCAGAAAACAGAAGCAGATTCTGTCAAAAGTCTGTTGACGTGTCTTTGACATCACCAGACATTAAGGACCTTTGTGTTTTTATTTTTATGTATTTTCTTTTCAGATGTTATTTTAGGTTCAGGGGTTAAATGCGTGCGCTTGTTACATGGGAATTAGGTATACAGATAATTTTGTCACCCAGGTAAGAGCACGGTACCCGTAGCTTCTCGATCCTCTCCCTCCTCCCACCCTCCACCGTCAAGTAATCCCCAGTGTCTGTTGTTCCCTTCTTTGCATCCATGTGTACTCATCATTTAGCTACCACTTAAAGTGAGAACATGCAGTATTTGGTTTTCCCTTCCTGTGTTATTCGCTTAGGATAATGGCCTCCACGTCCATCCACGTTGTTGCAAAAGACAGGATTTCACTCTTTTTATGGCTGCATAGGATTCCATGGTGTATAGGTACTGTATGTTCTTTATCCAGTCCACCATCCATGGGCATTTAAGTGGATTCCAAGTCCCTGCTATTGTGAATGGTGCTGCGATTAAGGCAAGTGTGCATCTGTTTTTTTGTTTTGTTTTTTGAGACAGTCTCACTATGTTACCCAGGCTGGAGTGCAGTGGCACGATCTCGGCTCACCGCAAGCTCCACCTTCCAGGTTCACGCCATTCTCCGGCCTCAGCCTCCCGAGTAGCTGGGACTACAGGCGCACAACACCATACCCAACTAATTTTTTTGTATTTTTAGTGGAGACGGGGTTTCACCGTGTTAGCCAGGGTGGTCTCGATCTCCTGACCTCGTGATCTGCCTGCCTCGGCCTCCCGAAATGCTGGGATTACAGGCCTGAGCCACCGTGCCTGGCCTTTTTTTTTTTTTTTTTTTTTTGAGACGGAATTTCACTCATTGCCCAGGCTGGAGTGCAATGGCGCAACCTTGGCTCACTGCAACCTCCACCTCCTGGATTGAAGCCATTCTCCTGCCTCACCCTCCCGAGTAGCTGGGACTACATGTACCCACCACCACGCCCAGCTAATTTTCTGTACTTTTAGTAGAGACGGGGTTTCGCCATGTTGGCCAGGCTGGTCTCAAACTCCCGGCCTCGGCCTTCCAAAGTGCTGGGATTACAGGTGTGAGCCACTGCCTGCGGCTGCATGTGTCTTTTCGGTAGATTTACTTATATTCCTTTGGGTATATACCCAGTAATGGGATTGCTGGGTCGAATGGTAGCTCTGTTTTAAATTCTTTTGAGAAATTTCTAATCTGCTTTCCATAGTAACTGAACCAGTTTGCATTCCCACCAGCAGTGTATACGTGTACCCTTTTCTCCATAACCTCCCCAGCATGTCATTTTTTGGCTTTTTAATAATAGGTCTTCCGACTGGTGTAAGATGGTATCTCATTGTGGTTATGATTTGCATTTCTCTGTTGAGCATTTTTTCTTATGTGTGTTGGCCGCATGTGTGTCTTCTTTTGAGAAGTGTCTGTTTGTGACCTCTGCCTGTTTGTTTCTCCTTCTAAATATGAGAAGTAGCTTGGAGCAGATAAGGGTGCAGAATGAGGCCTCAAGCAAGGGTCAGCACAGGGTCCCTGGTGGTGAAGTGGGTCCCGCACTGTCTGTGACAGCTGCTGTACCCTCCCGTCAGTTCCTGGGCATGATCTATCTGATGTGCCTTTCTCCTGGCTTCCAGGCACTTTTTTTTTTTTAATAAAATATTCTTAGTCCCCCTTTATGGTCCTTGTAGAATTTTGTCCTTGTGGCCTGGGCTCTCCCCCAGTATATTTTGCTGACTTTTTCTTGTGATTTCTCAGAGTTTTATACTTGGTTCAGTCCTGTCTTTACTTCTTAAAACTTTGAATCTTTTAGGTAAAGATTCTGCTGAATGCCGGCCGGGCGCGGTGGCTCAAGCCTGTAATCCCAGCACTTTGGGAGGCCGAGGCAGACGGATCACGAGGTCAGGAGATCGAGACCATCCTGGCCAACACGGTGAAACCCCATCTCTACTAAAAATACAAAAAATTAGCCGGGTGTGTTGGCGGGCGCCTGTAGTCCCAGCTACTCGGGAGGCTGAGGCAGGAGAATGGCGTGAACCCCAGGAGGCGGAGCTTGCAGTGAGCCGAGATCGCGCCACTGCACTCCAGCCTGGGGGACAGAGCAAGACTCCGTCTCAAAAAAAAAAAAAAAAAAAAAAAAAAAAAAGAGAACATTCTGCTGAATGCCCTTTGCTCCGGGTTAGGTTCATAATGAGTAACATGGGGTAACACTGATAGAAATTTTAACATTTGATCTTTGTTTACTGTGAGGTAAGCAAAAAAATGTTCAATTAAAATAATTTTAAAAAGAAATTCTAACCTTAATTTCAAAAATATGATGTTAGTGTTTAGAAAAGCATATGTCTGGTATACCAGCAGTCGCTACCAAACCGTCACCTGTAATTCAAGATTACAAGTGACCAGTCGGGCTTGGTGGCTCGGGCCTGTAATCCCAGCACTTTGGGAGGCTGAGGCAGGCGGATCACCTGAGGTCAGGAGTTCGAAACCAGCCTGGCCAAGATGGCGAAACCCCGTCTCTACTAAAAATACAAAAATTAGCTGGGCATGGTGGTGCATGCCTGTAGTCCCAGCCACTCGGGAGGCTGAGGCAGGAGAATCACCTGAACCTGGGAGGCAGAGGTTACAGTGAGCAGAGGTCATGCCATTGCACTCCAGCATGGGTGACAAGAGCAAAACTCTAAAAAAAAAAAAAAAAAAAATTATAAGTGACCTAGAGGGCTGTCATAGGATCACAGGATACTTCTACCCATCAGGGGCTGACATGATCTGGAGTGATCGTCGGGGAGCTGTGTTCCTCCCAGCCTGGAGGAAGCAGATTTAACCAGCAAATAGAAGACTTTCTGTTTTGTCTTTATGATGATAGCAACTTCTCTCTCCTCTATAACCTGCTTGTGTTTTGATAATTGTTGTCTTATCTAATAAAATTTATGTTCAGAAAGGTGCACCATGGTATCCTATGGCTTTGTCTAGCCCCCAGCACATCACCAGGTAACCCTAGAGATTTGTGATCCTAGTTTCAGAAGCCCAAGACGAAGGCCATGTCAAGCTTGTTAAAATAACAGAAGAAAGGGGATGGCAGAGCAGCAAAGTGCAGTCAGTCATTTACACTACAGTCTAAACGTACCCCCTTTCCTAAGGAAAGGTTTGAGATGAGGGGAGAGGAGAAAGACCAGGATGAGTGAGGGCAGCAGCAGATGAAAGGGAGGGAAAAAGCTGGGGTTAGCAAACTCAGCCTTCACCTCTGTGCGTCTGGCCCAGGGCCAGCCCCAATTCCTCTGACATCACTGAGCAAGCATTTGTAGCACTCATTACACACCTGTTGGTCCCAGAACATTCCATTCTGAGTCCCGTTGCCAGGAAAGGACTGCATTCTCTGACCGGGAATGAAGCCCCAGGGAGACAGAGACCCCACTGGGACCTGGCTGGAGTTTGTGCCACTGTAATCACAGGGCTGGGTGGCTTCCGCTGAGGGCCGCCTTTATCTCTCATCTTTCATCTCCAGGCTCTTCGTGCTCCTCAGTTAGTCCACCCCCACAGCTGCCTGGACTCCACCCTGGGGGAGGAAGAGGCCCTGGGATGGGGTGGCCAGGAGGTGACTTGCAGGCCAGGTAGGAAATGGCACATGGCCCCTGGCCTTGTGAATTCGTGGTCTCCTGCTCCCACCCTCACCTTATCCTCAAGGCCCGGACACCAAGGCCCACTAAGGCCTGGAGGAGGGGAAGCCCGAGGGTCTCTCCCCTATCTCTGCACTAGCATCACCTCTGCACGCCCCTGGTGCCTCTCTGGGGGATGTCTGCATTCTGTTTGGAGGTGTCTTAGGGAAGTGGGTCAAGCAGGCTCTGCCCAGGGCTTGTCTGAGTTGAGGGCAGCCGAGACCCCAGGGAGCATTCGGCTGAGGGTGTCTTTGAGCCTGTGGGGGAACTAGTGGCCTTTCCCTAACACCACATGGCGTCTGTCTGCTGAAGGTGTGGTCATGGAGTCCACAAATTCAAGCCGTGTTTCTCCCTTAGGGAAAATGAAGCTCTCTGTAAGGTAAGATGGTGACAAAGCCAAGTCCCCATGACTCAACTTGACAAGGCATTGTGGCCCCCTCATGTCCAACAGCCCCAATCAATGCACACTCACTGTTTTCATCACCAAGGAAAACAGCGTGCCTCTGGGACTCCGGCAGACTCCACCATGGGATGAGCGAAGCAGGCGGCTCAAGACTGACAGTCAACAGGGGCAAATGCGTGGGCCTCTATGCAACAGTTACCTGGCCAAGGGCCGTATGCTAATTACCAATTCATTCGCATGACAAGTTTATGAAGTAGCTCCCATTGTTATCTCCGCAGTAGGATGAAGAGGCTGAAGGTCAGAGGCACAGAGAGAAGGCATAAACCAGTGGCCCGACTCTACCAGCCCCAACCCCATCTAGACCATCTAGATCCAGCCAGGCACAACGAGCATGCCCCAGGACTACGCAGCAGGCTAAAGCCCACGGTGTTGTTGAGCCGCACGGCCACTGCCCAGGCCAGACAGTGGGGTCCCTGGCATCGTCCACATGCCCTGTGCTCATCTGGGTAGGCACTGAAGAGGTGATGAGAAGCCATCCCGCTCTCCACCTCACAGCCCACGACCCTCAGCCAGCGCCCCAACAGGGAGGTGAAGACTCAGGGGCTCACGGGAGGCTGCAAGTCCTAAAGCATCCGCATCGAGCCCACGTCCACAGCAAGTCCATCCTAAGAAAAGGAGCAGATCCTGCCCCGCCAGGAGGGAGGTGGGCTGCCTTCTACAAGGCCCAGTTTTTTGGTTTTTTTTTTTTTTTTTTTTGAGACGGAGTCTTGCTCTGTCGCCAGGCTGGAGTACAGTGGCATGATCTTGGCTCACTGCAACCTCTGCCTCCTGGGTTTAAGCAATTCTCCTGCCTCAGCCTCCTGAGTAGCTGGGACCACAGATGCACGCCACCACCACGCCCAGCTAATTTTTGTATTTTTAGTAGAGACGGTTTCACCATGTTGGCCAGGATAGTCTCCATCTCCTGACCTCATGATCCGCCTGCCTCGGCCTCCCAGAGTGCTGGGATTGCAGGCATGAGCCACCGCGCCCGGCTGGCCATTCAGTTCTTAAAGACTCATTTCCTGAGTGAGCCCAGTGCCTGCAGAACGAGGCTTACTGACCACGTCTCTCAACTTAGCCATCTCCAACCAGGAGCTGCCTCCAGGGACAGCAGGAGTAAGTGTCTCAAGTCAGGACTGAACAAAGCCTGGGTCCTGTGGTCCCTGGACATCACACGCTCCTTCCCTATCTCCACTTGCTTCACCCACCCACAAGAGGTGGGCACGGCCAAAACGCACAGGAGCCACACTCCTGCCAGCCCCAGCTTTTCCCGGCGCGGCACCACCACTGGCTGTCAGAGGTGCAGGAGTGGCGCCTCTTTGCAGGTGTGATTTGAGGTGGAGCCGCAGAGATTCTCACAACCCAAAAAGCAGGAGCCGGCTGGGCGCGGTGGCTCACGCCTGTAATCCCAGCACTCTGGGACGCCGAGGTGGGCAGATCACGAGGTCAGGAGATTGGACCATCCTGGCTAACATGGGGAAATCCGTCTCTACTAAAAATACAAAAATTAGCCGGGTGTGGTGGTGGGTACCTATAGTCCCAGCTACTCGAGAGGTTGAGGCAGGAGAACTGCTTGAACCCGGGAGGCGGAGGCCGCAGTGAGCCGAGATCGCGCCACTGCACTCCAGCCTGGGTGACAGAACGAGACTGTCTCAAAAGAAAAAGAAAGAAAAAGCCGAAGCCCAGGAACCGATTTGTGTTTTGTAAAATGCCTTTTGGAATCTCTGATGAGATGAGGCTGTTCACTGTGGCTGTGGAGAGGCAGGCGTGGGCGCTGGGGGTGGGACCACGGTAGCAGGCAGCCGCCCGGTGACAGCCTTCTTGACTTCCCTTTCTTTCCTACCGTTCTGAAGGGGGGCAATGGCCTTATTACACTGAGCCAGAAAATACCCAGCAAAGGTCACAATAAGGCTATGTCGAGAACAAGCCAGCTTTATTGTTACGTGTGGATGTGGCTACTCCAAAGACCATGTTCTGTTGCCAGTTGGGCGCGGCGGCGCCCAGAAAGACAATAGCTACTATTACACTGCCAAGACAGGTCTCAGAAGTTCCATTTCCCTAAAAAGGGCATTTCTGGCTCTGAAAGGGATTGCCCAAAATTTGTTTTTTGATAAAAACGTGTTTTAATAAGAACATTTTTCTTGGGGGTTCAAAAACATGTCTTTTTGGCCTGAGGCAGCCCAGAAACAGCAGGGGGACGTGCTGTGGGGCGGGAGAGAGAAGTTCCAGTAGGCGGAAGGCAGAGGGAAGAGGCCCCTGCAGTAGAGATGGGCTCTTGCCCGCCCTCCCCACCCCTTCAAGAACCATCTCCCAAGGGCGGATCTTGACCAAGGTTGTGGTTCCTGCTGTCTGCTCTGACCTTGCCCACCAAAACTTTGGCCCCGTCAGCAAATACAAACAGAACAGATGACTTATCTGTGTTGCCTAATGAAGGCAAGCTGCCCTTCACATGCCCAGGTTCCTGCCCAGGCTGGGCTGCTGGCCCACACACATGCCCAGGGAGATTCTTTTTCTGGCGGCTGTTTCCTCCTGTCTTCTCCTGGATTCAGGAAGTTCCGTTCAAGAGTTTCCTCACTGCCATCATAGAAATCTAAGTCTGGAAGGATCTCTAAGCAGCTACGAAGTCTATTCCCAAACATCGCCAAACTCCCTGCCGTTTTCAGAGGCAGAACCCCCCTATCCCCCGACAGCTGCCAGCCACGCTGTGACTCACTTCTTCCACCACTTTGTGAGGTCTCAGCTGAGGTCTTCAGGTTTCTGGGGGGCCCTGCTCCCTGTCGGCTCTTGTCTCTCAAGTGAACAGAACTGTTTCTGAAGGGCACACGTAGGGCAGGTGTCCCCACCCACACTGTCCTTCAAGTTCTGGCTGGGCCAGATTCTCAAAGCCCACCCCAGACCCACTGAATCAGAATCCGCATTTTAACAAGATCTCAGGTGAGTTGCGTCCTCATGAGAGCCCGGGGATCACTGCTGTAAGGGGGCCCGAAATCGCCTGTCAGGCATCTGCTGTCAAAATCCTATACGTATTTTAGGGCTCAGCTTGACTGTGCCCTGCTCCATGTCACCTCCCACTTGCCCTAACCACACCCTATGTGCGGGCGCGTGTGCGCGCACACACACACACACAGATGTACTGCTGCCTTTCCTGCAGTGACCACATCGCTGAGTCTCTTTTAGCCCAGAGTTCACCCTCTTTCCTGAAGTGCATTTGAGACTCTCCCTCTGCTGTCAATTACAGCTGTGTGCTGAGTGAGGGCCTTGTTAATCTATCGCATCCCACGCCATGCCTCGAGAGATGCCGTGGACAAAGCCTGAACAGCACAGATGCATGAAGCAAATGAATGGAATAATGGAGGGAGGAACAAACAGAGGTCAGGCTCTTAACACAGGAAGGTCTGCAGGATTCCACTGGCAGCACTATACCGGACACCCTGGGGTGCGAGTTTCACAAGCTTGGCCCCAGCTTTCTTCCCGTGAGCAGTGGGGAGCACCTTAGTTTGCCTGCCCCCATCTTGGAGTGACAGGAAATGAGATGCACCCTGGGGTGCGCCCAGGAGCCTCAGAGGCCATGAGGCTGTTCCTGTAGGTCCAAAGAGGACAGGGGCATCTGCCTTGCCAGAGGACGCACAGCAAAGCCTGCGTTCGCAGCAGGAGCCTGAGCCCACCCTCTTCAGTGGCCAGCTCCAGCACCGGGATGTGAGGGCAAACTCACAAACTCCCTGCCCTCGGCAAGCTGTCTTCCTAGCTGCTCATCTTCTGGGAAAGCCTTCCTGGACCGCCTTACCCAGGATCCTGGCTACTTGGTAGGTATATGGTTTTCTCTGTTGATACTGCAGTGTAAGAAATAGAACACTTTCCTTCTAAGACTGGAAATGAGGCAACCGTATCACCCCCACCACTTTCGTTGATTATTGTGCTGGAGAGTCTAGCCAGTGCAGTCAGGTAAGAAAAAGACATAAAAGACATCCACATTGGAAAGCTGGTACAGCTGCCGTGATCCCAGATGAAGAAAATCCTAAGGAATGTACAAAACAACCACTAGAACTAATGAAAGAATCCAGCAATGTCACAGGATACAAGATCAGGGTAGAAATATCAGTCGCATTTCTACGTATTAGCAATGAACAATCTGAAAATGAAATTAGTGGCTGGGTGTGGTGGCTCGCACCTGCAATCCCAGCACTTTGGTAGGCCAAGGTGGAGGTGGATTATTTGAGGTCAGGAGTTCGAGACCAGCCTGGCCAACATGGTGAAACCCCGTCTCTACTAAAAATACAAAAATTAGCCAGGTGCGGTGGTGGGTACCTGTAATCCCAGCTACTCGGGAGGCTGAGGCAGGAGAATCACTTGAACCCAGGAGGTGGAGGCTGCAGTGAGCTGAGATTGCACCACTGTACTCCAGCCTGGTGGCAGGGTAAGACACTGTCTCAAAAAAAAAAAAAAAAAAAAAAAAAAAAAAAAAAGAAGAAAATGAAGTCAGTAATTAATAGCATCAAAGATAATGCTATTCCTATCAAAATCCCAGTAAGATATTTTGCAGAAACAGAGAAGCTTATTCTAAAATCTATATGGAAAGGCAAAAGAACTAGATTAGGTAAAAACAACCCTGATGAAGAAAAAAGAGGGAGAAATCACTGTCCTCAGTCTCAAGGCTTACTCTACAGCCACAGCAACCAAGTCAGTGTGGTATTAGTGGAGGACTAGACAGACCAAAGGAACAGAACCCAGACCTAGGCCCCCACGAGCATGTTCAGCTGATTTTTTGAGATGGAGTCTTGCTCTGTCACCCAGGCTGGAGCGCAGTGGCGTGATCTCAGCTCACTGCAACCTCTGCCTCCTGGGTTCAAGCGATTCTCCTGCCTCAGCCTCCAGAGTAGCTGGGATTACAGGCAAGCGCCACCACACCCGGCTAATTTTTGTATTCTTAGTAGACACGGGATTTTGTCATGTTTGCCAGGCTGGTCTCAAACTCCTGACCTCAGGTGATCCGCCTGCCTCAGCCTCCCAAAGTACAGGGATTACAGGCATGAGCCACCGTGCCCAGCCTCGTTTTTGTTGTTTTTTTTTTTTTTTTTATATCCAGCAAAACTCTTTCAAAACTGAAAACAAAATAAAGACACTTCCAAATGAAAAAAAGCTGAGAGAATTTGCTGCTGGCAGACCTGCCTTATAAAACATAACTCGTGTCACCTGATTTTTGCCAAAGGTGCAAAAGCAATTGAACAGAGCGAGGAGAGCACTTCAACAAACGGGATGAGACTGACATTCACAGGTGAAAGTGATCCTCGACCCAAACCTCACAACCGATACAAAAAGTCGGCCCAAAATGAATCATGGACCTAAATGTAAAACATGAAACTGTAAAACTTTTAGGAAAGAAAACAGAAAATCTTTGAGACCTAGAGCTAGGTGAAGACTAAAGTTTTTTTTGTTTGTTTTTGAGATAGTCTCGCGGTGTCGCCCAGGCTGGAGTGCAGTGGTGCAATCTCGCTTGGCTCGGTGCAGCCCCTGCCTCCCAGATTCAAACGATTCTCCTGCCTCAGCCTCCCGAGTAGCTGCGATTATAGGCATGCACCACCATGCTCGGCTCATTTTTGTATTTTTAGTAGAGACAGGTTTTCACCATGTTGGCCAGGTTGGCCTTGAACTCCCCACCTCAGGTGATCCGCCCGCCTCAGCCTCCCAAAGTGCTGGGATTACAGGCGTGAGCCACTGTGCCCAGCCAAGAGTAGAGTTCTTAGGCATGATACCAAAAGCACAATCCATGAAAAAAAAAAAAATAGGTTGGACTTCATCAAAATTTAAAACTTGCTGTGTAAAAGAACTGTTAAGAGGATGAAAAGACAAGCTGCCTACTGGGGAGAAATGTTGAAAAACCACATAACTCACAAAGGACTTGTATCTAGAGTACATAAAGACTTCTCAAAACCCAATGGTAAAAAACACAGATGAAGGTCCTGCTTCTAATTAAATTAGAAAGCGGGCAAAAGGCAAACAGACATTTCACCAAAGAGGAGGTGTGAATGGCAACCAGGTGCATAAAGCACATTCAACATCATAGCCAGCAGGAAAATGCCAATGAGAACTACAAGGAGACGCCCCCAAGCACCAGTTAGAGCAGCTACAATAAAAATACTCTTAACAACAGGTGCCAGCAACGTTAACAGAGAAACTGGCTCCCTCAAACACGGCTAGTGGGAATGTAAGATGGTACATTTACTGTGGAAAACAGCTCAGCAGCTCCTTCTTAGAAGACCAAACAGGCACTTTCCATGTGACACAGCAATCATCCTCTTGGGTGTTTGTCCCAGAGAAATGAACACTTTTACATTTACACAAAAACCTGCACATACCCAGAATTGAACACTTAAAAATGGTTACGGGCCGGGCGCGGTGGCTCACTCCTGTAATCCCAGCATTTTGGGAGGCCGAGGCCGGTGGATTACCCAAGGTCAGGAGTTTGAGACTAACCTGGCCAACACGGTGAAACCCCATCTCTACCAAAAATACAAAAATTAGCCACATGTGGTGGTGCCTGCCTGTAATCCCAGCTACACGGGTGACTGAGGAAAAACCAAAACAAAACAATAAAAGGGTTACTGGTACATTTTATATTACATGTATTTTACCACACAAAATCTGTACATAAATATTCATAGCAGCTTTATTCAGAAGAGCCAAAAACAAGAAGCAAACCAAACGTGCTTCCATGGGTGGATGGTTAAACCAACTCTGGTCCATCCAGCCACAGAATTCTACTCAGCCATAAAAAGAAACACACAACACACACAACAGCTGGTGGGGCTCCCAAGGCCATTGCAGAGCCACACTGTGTGACCCCATTGACATGAACATTCTCAAAATGACAGAAGAGTAAGGATGGAGACCGGATTAGGAGTTGCCGGGGGACAAGGACAGTGGTGCTGTGACTACAGAGAGTTCCTCTATGGTGGTGGAAGTTTTGTATCTCGACTGCACGGAGTTACAGCAACCCATACACGGGATCACGTCTCGTAGAACCACACACGCACGCACGTGTATGTGAAAGTGGGTGGAACTGCGTAAGGTTCGATGTCTGATCAACAGCACTGAACCAGTGTCACTTTCCTGGTTGTGACGTTGGACAATCATCCTATAAGATGCCACCGTTGGGGGAAGCTGGTTGAAGGGTTTGTGGGACTCTGTGTTATGTTTGCAACTTCAGGTGCATCTGTAATTCTTCCTAAATCAACAGTTTTGTTTGGTTTTGCTTTGTTTTGTTTTTATTTTGAGACGGAGTCTTGCTCTGTCGCCCAGGCTGGAGAGCAGTGGCGCAATCTCGGCTCACTGCAAGCTCCGCCTCCCAGGTTCACGCCATTCTCCCGCCTCAGCCTCCTGAGTAGCTGGGACGTCCTACAGGTGCCCGCCACCACACTCAGCTAATTTTTGTATTTTTAGTAGAGACGGGGTTTTACCATGTTAGCCAGGATGGTCTCAATCTCCTGACCTTGTGATCTGCCCGCCTCGGCCTCCCAAAATGCTGGGATTACAGGCGTGAGCCACCATGCCCGGCCATAAATCAACAGTTTTAAGTTGTAAATGTGATCAGGAATTTTCATCCTTATTTTGCGTCTCCTCGCCCAGTAACACAGGATGTTGCTGCCTTCTGTGCATTTGACCCCCACACTTGGATCCGATCGGAGATGGCAGGGCTGGGTGCTCTTGGGCCCAGGTGGGGTGCACTGGCTGATCGTGGAAGGAGGAAGGACGCCAAAGCCCCACAGGGCTGGCACCAGTGATGTAAACACTCCTCTAACCTTCAGCCTCTGTCCCGCCAGGCCACAAAGAGGGACCCAGATGGCTTTCTCCTGAGGGACTGAGTTAGTGTCACTGCCACGGAGCCTCAGCAGGCCATTCTCTGCCCCTCCTGCTGTGGGCGGTGAGGCAGGCGGCAGGGCAGGGGTCAGGGCCCGGGCCCAGGTGGGCGCTTCTCGCCTGCTGCTGTGGGAAGTGAAGCTTTTTTCCCAAGTCTCGGGTCTCAAAGGAGACACAGCGCAGCAGGCTGTGGCCGGGAGCCCTCTGGCCTCCCCAGGTGTGCGACACTCTCCACTGTCCAATGCCAGCAGCCCGGGCCACCACGGTCACAGCTCCTGAGGCTCGCTTAGGAACAATGCAAAGCACATGCCCAGCAAACAAACGAAGTCAAAGCAGAAGGAAAGGAAAATCCGGCCAGGCAGAACAGAGGGAGGCACCAGCTCACAACCAGCCCCTCTCCCCAGCTCCTGTCCCTGCTGGGGCACTCCCTGCACTCCTCAGGCCCCAGCCCCAGGCCTGAGGATCCCAAGTGGCTCTAGAAGCATCTTCGGTTACCGCAGTTCTGGAAGGGAGCCTCCGTCCCATGCACCCCAGTGCCTCCTTTGCCCTTCCCAGAGCAACGTGACCTCCTCAGCTCCCTGGCCAGACCTCTGCCTGCCAGCTGCAGACCGGGGGCCTCCAGAAGCCAGGTCCACCTGGCAGGGGCCGTTCTCCCTGGCAGCAGTAAAGCCATGAGGCCATGCCAGGCACGCAGACCAGGAGAGGCACACGGCACTTAGGCAGCTCATCCTCGCCCTCCCCACGAGTGGCACCACCAGGGGCTTCCCACACTCTACCACCCTCCCAGTCGCCAGGCCAGGAGCCCCAAGTCCCCTCACCCCACCTGCTCCTCCATGGAGCCCATTGCCCAGGCCTGGCTGCTCTGCTGGGAACACACGCTCGAGCCTGTCCGCTCCTTTCCTCCCGTCCACCATCCCCACAGTGTCCCATGGCCAGGGCCTCGCCCTCCTGACTCCACCTCAGCCCCTACCATCTGCTCCCCACCCCACAGCCAGAGGGAGCCTTCAAGTCAGATCCAACCAACCCCGTAACACTTAAAAGGAAACGTACAAGTCCCACTGGCGACCAAGCCCACTCCAGCACCGGCCCTGCCCTCACGCCGCTTCCGCTGCAGCTCTCTCCACCTCCCGCTGCATCCTCCTCGTTCCTCAAAGGGCCATGCTCAGTCCTTTCCCTCCGTCCTCTTCTCCTGCACTGTGTCCCCCAGCCTGGGACTGACCCCCCGTCAGCTCTTAATTCTCTCTTGTCCTAGAGGACTCATCCTCCACACCCAACCCAGAGTAGCCAACAAGCCACTGAGCTGTGGTGGGTACGATGGCTCAAACCTGTGATCCCAGTACTGTGGGAGGCCAAAGCGGGAGGGTTGCTTGAGGCTAGGAGTTCAAGATCAGCCTGGCCAACAAAGTGAGACCCTGTTCCGCAAAAAAATTTTAAATAGTCAGCTGGGCTGGGTTGCATGTGCCTGTAGTCCCAGCTACTTGGGAGGCTGAGGTGGGAGGATCACTTGAGCCTCGTAGGTCCAAGGCTGCAGTGACCCGTGATCATGCCACTGCACTCCAGCCTGGGCAACAGAGCAAGTCACTCCACACACACACACACACACACACACACACACACACACCCCAAAAGTCACTAAGCCATGACACGGGCCCAGCATCAGCTCCCAGGAACCCTCCAGTGAGGACGGCCCTTTCAAGTCGCCTTGACTTGGGCAGAGGCATCAGCCCTTGTACTCCCACACTGACCAGCGTTTACATGGGGTGTCCCCAGGCCACCCCCAGCCACGTCTGCAGCCGAGACCATCCCAGGAGCTGACAGCTGGAGGCTGCCTGCCAAGAGCACTCCTGGCAGCTCCCAGCATGAGTCCTCCAGGGAAGGCAGTCTAGGCAGCAGGCACAGTCTCCGTCAGCAGTGACCTCTGTGAGACACTGTCCTTAATCACTGTTTATGTGTCTCACCCTCGGAAAACGTAAGCGCCGCAGAAGCAGGACTTTCTCTGCCCTGCGCATCACTGTAACCTCGTTTATTACCCGTAACTAGCATGCAGGAGGGCTGAAGGAATTTTAGCTGCCCAGGACTGGAACCTGTTTTCCATTCTATTTTCACCATCACCCTAGAACTTTCAGAAATTTATTCTCATTATACAAATACTTTAAAGAGGCTTCAGTTATGAAACTTACCTGGTAAGTGGCAGGAGCAGAACTCACATCCAGCCTTGCTTCACCCACAGCCAGTGTTACCCAGCGACACGCTTGCTGCCCCACAGGCAGAAAAGCCAATACTACGACGCCGGCGGTTGCGAGTCCCCGGCACGGAGACAGGAAGCCACACTCCCACCCTTCTCCCCATATGAGGTGGGTTAAGCCCTCCTGGCCGTTCTAACTAGTCTCAGCTGATGGCAATGCAGCCGGTCTGCCAGGCTTGTGGTGTTAACAATGAGGATGTCAAACCCTTCCTGCTGTGCATGCCTGGCAATTTTGGCTCTGTCACCTGTAACAACTTAAGAAAAAGTGAATTGGTATGAGCTGGTCCTGCGGGTACACTGGCATCCCTGCCACTGTACCAGAAGGATGGCAAAGGAGCAGTCAGTGGTCAGTCCTGTATTGAAGGATGAGGGTACACATTCCAGATGGGTAAGGATTTGAGCAAATCCCCACAATTCCTCATCCTCTCAGTGTTGAATGCAATGCTCCTGGTATCATAGAAGTCATAGTAAATGTGGGCTCATTGATTTGAGAACCGACCCCCGCATCCCCTTGTTCTAGGCACACAAGCTAGGGGTCAAAACTGATTATTTCAAATCTTCTTCCTGCTTTGCTTCCTTCACTTATTCTTTGCCAATCCAGTCTCAACGAAGCCCTGCAAAAATCCCACCTTCAGTCTCAAAATGATTCTTGAGTATTGTTCTGGCCCACTCTACTGAAAGAAAAAGTCACTAGCCTGTGGGGTTTAAGAATTCCCATCTTGCCGGGCATGGTGGCTCACGCCTGTAATCCCGGCACTTTGGGAAGCTGAGGCGGGTGGATCACCTGAGGTCAGGAGTTTGAGACCAGCCTGGCCAACATAGTGAAAGCCCGTCTCCACTAAAAAATACAAAAATTAGCAGGGCATGGTGGCAGGCACCTTAATCCCAGCTACTTGGGAGGCAGAGGCAGGAGATTCATTTAAACCCGGGAGGCGGAGGTTGCAGTGAGCCAAGATGGAGCCACTGCACTCAAGCCTGGGGACAAGAGAGAGACTTCTCTCAAAAAAAAAAAGAACTCCCAAATTCCCATCTTTTCAGCTGGGAGCGGTGGCTCACGCCTATAATCCCAGCACTTTCGGAGGCCGAGGTGGGTGGATCATGAGGTCAGGAGATTGAGACCATCCTGGCCAACATGGTGAAACCCCATCTCTACTAAAAATACAAAAATTAACTGGGCATGGTGGCACATTCCTCTAATCCCAGCTACTGAGGAGGCTGAGGCAGGAGAATCACTTGAACATGGGAGGCAGAGGTTGCAGTGAGCCAAGATCGCGCCACTGCACTCCAGCCTGGCGACAGAACTAGATTCAATCTCAAAAAAAAAAAAGAATTCCCATCTTTTCCAAAGGGCACCTTGGATTTTGTTGGTCCCGACTGCCATCCACGATGTGTCTCAGAAACTAACACCTGGGGTGGTTTGACCGATGCAAGTTCCTGTCCAGGCACTTTGCAGGGCTCAGAAGCTGCCATGATACTTTTTGGATGAAGGAATCATATAAACTGGGAATACCATGTATTTCTCCTTGATATTCAATAGCCTCCCAACATTATTGGGAGGGAAGAGCATACAGAAGAAACATTAATGAGAGAATAAAAGGTTTGTGCCTGAATTTAAGTGGTCAGTGGTCTCTGGGGGAGGTGGGAACATTCTCTCTACTTGGTGAGGCCGTATTCCCTGAAGGGTGGCATTCCCATGGTTCCCACTACTCTTCAGGTACGTTTCTATGTGCAATAAAGCACAGCTGTTGAAAGTTGTGTGTGTGATTTTAGCTGCCCAGTTCTGAACCTGATATTGACTGTGTACACCTGAGGAGTTTCTGAGGTCTTCAAGGACAGAGCCTGCTTGGTCCACTGTGCGTTCAACACCGTATCCAACACACAGACACTATGATCATGATAATACTAATAGTTAACCTTCCTTGAGCACTTATGCTATAACAGCCACTGTCCCTGGCCAGGCGCGGTGGCTCACACCTGTAATCCCAGCACTTTGGGAGGCCGAGGCGGGCAGATCATGAGGTCAGGAAATCGAGACCATCCTGGCTAACACAGTGAAACCCCATCTCTACTAAAAATACAAAAAAAAAATTACCCGGACATGGTGGTGGGTGCCTGTAGTCCCAGCTACTCAGGAGGCTTAGGCAGGAGAATGGCGTGAACCTGGGAGATGGAGCTTGCAGTGAGCTGAGATTGTGCCATTGCACTCCAGCCTGGACGACAGAGCAAGACTCCGTCTCAAAAAAAAAAAAAAAAAAAAGCCACCCTCTTATGTCCTTTATCCCATTAACTCCTCATACAACCCTACTAAGTTATCCCCATCTTACAGATAAGAAAACCGAGAGTCAGAGGTCGATAACTACCCAAGGTCATAATGGTAGGAAGTGCTGAAGCTGGGGCTCAATGTGCATCTAATGAGGGGCCACCACGGCCAGCCTGGAACCTTCGCTCTCTTCTGACTGCAGCAGGTATTTCTTGCCTCTGGGCTTCTGCTGCAACAATGTTCCATACCTGAATGCTCCCTAGTGGCAAGTGTACATGAAGCTTGCCTGTTCATCTCGTAGATTACAAATGAAGCTAACAGTTTGTGGCAGTAGGACAGCGTTCTCTGCCCATCAGTCCAGGCAAGCTATTTCCTGCCAGCATTGACACCAGCAGGCTCTAAGTGACCATGCCGCCATCCAGAGTCAATGTGAACTGGGGACGTGGTGACTAGCAAGACCTGCCTTTATTTTCCAAATTCCTGAGCTCCTCTGGTGGAGCCAGACTAGACAAGCGACAGCTCACCAGCAAGCCTGAGGTGAGGCAGCGTTTGGGTCAAGCGCGGAAGCCCTGTTCCAAACCAGGGCAGGGCCGATTCCCTCCAAATCGCCATAGTCTGGGGGGTGGGAGGGAGCATTTGTTGAGCACTTCCCAGGGCACCCCCATTCCTAACCTTAGACTCCTGTACACAGGTCAAGCTTGTTTGTTTTGCAAGACAGCAGCCAACTAACCACTCTCCCTTTAAACTCATCCCTCCGCCAGGGCTGCGGGCAGACAGAGAGACACCTCCTACAAAGCTCAAGGGAAGGAGCCCCTAAATCATGCTGGGGGCCCAGAGGACGGCCGTGCATTTCCAAGAAGAGGTGGTGTTTGAACTGAATCTTGACAGGCAAGGTGCATGAGCCTAGGAAACAGCACACGCAAAGGTGTAATTACAGCAGCGGCCACTAAAGGAATCCTTCCTATGTGCCAAGCCTTGCTCTAAGCACTTCACAGATACCATGGCTTAAATTCACTGAATTGTTCACATTTCTTGTCTGTTTCCCCCACTGGAAGAATGTTGGTTCCTCCGGGGCAGTGACTGTCCCTCCACCTCTATCCCCAGGGCTTACAACAGTGCCTTGGCATATAGAGTGAGATCAGGAGGTATCTGTCCAATGAATCTGTTTTCCCTTGGTCTCCAAATATTCATATAAAAGTTTAAATCTGGCCAGGCACAGTGGCTTATGCCTCTAATCCCAGCACTTTGGGAGGCTGAGGCGGATGGAGCACTTGAGGTCAGGAGTTTGAGACCAGCCTGGCCAACATGGAGAAACCACATCTCTACTAAAAATACACAAATCAGCCAGGCGTGGTGATGCACACCTATAATCCCAGCTACTTGGGAGGCTGAGGTGGGAGAATCGCTTGAGCCTCGGAGGCAGAAGTTGCAGTGAGCAGAGATCCTGCCACTGCACTGCAGCCTGGGCATCAGAGTGAGACTCTGTCTCAAAAAAAAACAAAAAGAAAAAAATCTACAAGACACATTGGGCTCCCAATAGCTGAAAGTTTACCTCTGAATACATAAAAACTTGAAAACGATTTTTTTTTTTTGAGACAGAGTCTCGCTCTGTCACCCAGGTTGGAGTGCAGTGGTGCGATCTCGGCTCACTGCAAGCTCCGCCTCCCTGGTTCACGCCATTCTCCTGCCTCAGCCTCCAGCTGGGACTACAGGCGCCTGCCACCATGCCCGACTAATTTTTTTTTGTATTTTTAGTAGAGACGGGGTTTCACTGTGTTAGCCAGGATGGTCTTGATCTACTGACCTTGTGATCTGCCCACCTCGGCCTCCCAAAGTGCTGGGATTACAGGCATGAGCCACCGCACCCGGCCAGATGAAAACAATTTTAGAAGGGAACCTAAGACATGTTGCATCTCTGCCTTTTCCAAAGAATATCTTCAGTTTTTCACTGAGTATCGTGAAGATATTACATGACATGTTTGGAGTTGGGAAATCTGCGGTCTCACCTCTCTACTGTAGGTCTCACTACTCCAGGACTACAGTTGACTCTTGAATAACACAGGTTTGAACTGCATGGGTCCACTTATACATGGATTTTCTTCCACCTCTACCACCCCGAGACAGCAAGACCAACTCCTCCTCCTTACCTACTCAATGTGAAGACGATGAGGATGAAGACTTTTATGACGATCCACTTCCACTTAATAGTAAATATTTTCTCTTCCTTATGGTTTTATTTATTTATTTAGAGACAGGGTCTCACTCAGTTGCCCAGGCTGGAGTGCAGTGGCACAATCTCTGTTCATTGCAGCCACAAGCTCCATGGCTCAAGTGATCTTCCCACTGCAGCCTCCAAAATGCTGGGATCATAAACATAAGCCACCATACCTGGCCCATGATTTTCTTAATAACATTATCCCTAGCTTACTTTATTGTAAGAATAAAATACATAACATATAACATACAAAACATGTTAACTGACTACTTATGATATTGCTAAGGCTTCCAATCAACACCAGGCTATATTTGTAAAGTCTGTGGGGAGTCAAAAGTTATATGCAGGCCAGGCACGGTGGCTCATTCCTATGAGCCCAGCACTTTGAGATGTCGAGGCAGGTAGATCACCTAAGGTCAGGAGTTTGAGACCAGCCTGGCCAACATGGTGAAACCCCATCTCTACTAAAAATACAAAAATTAGCCAGGCGAGGTGGTGGGCACCTGTTATCCCAGCTACTTGGGAGGCTGAGGCTGTAGAATCGCTTGAACCTGGGAGGCAGAGGTTGCAGTGAGCCGAGATTGCGCCACGGCACTCCAGCCTGGTGGCAGAACTAGACTCCATCTCAAAAAAAAAAAAAAAAAAAAAATTCCCATCTTTTCCAAAGGGCACCTTGGATTTTGTTGGTCCCGACTGCCAACCACGATGTGTCTCAGAAACTAACACCTGGGGAGGTCTGACCCAGGCCAGTTCCTGTCTAGGCACTTTGCAGGGCTCAGAAGCTGCCATGATAGTTTTTGGATTAAAGAATCATATAAACTGGGAATACTACATATTTCTCCTTGATATTCAAATGGCCTCCCAACTTTGGGAGGGAGGAGGCATACAGAAGAAACATTGAGAGAAGAAAAGGTTTGTGCCTGAATTTAAGTGTTCAGTATTCTCTGGGGAGGTAGGGACATTGTTTCTCTACTTGGCAAGGCCGTATTCCCTGAAGGGTGGCATTCCCGTGGTTCCCACTACTGTTCAGATACGTTTCTATGCACAATAAAGCATAGTTGTTGAAAGTCGTGTGTGTCGGCCAGGCGCAATGGTTCATGCCTGTGATCTTAGCACTTTGGGAGGCCGAAGCGGATGGATGACCTGAGGTCAGGAATTCGAGACCAGCCTGACCAACATGGAGAAACTCTGCCTCTACTAAAAATACAAAATTAGTTGGAAGTGGTGGTGCGTGCCTGTAATCCCAGCTACTCGGGAGGCTGAGGCAGGAGAATCGCTTGAACCCGGGAGGCGGAGGTTGCAGTGAGCCGAGATTGCACTGCTGCACTCCAGCCTGGACGACAGGGCAAGACTCCATCTCAAAAAAAAAAAAAAAAAAAAAAAAAAAAAAGGCAAGGGGCATGAGCCTAGGAAATAGCACACGCAATAATTACAGCAGCGGCCACTAAAAGAATCCTTCCTACGTGCCAAGCCTTGCTCTAAGCACTTCACAGATACCATGGCTTAAATTCACTGAATTGTTCACATTTCTTGTCTGTTTCCCCTGCTAGAAGGATGTTAGTTCCTCCAGGGCGGTGACTGTCCCTCCACCTCTATCCCCAGGGCTTACAACAGTGCCTTAGTGTATAGAGTGAGATCAAGAGGTATCTGTCCAATGAATCTGTTTTCCCTTGGTCTCCAAGTATTCATATAAAAGTTTAAATCTGGCTGGGTGTGGTGGCTCACGCCTGTAATCTCAGCACTTTGGGAGGCCAAGGCAGGTGGATCACCTGAGGTCAGGAGTTCAAGACCAGCCTGACCAACAGGGAATTAGTAGAGCTAATTCTCTATTAAAAATATAAAATTAGCTGGTGTGGTGGCGCATGCCTGTAATCCCAACTACTCGGGAGGCTGAGGCTGGAGAATCACTTCACTTGAACCTGGGAGGCAGAGGCTGCGGTGAGCCAAAATCGCACCATTGCACTCTAGCCTGGGCAACAAGAGTGAAACTCTGCCTCAAAAAAAAAAAAAAAAAAGTTTAAATCCATAAATCCAACATAAAACGGACTATACACCCTGAAAACAAAAAGGTTTTCCATTAACCTATAGGAGGCCAAACAATAAAAACATTAGCATTTTCACACATGCAAGCATACACGCAACAGAATCTGATGTGCATTTCCCAGTAACTATACAATTAGAATAGCTTCTAAAGAAACTGACATTTAAGTGATAATCCAACAATTTTCAAGGTTACTCGTCCAGAAAGAAACATGTCTATTGAGACAACAGAAGATGACTGAATGCCCTTTGTACTTCCAAAGGTTTACAAAAAATCATTTAAATTAAGAATGCATGCATGTGCGTTACCAGAAGGAAAAAAAAAAACAACAGAATGCCAAAAATGTGCTTTTACTCATAGCATACTAAGTCTTAAAATTTTAAATTGATTTCACCTCTAACTTCTTCTTCTTATTATTTTTTTGAGACGGGGTCTCGCTCTGTCGCCTGGGCTGGAGTGCAGTGGCGCGATCTCGGCTCAATGCAAGCTCCGCCTCCCAGGTTCACGCCATTCTCCTACCTCAGCCTCCCGAGTAGCTGGGACTATAGGCGCCCACCACCGCGCCCGGCTAATTTTTTGTATTTTTAGTAGAGACGGGGTTTCACTGTGTTAGCCAGGATGGTCTCGATCTTCTGACCTCGTGATCTGCCCGCCTCGGCCTCCCAAAGTGCTGGGATTACAGGCGTGAGCCACCGCACCCGGCCGAGAATGTATTTTTAAAGCACAAAGATGACGCTGGGAGATACCAATTTACCCGTTCAATCCATTTCCAAAACCCAAACCAAATAAAACAATACCACGCCACATCTAAATTACAACACTTTATTGCAGCATCGGCAAAGGTCAGATTTCTGAAGCTGGTGAAGATTGGGCAGCATTTCCATGTGAAATGTTACAACTTTACAACTTTTGTTTCTTATTTAAATCTACATGCAGAAACTGAAACATGGTAAATGAAAAAATGCAAAATAGCTAGAAAAAAAGATGTAATCAAGTTGTAGCATACAGATGTGCTCTTCAACTAAATGTACTATGCCTACTGGAAAGCAAACGAAAGACAACTATCCTAAGAAATTAACAGATTGTCAGAAACAGACTAAGAACCCTCATTTCTATTTAGTGGGGGAAAACAAAACGAAACAAAACAAAAATAAAAGCAAAATAAAAGCTCTACTTGTTTCCATACTTTGTTTAGAGACAGAGGCTGTAAACCCATGAAGGTCAACAAAATATTCTCATCTGCTTCTTGTTGTCCTTCGTTCGTTTTCTGTGACATGCTGACTGGCATGTTTTGTTTTCAATGATACTTACAATGGGCTCAACTAGATCCCTGTTCTTGGGCTGGTATCACTTTTCTAAGCCATCTGAATTAATGCTCTCTGTATACTAAAATAGTCTTCACATTTTTCTTTTACCCTAATAGGCAATTTTATATCACTGACTCTGATGGATAAAACGGATTTTTCTCCCTCATCCCTTGTTCCTCTTGAAACAAATTCCTAAACGAAAGCCTTCCTGGTGGATTATCTGGTATTTGGATATCTTTCATCATTTTGTTGTCCTGCATGTAAGTTTTACTAGAAGATTTTCCTGCTTGCTCTATACTTTTCTACTGTAGTCCTGGAGCCCCCAAATGTATCTTCTTCCAACGTGGGATGTTCAATTCAGAGACACTGAAACTGAAATCAAGTTTAAAGCTCAAGTTCATTTCCCCCACACCATTACCATCACAACCCGTTTCTTCTCTGGCTCAATCATCTCCTTCACGCTCTCCTTGGTGTAACTGCTCAGTAGTCAAGTGAACCATCTCATTTCTTGACTGCCATTCTCAAGAGAAGATTAACCCTCGCGAGATTTCCATTACAAAAGGCCTTTTCCGCCTTGTCTGGAAGCGTCGGCTTGTTCCGGTGTTGGCAGAGGCTGGTGTTTCTGCCTCCTGGCCCCAGCCTGTCCCAGGTTTAGATTCGCAACTCTCTAGACCGACCTGCTGAGATGTGTCCACTGCTCTCATTCAATTGCTGGAGGACTCCACTATCCACAACATCAGATACAGGACCTAATGAAATGACACGTGCTGCTGGATCAACGTCTCCTAAAGGAACAAACAGGGTCACATCAGAGAGCTTATTGCCACAGGGCAAAGTCCAGCAAGATGGTGTCTGCAACACTACCCACCACCACCAAGTAACTCCCTCAAGTTACAGTTGGCCCTGGCATCTGCGGGTGCCACATCCATGGATCAAAAATATTTGGGAAAAAAAAAACCCAAACAATAAAAAATTACATAAATATTAAAAACAATACAGTATATCAACTATCTGCATAGCATCTACACTTTATTACGTATTACAATTAATCTAGAGATGATCTAAAATACACGGGAGGATGTGCATACGTTATACATAAATGCTACACCATTTTTTACCAGGGACTTGAGTGTCTGCATTTTGGTGTCTGAGGGGGTCCGGGAAGCAACCCCCTGTGGATACCGAGGACAACTGTAGTGCTTTTTTGAGAGCATTTGTGCTCACTACTGAACTACAACTTAACCAGAGCCATTGGAGCAATGACTGGAGGGGTGGCTCTGTTCTCTTCTACAACTAATTCTTAAGATGCTAAGAATTCACAGTTTGTGTTATGGTTCAGTTGTGTATCCTCAAAATTCACATGTTGACACTGAACTGCAGGACCTCAGAATGTGACCATATTTGGAAACGAGGTTGCTGTAGATGTAATTACTTAAGGTAAGGCCATACTGGAGCAGGGTGGAGCCCTAATCCCATATGACTGCATCTCTATAAAAAGGGAAATTTGCACACAGACACACACAGGGGGAAAAGGCCACGTGAAGACAAAGGCAGAGACCAGGGTGAGGTATGACAAGGTATGGAAGCCAAAGACTGCCAGCACCCCCAGCAGCTAGAAGGCAGGCCTGGAGCAGTCTTCCTCCAGGCCTCAGAAGGAACCAGCCCCACTGACTCCCTGACCTCAGTTTTCCTGCTGGCGGCCTCCAGTGCTGTGAGACAACAGACATCTGTCGTTTAAGCCACTAGGGTTGTAATACTTTGTCATGGCAGCCCAAGTAGATGAACAGTTTGTTTTTCACAGAGCAAGAAACTTTCAAAGCGTTAAGATGCAAATATGGAAAAGTATATCCTCAGCTGGATAAGATCCATAACTCTTCCAGAAATGAACTGATGGAAAGAACAGAAGTATTCCCTGAGAGAATGAAAGAGAAGATTCAAGCATCTCTCCTGAAGTCAAGAAAAGGCAGCTATCTAACCTAGAACACTTTAAATAAGTGCAGTAAATGACAGGAAAAAAATGTTCCAAATCTTTGCTAAGTAAGGTATAGTTATATCACTAGTTATAGCACAAGGTGTCATTCGACTGGTTTATAGGCAAACAATCATTCTGAGTGACTCAAAAATCTATCAACTCAAAAACTGTGTATTAATACAATATACACTTCAGATTAAATGCAATTCTACAAGGGACTCTATAACAAAACTATCACTAATTTAACCTTACATAAAGATATAAAAAAATCTGATGAAAAAATGCAGACTCTACTTAAGATAGGTTTACAAGAGTTCAAGACCAGCCTGGGCAACACAGTGAGCCCTTGACTCCACTAAAAATAAAAAAAAAATAGCTATTTGTAGTGGTGTGTGCCTGTAGTCCAAGATACTGAGAGGCTGAGGCAGGAATGCTTGAGCCCAGGCGGTCAAGGCTGCAATGAGCTGTGATCACGCCACTGTACTCTAGCCTGGGTGACAGAGCAAGACCCCGTCTCAAAAACAAAATAAAACAACAACAAAATCATTTTTAAAAAGATGGGTTTAAAAGTCAGATAGTACACTCCTATGCCGCTAAGTGTAGGCCACACACCAGCAGCTTTGACATCACTGGAGATCTTGTTTAAAAGTAACCAGAGCTTGTTGTGCTCACTTCGGCAGCACATATACTAAAAATTGTAGTGATACAGAGAAGATTAGCATGGCCCTGTGCAAGGATGACACGCAGGTGGGGTGCAGTGGCTCACGCCTGTACTCCCAGCACTTTGGGAGGCTGATGCAGGCAGATCACTTGAGGTCAGGAGTTTGAGACCAGCCTGGCCAACATGGTGAGACCTCATCTCTACTAAAAATACAAAAATTTGGCTGGGCGCGGTGGCTCACGCCTGTAATCCCAGCACTTTAGGAGGCCGAGGAGGGTGGATCATGAGGTCAGGAGTTCAAGACCAGCCTGGCCAAGATGGTGAAACCCCATCTCTACTAAGAATACAAAAATTAGCCGAGCGTGGTGGCAGGTGCCTGTAATCCCAGCTACTCGGGAGGCTGAGGCAGAGAATTGCTTGAACCCAGGAGGCGGAGGTTGCAGTGAGCCGAGATCGCACCACTGCACTCCGATATAGTGAGACTCCGTCTCAAAAAAAAAAAAAAAAAAAAAAAAAAAATTAGCTGTGCGTGGTGGCACATGCCTGTAATCACAGCTACTTGGGAGGCTGAGGCACAAGAATTGCTCGAACTCAGGAGGCAGATGCTGCAGTGAGCTGAGATCCCGGCACTGCACTCCAGCCTGGGCAACAGAACAAGATTCCATCTCAAAAAACAACAAAAAAGAATGACACGCAAATTCATGAAGCATTCCACAATAATAATAAAAAAGTAATAATAATAAAAGAAACTAATCAGAACTTGCTTTTTAATAAGAGTCTAGACAGTTAATATGTATTTTAAAGTTTAAGAAGCATTAAAATAACCCATATGAATTAGTAGCATCTAAGCCATGTAAGTATTAATACTTGCCAAAAATGTTAAGCTTCACAGTTTTTCAATACTAGTGCATTAGAAAAACAACCTTGTTCTGCAATACAGAAAACCCTACATAATAGTTTTACTTACAGCACTGCTGCCATTTCAACTCATTGTAAGCAAATGCCTCTTATTTGTTAAAGGGCTGAAATTTTAATTTATGTCCTTATTTCAAGGATCTCCTGGTTAGAAAATATACAAATACAAATTAAAATCTGGGAGTCCATCAAAAGCTACAGGAGAAAAATAGTTTATGCCGGGTGTGGCGGCTGACACCTATAATCCCAGCACTTTGGGAGGCCCAGGCAGGCAGATCACCTGAGGTCAGGAGTTCAAGACCAGCCTGGCCAACATGGTGAAACCACGTCTCTACTAAAAATACAAAAATTAGTGAAGAGTGGTGGACTGCACACCTGTAATCCCAGCCACTCGGAAGGATAACAGGAGAATCACTTGAACCCAGGAGGTGGAGGCTGCACTGAACTGAGACTGTGCCACTGCACTCCAGCCTGGGTAACAGAGCAAGATGTCGTCTCAAAAAAAAAAAAAATTTTTTTTTAAACTACTTTTTTTTTTTTGAGACAGGGTCTGGCTCTATCACCCAACCTGGAGTGCAGTGGTGTGATCTGGCAGTCTCTGCCTCCTGGGCTCAAGCGATCCTTCCACCTCGACCTCCCAAAGTGCTGAGATTACAGGCGTGAGTCACTGCTCCTGGACCTAAACTACTTTATAATCAGTTTCCAAATAAATTTCCCTTTATCTGCCATATAACATTACTAATATTAATAACTGATTTTTTTTAATGGAGTTTCGCTCTTGTTGCCCAGGCTGGAGTGCAATGGCGCAATCTTGGCTCACTGCAACCTCACCTCCCAGGTTTGAGTGATTCTCCTGCCTCAGACTCCCGAGTAGCTGGGATTATAGGTGTCCACCACCACGACTGGCTAATTTTTCTATTTTTAGTAGAGACGGGGTTTCACCATGTTGGTCAGGCTGGTCTCAAACTCCTGACCTCAGGTGATCCGCCTTCCTCGGCCTCCCAAATTGCTGGGATACAGGTATGAGACATCACAACCAGCCTTAAAATGTAAATTTTAAAAAAGGCAAAGAACATCTGGACCTCTAAAGGGTAAAATCTCATGTTTCCATGTTTGCCTGTTCGTCTACCATGTTTATTGCACCTATGCTTTAGGAGCACTGACTATAAAAATTCCAGTCATGATACTTTACAGAGTGCTATTCTTAAGACTGATGGACAAGTTAGGTTTTCTTTTTTTAAGGTGCTATTTTAAGAGATTTTAAAACAGGTTGAGTGGCTAGCTCAAGAGCTGGGACTCTTACAAAAAAGAAAAACAAGAGGGAAGAGCTAGGGAGCAGAATTGGAGTGAGAACGTTTATTCAGTGACTAAACACAGACTGTGAAAAGCTCTTTTGTCCATTCACCAAATATTTACTGAGCATCTACTAGGTGCCAGGCACCAAGAGCTTTGAAGGAGACAGAATGGAAACAACATGAGACTTAGTCCCTGCCCTCGTCGCCTGTAATCTCATGGGGAATAGAGACAAGCTAAGCGGCACTTAAGGAGGACAAGGTCTGCAGAAATACCGTTAAGTCATGGCAGCAGATCCGCACTGACCTATGTCAGACTCAAGAACACCAAGGCAGGACCTGAAGGAGCAGGCGCTCTCCAGGGGAACAGCTGGAGACTGTTCCACATAGAGGAGGCAAAAAGAACACAGAACTAAAGGTCAGCTAGGCTGCAGCAGGGGAAAGAACAGCAGGAGATGAAGCAGTAACGTATGTCCACCTGCACCACGGGGCCTTGGGAACCAAGTTGAGGAGTTTAGACTTTTTATCCTACAAGCCACGAGGAGCCATTGGATGATTTTAAGCAGAAGGGCACACGCAGATATCAAATTTGTATTTTAGAAAGAACACTGGGTCTCTAGGGAGAGAATGAATTGGAAAGGGTTGAAGGGTTGAGATGGAGAGGCTGATGAGGAGGCTGAGGCAGCAACAGCAACCCAGGCAAGAGGCAATGGTGGCTTGACCCAGGGTCTTGGCTATGGGCAGAGAATAGAACAGGCAAGAGTGAGGGCCATTTGGGAGCAGAATGCAGAGGATTTGCTAGTGAACTAGATCTAGGGATTGAGGGAGGAGGAGCTGTCAATAACACAACTTCCTCTTCTTTTGTGGACAAGGGGGCAGACAACGCTTCCTCTCCCTGCACTGGAGACCCTGGGGAAGAGGGATCTGGGGCAGGGGCACGGAGTCTTCCATCTCTGAGTCACAGATGGGTGGAAAGTCAGAAATGAAAACGTGAGATCTGGGCTGGAGACCTGGATGGTAGCCAGGCCACTGGGAGGGATGACACCTCCTTTGAGAGTGCAGAAGGAGAAGAGGGGCCAGGCTGAGCCCAAGGAACACAGACATCCCTGGGCAGGGGCAAGCGCAGAAAGGAGGCAGTGTCAGCAGCAGGAGCCGCAGTGATCAGGGGGAACGGAAAACCCAGAAGCCAGCAGAATCACAACGCCAAGGAAGGGTCTGTTGGGAGAACAAGGAGGGCCCACAATGCAAAGTGCTGCTGAAATGAGGCCAAGAGATGGCAGGTGGGGATGCCAGTGACGGCAGAAGCTCCCTAGACCTAGGCTGAGAAGGTGACAGGGGTCAATAATGAACTTTTCTTTTCTAGCATAGCCACTGGGGTGGGCAATGCCTCCCACTGCCAGCTTTGAATTGGCAGGGGTAAGCCACCCAAGTGGGAGCAAGGAAGAAGGGGCAAGTGTAGCCGATTCTTCCAAGGAGGAACTGGAGGGAGGAAGGGAAAATAGAAAGTGAAGGAACTCTGCAAAGTGACTAACACTGGTAACCAGGTTAAGAAATGTGCTATTCAGAGACGTTAGGCTGCAATATGAACAGGTGAAGATGATGAAAACACCAAGATATTACGCTGGTGCAAAAGTAATTGCAGTTTTTCCCATTACTTTTATTGGCAAAAACCGCATTACTTTTTACCAACCGAAATAAAAATATTCTAATAGTTTTGGTCTCTGATGATGAGACCAAATGTTATCAAGATGTTGTTATCAAGAACACTGTGGCATATATTTAAAGCTACTCTAAGAAAATGCAAAAACAGGAAATGAACATTTTTCATTGCCTGTTAACCTAACTAGTGTCTACATTTTAGCAGCAATAAAACAGGCTTAATTAAAGGACTTTAATAAAGCTTGGATAATTAAAAATAACCTAATATCTTATTATGCCCAATTAGATGGGTTTACAGGTCATTTCCAACTAGGATTTTTTTTTTTAAATTATACTCAACAGATGCTAAAGAACAGATCTCTAAACTGTCTTGACAAGCCAATTTTCTACATTACAATTTGATTAGAGTTATCTGAGCAAATAGTTCAAAGAAAAATACCACCAGAACACATGAATATGTTCAGTGATGTTCAGTGGGTAACAGACACAGGCTCTGATGACTACATTTTCCCCCATGCTACCCTCCTGAATCATGATCTAATTCTGCCATCCCCAGCACACTCCCTGTCTACACCTGCTCCCCTGCTCCCAACAACAAAGTGACATCTTAGGCTGCTGTAGAGCCTCGGTGTAAACACTAATCCACTAAGTGAGATCCGTAAGGGCAGCAGAAGCCACTGTCACTTTAACTTAACTGCAAGACAAAATTGAGATGGGTGGACCACCTGAGGTTAGGAGTTTGAGACCAGCCTGGCCAACATGGTGAAACCCCATCTCTACTAAAAATATAAAAATTATCCGGGCGTGGTTGGTGGGCACCTTTAATACCAACTAGTTGGTAAGCTGAGGCAGGAGAATCACTTGAACCCAGGAGGTGGAGGTTGCAGAGAGCCAAGATCACGCCGCTGCACTCCAGCCTTGGTGACAGAGTGAGACTCGATCTCAAAAAAAAAAAAAAAAAAGAACAAAATTATTTGATGATATGGGTCTTTAGATCATGTCCCAGAAAAACTTTAAATTACTTACCCTTAAAAAACATAAAAGAGGTCTTATTAGGGAACATCTTCACTTTCGAATTCTTTATAGAGTTTTAAATTATCTCACATTAAACAATTTAAGTGGAACTGGTAGGAATTCCACCAGGAAATTTTATAATTTAAAAAACAGACTGGGTGTAGTGGCTCACGCCTGTAATCCCAGCACTTTGGGCGGCCAAGGTGGGCGATCACCTGAGGTGAGGAGTTCGAGACTAGCCTGGCCAACATGGTGAAACCCCGTCTCTACTAAAAATACAAAAATTAGCCAGACGCGGTGGCGTGCCCTGTTGTCCCAGCTACTCGGGAGGTTGAGGCTGGAGAATCGCTTGAACCAGGAAATGGAGGTTGCAGTGAGCCGAGATCACGCCACTGCACTCCAGCCTGGGTGACAGAGCAAGACTGTGTCTCAATAAATAAATAAATAAGAGCTTAGGAACAAACTCTACTTGCATGGTTAAAAGTCTAGAAAATAGATTTTTAGTTTTTGTAAACGTCGATATTAATTAACCCTCACCTGAGAAATTCTAACACAAAGCCTATGATGTCTCTCTCTTGCTCATCTATAACAACTCCTTCCTATTAAAGCAAAAGAAGAAAGAAGAAGTCCACTCAGAGAGGGCAAAAGCCAAGCTCTAGCTGAAACCAATGTCTTTGTAAGAACAGCCACATGGGCAGATGGCTTGAGCTCAGGAGTTCGAGACCAGCCTACACAATATGGCGAGACTCTGTCTCTACAAAAGACATACAAATTAGCCAGGTGTGGTGGTGCATGCCTATAGTCCCAGCTACTTGGGAGGCTAAGGTGGGAGAATCACTTGAGCCCAGGAGGGTGAGGCTGTAGTGAGTTGCGATTGTGCCACTGCACTTCAGCCTGGGCGACAGAGCAAGACCTTGTCTCAAAAAATAAAAATAAAAATAAAAAAAGCAGAACAGCCATAACTATAGTATAAAGCAGGTTTTTTCCCCTCAAATATCTACAATTCAAAGACTTTTCTATTTTGCTAAAAATCAGGCCTTTGCCAAAAACTATAATCCAAATTCTCGAATTTATTCTTATGGACATCATGAACACAAACAGCTAAGGAAGAAGTAATGACTGTTTTTACCTCCCACCAGTCTTAAAGATTAGATCTGCATTAGGTGCTCCCTTCGGATGTTGGTAGCGAGGCCGCCTCTCACGATTGGTGTTTGCTGGAGCCGGGCGCTGTGCAAGAGACTGCAACATTTCTGTAATTAGGAGCAAAAAAAGAAAATGCTGTTAACTCTTAGAAATGTACTCCTCCTACAGAGTGAATGAAATGTTGGGGAGATTAAGTTTAATAGTCCTGTCAGGGAGCTGACTAAAGAAAAATAGCCATTATACAGACTAAAATGATTAAGAAGTTTTAAAAAAGCATTATCAAGGGAGGAGACTCTTTTAATACCCAATGTTCCCTTTACTGTGAATTTGGCCACCACATAGCTATCTTACGAGGCAGTAAAAAAGCCTAAGAGGCAGTGCATTGCAATAGCTAAGAGCATCGTGTGTAGAGCGAGACTATTGGTTAATATCCCAGCTCCGTCACTTTCTAGCTGTGGGACTTTAGGTTCAATTTCCCTCAATGTAAAAAGCAGGTAACAACAACACTTATCTCAAAGAATTGTTATGAGGATTATATGCTTTGAAAAAGTACATAAAACAGTGTCTGGCCAAAGAGTAAGCACTCAGTGTTAGCTATTATCATTAAGAATGTTGGAGCTGGGTGTGGCGGCTCACGTCTATAACCCTACCATTTTGGGATGCAGAGGCGGGAGGACTGCTCAAGCCCAGGAGTTCAAGATGAGCTTGGGCAACATAGCAAGATCCCCTCTCTACAAAAATTTAAAAATTAGCCAGGTATGGTGGCACAAGTCTGTAATCTTAGCTACTTGGGGAGCTGAGGCAGAGGCAGGAGGATCACTTGAGCCCAGGAGTTTGAGGCTGCAGTGATTGCGCCACTGCACTCCATCCAGCCTGGATGACAGAGGAAGGCTCTTAAAACAAACAAAAACACTGTTGGGTATCAACTAGGAGAGAACATTCTACAAGTGAGATTAAAAGATTAGAAACCAGGCCGGGTGCGGTGGCTCACGCTTGTAATCCCAGCACTTTGGGAGGCCGAGGCGGGTGGATCACGAGGTCAGGAGATCGAGACCACAGTGAAACCCCGTCTCTACTAAAAATACAAAAAATTAGCCGGGCGTGGTGGCAGGCGCCTGTAGTCCCAGCTACTCGGAGAGGCTGAGGCAGGAGAATGGCGTGAACTTGGGAGGCGGAGCTTGCAGTGAGCCGAGATCACACCACTGCACTCCAGCCTGGGTGACAGAGAGAGACTCCGTCTAAGAAAAAAAAAAAAAAAGATTAGAAACCACAAATACTGATTTACACACACTCTCCTGCACAAATAGCCGTTTGTTCAGTACAGTGCTGTATAAACAACTGTTATGGCTGTAAAATCTGCATACCACAGAACACCAAAACGCTAGCTTATGAAGTCTCCATGGACTCAATATGTAAGGTTCCAATTAACCGAAAAATGCTGGGTATGTATGCATAAAACGAGAATCCTAATTTGAGTATTTCCTCAAATCTGAAGGAACACAGGTTCCTCAAGACCAGGACTCCAAACAGACAAAAGGAGGTAAATACAGTCGTGTGCCGCGTGACCATGTTCCAGTCAATGACAGACATCTATACAATGGTGGTCCCATCAGTTCATAACGGCTACACCATACAGCCTCAGTGTATAGTAGGCTACACCATCTAGGTTTGTCAAGGACACTCTATGATGTTTGCACAATGATGAAACTGCCTAATGCCACATTTTTAAAAATGTATTCCTGTCATTAAGCAATGCACACTGTTTGTTAAATGAATCTGCACACAACTGGCTGGCAATGTGAAGCAATTAAAAATTGATTATCACTTTGCTTGCAAACATAGCTAGCAGTTTATACTCTAATTTAATTAGAGCAAAATATGGTGAAAATTACATTATTGTTATTTTACAAATAAGTGAAGGAAAAATAAACACAGTGGGATACAAAATGAATTTCTCAGCATAAATATGGAAAAATATGACATTAAAACGTGAGACAAAATAACAATTTTGATGCTCAAAAGGCAACAAAAATTTCCACTTCTCTTATAGATGATTTTATACCTTGATAATCTTCTTGTTCTTGCCGTTCATTGATATCTAGTGTGAGCTTTTTCATTCTCATCCTCTCTTCTTGTTCTGCCTGTTGCTGGTTCCAATGATTTGCAGCAAGTTGAGAGGACATGGGTACGTTAAGGATCTTAAACTGGGAGAAAATAACAAAGGAGTTACAAATAGTTTGAGAACACTGAGAGAAAGAAAAAACAGATTTCAAATAAAATAGCAAGTAGAGGCTGGGCACGGTGGCTCACGTCTGTAATCCCAGCACTTTGGGAGGCCGAGGCGGGCGGATCACAAGGTCAAGAGATCAAGACCATCCTGGCCAATGTGATGAAACCCCATCTCTATTAAAAATACAAAAATTAGCTGGGTGTGGTGGCATGCACTTGTAACCCCAGCTACCCAGGAGGCTGAGGCAGGAGAACTGCTTGAACCCGGGAGGCGGAGGTTGCAGTGAGCCAAGATTGTGCCACTGCTCTCCAGCCTGGGCAAAAGAGCAAGACTCCAACTCAATTAAAAAAAAAAAAAGTAGATAGATAATTTCTTAATCATGAAACTGGAAGTTGCAACTCTAAGACGTTTTTATCTAAACACTCAGAAATAAAACAGGGTGGCCATTTTCCCCCCTTTTTAGGTTCCTGACGATAAAATTTGTAATTTCCTTCATAATCCACTAATA